>NC_141875.1:576386354-576689385 GCF_056163025.1 Triticum urartu | reverse complement strand
GAGGTCGCAGTCTTTCGTGTTTACTTACGTTATACATCAGTTATTATTACCTGCTACTTTATCGTTCAATCTTGAGTTTTGAATTGCCCATGGGTCTCATATAGAGCCAGCAACGAATAGTATCTGTCT
The DNA here is from genome assembly GCF_056163025.1 of Triticum urartu. Classification (NCBI taxonomy): domain Eukaryota; kingdom Viridiplantae; phylum Streptophyta; class Magnoliopsida; order Poales; family Poaceae; genus Triticum; species Triticum urartu. The sequence goes on along the minus strand of NC_141875.1, from coordinate 576,689,256 downwards.
ACTATCTGGTTCATCTGGGGTCTTCTATGTGGTTCATGTTGGGTGGGCAACAAACAATAGATGACCCATTATCTATCTTTTTAAACTGAAGCTATAATCTACCTGCTATCATTAGTTTTGGATCCATTGCTACCATCAGTCTTGATTTTTGCATGCACCCCTTAGGCCTTACAAAATCTAACTATTTTTTTATTATGCATGTCAGATATTGTACACAATCCTACTGAACATGTAGAGAAAAAGAGAAGACCATTGCGTGCGAATATAATGTCATGCAGACGCCGCCCCATGGTGGGTGAAGTGGCCCCCCCTCCTGCATTTCCAGATTGTATTCCAGAGGAAGATAACTATTCAGATGGAGATTCAGAAGGAGCCGACCACGCCTGTTTACCACCTGAGGTGTTTGCTCTAACCTGGCATGCTGATGTTGGCCATATCATGCATATGGCGCCCTGCATTGCTTACATTATACATCTTATATGTCATCAGCTTAGTTTAGATTTGCTTTGTGTGAATGCCACATGTTTGGTTTCTATATCATACTCCCACCATTCCTAAATATTTGTCTTTTTAGAGATTTCAACAAGTGACTACATAAGGAACAAAATGAGTGAATCTACATTCTAAAATATGTCTATATACATCCGTATGTGGTAGTCCATTTGAAATCTCTAAAAAGACAAATATTTAGGAACGGAGGGAGTATATGGGAATTATGCAATGCCATCTTCTTTAGCCAGACATCATATACGTGAATCATGCAATGCCATCCTGTTTAGCCAGTCATCGTATATGTGAATTGTATCGTGCCATATTTTTTCCATAATGTATTCCATTTGTCAACAATGTTTATACATTCATCTACTCTTCCTATGCATCAGCCATTTGAGTCGGTCATGGGAAAATCTGGAGTGAAAACAAGGTCTTCTGAGCAGTCAGTGCTACCTGCCGATGCAGATTTCTTGCTGGTTACAGATAGCTCCTCAGAGGAGGATTCAGAGAGAGATGACCAGTCGTATCCCCCCCCCCCAGGTGCATGCTCTAACTTGGCTGGGTTATATTGCTCATATCATGCATATGGTGTCTTGCATTGCCATGCCATCTGCTTAGATTAGACATGCTTTGTGTGAATGCCTCATGTTTGCTTTCTATATCAGATATGTGAATTATGCAATGCCATGTTTTTCAGCCAGTTATCATATATGTGAATTATGCACCGCCATGGAGCCAAGCATCATATATGTGAATTATCTCATGCCATCTTTTTTTTTCATTACGTATTCCATTTGTTAATAATCTGTGTATATTGAACTACTCTTCATGTGTATCAGCCATTTGATCCGGTTATGGAAAAATCTGGAGTGAAAACAAGGTCTTCAGAGCAGGCAATGGTACATGTTGAAGCATATATCTCGATGGTTACAGGGAGCTCCTCAGAGGAGGATTCAGAGACAGATGACCAGTCCTATATCCCACCTGAGGTGTATGCTCTAAGTTGCAATGTTTATATTTCTCATATGATGCATATGGTGTCTTGCATTGCTTAGTTTAGACATCATATGCACAATATTGAATTCTATCTGCTTAGTTTAGAGATCATACATGCGAGTGTCAGCTGCTTAGTATATGAATCAATTATGTCAATTATATCATGCCATCCTGTATACTTAGACAACCTGTATGTGAATTATTTCATCCCAACCTATTTTAGAAAGACATCATATAGTTTTGTCATGTCATCCTGTTTAGGTACTCATCATATGTTGAATTATGCCATTATATCATGTTAAGTTATCCGTGATATATCTGCAACTGTGTCATGCTATCCTGTTTAGTTAGGCATCATATATGTGAAATTGTGTCATGTTGTCCTATTTGGTTAGACAACATATATGTGAATTACCACATCTGTCTATCATACAATGTCTGTACGTTCAATTTGTTTTCTTGTTTATTAGCCATTTGAATTGGAGGGGGTGATGGCAGTATCTAAGGGAGCAAAAACCCGTTCTTCACAAAAGACAGTGCTACCCGTCGATGCAGATAGAACCATGGTTGTACTGGCCCACAAACTAGCCCCACCACAAATAATCGAGACTCTTCCAGATTGCACACTTACACCGTTGGGCAGAGAACCAGCTACAACACATCTAACAGCAACCCCAGCGGATAGTAACCCACTTATAGTTGACAAAGCACCATGTCCACCACAGAGTACCCCCACACGAGCAGTTTGTAAAGCTACTGCAGTGCCCAAAGCACGAAGACCACCACAGCTAACCCAAACTCCATGTTTAAAGCAGAAGAGCAACTATTCTCAGGTCAGATTCCGTAGCTATGGTCCACACTCCTTTGCTGTTGCATCACTGTATTTACTCATACCAACTACTTTCGAATTTGAAGGATCCAATTGAAACTCCAATGGCGCAAAAGGTATGTTTTAAACCTATTTCTTTAACTGGATTGGTGTTCTAACTTCTTGCTCTATGTTGATTTCAGTTTAAGTTGTATAAATAGTTATGTTCTCATGTGATGCACATTACAAGTGCTGCCAATGCTGTGTAGTTTCTCACACTTATATTCTGCCTATGTTGTTGTGTCTTAAAAATATATGAGTTGAACTGTGTCTCTATCTTGATTAGGGAACATAAACTAGAATGATATGGACAATACAGTGACCATAGTACATAGATATATGTTTGTTTCATGCTGTTATCCTGTCCACCTTACTACTGAACCGGTTTACCAAAATGAGTTTCGTATACTACAAGCTAAACCTGTGATGTGTCTGCTTGTTTCTCTTGTAGTATGCAAACAGAATATTGGAGAAGAGCACCCCACTATGCAATGGTAGAGAAAGTAATGCAGATAAGGTTCAAGATAGTGAGACAACCCTGTTGGTCTCCAAGAAAGGTGATAAAAACGATCTTGTAGACAGTGAGAAAACCCCACAGTCATGCGTTGATGTAGTGTTCGAGTTACTGGCCAGTACCGCTGGCACAAGCTCTTCGAACTCGCTGCCTGAATCACTTCGGCTTCTTCAGTCTCAGCTACAAGCTGAAAGGCATCAGTCAGCTGTGCTGCGGCAAGAAGCCGAAGGACTAAGGAAGTCCCTGCAGAATTCAGATGCGTACTTTCTTGTGCAACAGCAAGCGCTGGAGGATTTAAGCGCCAAGCAAGAGAAAGTTAATAAGCTTGTTAAGCATCTTGCCAGCATTCTGGGTACCCAGGATATTGTTTCCTGAACTCTTCTGAAGTGGTTTCAATTCTGGACTTGTTTTGCTGCGGCGTTTATATGCTGTTTTGTTCCCTATATTTGCACTGGTGGCGAACTTTGATGCCCAGTGGATGTAATATGTGTAATAGCCATGATAGCCTAGCATAAGTTGCTTGCTTATTTATTTCCTTGTTGTCTTGTTTATTTGTTTGCTTGTAGTCAGTGCAGTATGGACACTGGGCCTCGTACGGGCCGTAGAAACAGTGGGCCTTCTACGGGCCATAGAAAAAGTAGGCCTTCTACGGGCCGTAGAAACAATGGGCCTTCTATGGGCCATATCATCAATGGGCCTTCTACAGGTCGTATGATCGATTGGCCAAACATGGGCCAATAACAGGCTGCATTATGGCCGTAATCGGGTTAGAGTTGGAATCGACCGTTCATGGGCCGACCATAATGGGCCATCGTTAATAGGCCATATTTGATGACGCTATGAAACCGGCCCAACGTATTAACGGACCACAAATGGGTCGACTATAACCACGGGCTGAATTTGGCCCACAAGCAGAAAATGACGGTAACGGGTCATAAGTAAACGAATGCTGGAAATGAGCCCAAGAATAAATGGGCTCTGAGAAGGCCGAACGATAACATGGGCTGGAAACGGCCCAACGGAATAACGGGCCGTTAATGGGTATAAAGTGATACACTGTTCATTACGGGCCAGTTTCACCACGGGCCATTAATGGGTGTAAAGTGATACACTATTCATTACGGGCCAGTTTCACCACGGGCCATTAATAGGCCAAGAGTTACATAGGGCCTCATATGGGCCGAAAGATGTCATGGGCCATACATGGGCCAGAAGTGAAAACGGGCTGGAATCATCTTGGATGGCCTAGATGACGTTACTGGGCCTAATTCGAATAGGGCGTAACAGGCCTTGGGTTAGCGGGCTGTAAATGGGCTATATGCGAACATGCTGTTAACAGGCTTTCCATGGGCCGGCCCGCCACCTTTTGACCAAGTCAAACGGGCCGGCCTTTCCACGGGAATGGGCCTCTGTTGGGCTGTGCCACGTGTCGACGTATCATAGGCGCCTTCTGTCCAATGAGTGGATGACATCTGTCCCAACGATGAGCCGACACGTTTTTCCTCGAGCCAATGATGATTTTATATGTGGAAAATCCCCATTGGTCGGGGCTGTTAACGGGTTATCGGATCCAAAATCCAACCCGATAGCTTAACAGCGTTCCGTTACGGTGGATTCCACGTGTCGGTCACCTTGACGAAAGCACTTCTGTGACGTGCGATTTATCGTCATGGAAGTGGACACTTCCGTGATGATAATTTGGTAATGTCATGGAACACTTCTACGACAGCACAGGTATGACTATCTTGATTCTGTCATAAATTTGTCATGGATGTACATGCATGACAAAAAATGCAACCTACTGTGACAAACACGTATCATCACGGAAGTGTACTTTTTGTGTAGTGAAGTGTTGAGCCTGCGACGGACGCCTATATAAAGTGGAGGTGTCGCACACTCACGTGATTGATCGCTTCAGCGCTGTCACTAGGGTTTGCATGTGTTGCGAATAGACACCTCCACTCGCTGCCGGTTGTGTGATTGGACCTAGCAGTCCGCCGCACGACGTTCCTACTGCACGCGCGGATAATTTTAGAGGCGATGCACTTGCTCCGCTCAGGAGAACCTGTACGTGGGAACTGACTACCGACTGTACGAGGGAGATCGGACAAGGAGAAGACGATCCACGAGGACGCGTTGCCCCAACTCTTCTTCTGCTGCATGGCACTGCGCGTCTAGTGGTAACGAACTGTGATCCATCTCTCGTAGCATGTTCTTGATTGTTCTGCACGTAGGAAAATTTTAATTTGCAGTCGACGCACCCTACCGTAGAACGCAACAGCATGACTACATCAACCGCGTTGTCATAACACTTCCACTTACGGTCTATGATACGTCTCCAACGTATCTATAATTTTTGATTGCTCCATGCCATTATATTATCTATTTTGGATGTTATTGGGCTTATTTTTACACTTTTATTATATTTTTGGGAGTAACCTATTAACCGGAGGCCCAGCCCAAATTGATGTTTTTTGCCTATTTTAGAGTTTCGCCGAAAAGGAATATCAAACGGAGTCCAAACGGAATCAAACCTTCGGGAGCGTTATTTCTGGAACGAACATGATCCAGGAGACTTGGAGTGGACGTCAAGCAATCAATGAGGCGACCACGAGGCAGGGGGCGCGTCCTCCACCCTCGTGGGCCCCTCGTTGCTCCACCGACGTACTTCTTCCTCTTATATATATCCACGTACCCCCCAAACATCTAGGAGCACCACGAAAACCTAATTCCACCGTCGCAACCTTCAGTACCCAAGAGATCCCATCTTGGGGCCTTTTCCGGAGCTCCGTCGGAGGGGGCATTGATCACAGAGGGCCTCTACATCAACTCCATGGCCTCTCCGATGATGTGTGAGTAGTTTACTTCAGACCTTCGGGTCCATAGCTAGTAGCTAGATGGCTTCTTCGCTCTCTTTGGATCTCAATACAAAGTTCTCCTCGATTCTCTTGGAGATCTATTCGATGTAATCTTCTTTTGTGGTGTGTTTTTCGGGATCCGATGAATTGTGGGTTTATGATCAAGTTTGTCTATGAACAATATTTGAATCTTCTCTGGATTCTTTTATGTATGATTGGTTTATCTTTGCAAGTCTCTTCGAATTATCAGTTTGGTTTGGCCTACTAGGTTGATCTTTCTTGCAATGGGAGAAGTGCTTAGCTTTGGGTTCAATCTTGCGGTGCTCGGTCCCAGTGACAGAAAGGGAAACAACATGTATTTTATTGTTGCCATCGAGGATAAAAAGATGGGGTTTATATCATATTGCATGAGTTTATCCCTCTACATCATGTCATCTTGCTTAAGGCATTACTCTGTTCTTGTGAACTTAATACTCTAGATGCATGATGGATAGCGGTCGATGTGTGGAGTAATAGTAGTAGATGCAGAATCGTTTCGGTCTACTTGTCACGGACGTGATGCCTATATACATGATCATGACTAGATATTCTCATAATCATTCGCTTTTCTATCAATTGCTCGACAGTAATTTGTTCACCCACCGTAATACTTATGCTATCTTGAGAGAATCCACTAGTGAAACCTATGGCCCCCGGGTCTATTTTCCATCATATTAATCTTTCATCATCAAGCTATTTATTGCGTCGTTTATTTTGCTTTATTTACTTTCAATCTATATCATAAAAATACCAAAAATATTCATATTATTATTATCATCTCTATCAGATCTCACTCTTGCAAGTGGCCGTGAAGGGATTGACAACCCATTTATCGCGTTGGTTGCGAGGTTCTTATTTGTTTGTGTAGGTACGAGGTGAATTGCGCGTGGTCTCCTACTGGATTGATACCTTGGTTCTCAAAAACTGAGGGAAATACTTACGCTGCTTTACTGCTCCACCCTTTCCTCTTCAAGGGAAAACCAACGCAGTGCTCAAGAGGTAGCAAGAAGGATTTCTAGCGCCGTTGCCGGGGAGATCTACGCCAAGTCAAGACATACCAAGTACCCATGACAACTCTTATCCTTCGCATTACACTATTTGCCATTTGCCTCTCGTTTTCCTCTCCCCCACTTCACCCTAGCCGTTTTATTCGCCCTCTTTTCCATTCGCCTTCTTCCCGTATGTATCTTTGTTTGTGTTTCCATGTGACTTCTATTTGCTTGCATCTTTGCTTGCTAAAAATCTATTGATATGGATCCACTTAAAGTATTTTACTTGGATCATCTTTGATCCTTATGCGCTCGTGCTGAAACCCCAACTAGCCTAGTTGATGGGAAATCTTTAGATGAGCATGCTCATTTTGTGCGTCATCGTTTGTCTGAAAAAGGGATACTCTAATGGGATCAAATAAACAGATTGCTATGTTATGCTTGGAATCTTTGTGAAATTTGTGATCTCACTTGTTGCTCTAAGAACCCTAAAAATACCTCCCCTACCTATGTGAGTTTAATGATAATGAAATCTTATCTTCTTATGCAAAGGGTGTTTACAGCTACTATGATATTGAACAAATTGAAGAATTTGTTGCTTTTAAGGGTGCTTATGAAGTTGCTTCCTTGTTTGAAAAGTATGATATTACTCTCTATGAATCTGAAAATTTGGACATACTTAAATATTGCTATGAAAACTATGCTCATAATGTGTATGTCAAAGAATTTATTGAAAGAATGACTGTTGCTTCAGAAGAAAATAATGATATGCATGAATCTATAGATAATTATGATGTCGATGATTTGATCGAAATATCCCTTGATGAACATGATGGTTTCTATTCTTGTGGCCATGATGCCAATATTTGTGAACATGAGTTTGCTATGGTTCCTTATGTTAACCATGAGATCGTTGCTATTGCATCCATACTCGATAGTTCTTTCGATGAAAAGCGTGATTGCAATGATGTTGCTATAAATTCTATCGATGTCAATTTTCTAATAATATGCAAAACCCTAAGCTTGGGGATGCTAGTTTTGCTATGACTACTATTTGTTGCAATGATCATGATTGGGGTGATTCTTCTTATGATCTTGAAAATTTATTTAATCCCCATGATGAATATGAGATTGATAATAGTGTTTGCAATATTATTGAAAGTGGGTTTGGAAGAGTGTCAACTTTAGATCCCACATATTTGGAGAATGTTCAATCTTATGAAGATTTTGACAAAAGTGGGTTTGGAGAGGTCATGACTTTAGTTAATGTTAATCCTACTATTTCGGAAGAGTGTCAACTTTGCATGCATGTGGATCATGTTGAGAATATTTTATGTGATAGATATATTGTTGAATTTGCTTATGATTCTACATGTAATTATTATGAGAGAGGAAAATATGGTTGTAGAAATTTTCATGTTACTAAATTACCTCTCGTTATGTTGAGATTGCTATTGTTTCTTTCCGCTTCCTTGCATATGCTAGTTTTTGCTTGCCTTGATAATTTGTTTGCCTATAAGATGCCTATGCATAGTGTAACATCCCAAATTTTGCAATTTGGAATGTTATACATTAGATCATCATGCATATCATATTTTCTTGCATTTTGGTCGATCCTAGAAATTTCACGCAACTCAAGGACCCTCGGAGAGAGTTGGAGATTTTGTTATTTTCATATTTGAGTTTTCTCAAATTTTGAAATGAGGATCATTTGATTTTATTTATTTCATCTTCAATTATTTTTCCAATATCAAAAATATGAGAGAGGGAATAATATGACTTTCCCAAATTTAGGAAAAAATGAAGATTTAATGAATAAATCAAATTTTGGTTTTTCCGGAGTTTTATTTGCATTTTATTTGGATAGGGAAAAATGCGTGTTTTCAAAAATTGCATCTAGGTCCGGAGGAAAGTTCATTTTGTTCGGCTCATTTGTAGGAGTCAGGAAAAATTTACTTTAGATTTTTCGGAGCTCGTTTAGATAGTTTTCTTTTGTTTTTCTGCGCGCGAAACCGATTTAAAAAAAAGGGAGACTGCAGCGCCCGCCTGGGCCAAGGGCCCAGCCGGCCGGCCCAGCCGCCCCGTGCGCCAGGCGCAGCCGCCAGCCCCGCCGCCCCAGGCCAAGTCCTAGAAGGACTCTAGGCCGCCGCCGCCCCTTGCTTGCCCCCATCCCCAAGAAAGCCCCCCCCCTCCTAGTATAAATACCCAAGCCCCCCCCCCCCTCTCCCCACACCAACCCCAAGCCCCAAGCCACCGCCGCCTATAGCCGCCGCCGCCTTAAGCCAGCCCCGCCGCCACCTAGCCGCCTTAGCCGGAGCCCCGCCTCCCGAGGTAGCCCCGCGCCACACCTCTCTCTTTTTTCTTTTCCTCGGTTCGGTTTTTCTTAAAAGAACCGTTCCGTTTCTTTTCCGTTTTCTTTCCGGTTTTTCTTTTCGGTTTCTTTTCCGAAAACCCTAGATCGGTTTTCGTTCTTCTTTCGAACCGTTCGTCTCAACGAACGTGATCACCGATTTTTCCCGGTTAACTACGCCTGTTCGTTTAACCGTTCGTCTCTTTCTTTTCGTCAGATTTATTCCGCGATCGCGATCTCAGATCCGATCTTTCGTTCTAGTCTTTCTTCCTGCTCGTTTGTCGGAATCAGGTGTTTCAAACGCCTGGAGTTTCGTCTCGAAACCGCCGTTCCGTCTAATCAACTTGAACAAGCCTTTGCTACAGTAAAATTTGACCTAGTTTCAACTTGCTAGAACCGAGTTGTTTTCTTCTGCCGTTTGTTTTTCCGTCGTCTGTTCGGTTCTTTCTTTCTTTGCAACCGGAGTTCTTAAGTTGAAATTTCTGGTTCGTTCTCTTGTACGAGTTTTACCTGTGCATTAGATGAGTACTTATTGTGTGCTTGTTTTTTGTCTGTGATAGATCACCCGGATTGCGCCGCTTGTTACTTCGAAACCCTAGGTCTGGCGGATCATCAGCAAGGCAAGTAACACTTTGATCATACCTTTTCTGCAAACCCAGTTTTATTGCATTAGATCAATCCTCACACATTGCATGATTAGGATCTAATTAAATTGTGGGATGGGAAGTAGATGAGGTAGTACCTATTACCTGTATTATTATGAAACCTTTGGGAGTTACTTCTACGTTTGCTTATTATGCCATGCTATGCTAGTAGACGTGGATTGGGTGAGTGATATCCATGACAGATGTGAGTTTGTTAATTTTAATGGTTTATCTAAGGTGGCAAATTAAACACACATCTGGGTGGATTGAGGCACCTGATGTCTATCAGGACTTGCCTGTTTTTATTTCGGACCGCCACCCAGGCTCAAAGGGATCATAAGACCATTCATGCTAGTAACTTCCGTGTGCAGCCACAAGCCATTATGGGCTCTGGCATAGTTGACTAAGTCGTGCGAACTCTTACGGGTAGACTAGTAGATGTAGGGGATGTAGGTGGTACGGTCTACCCACATGTAAGGTGCTAGCGCTTCTGAAAGACTGTGTCTCGGTCATCCGTCTTCTCAAACACCAGGTAGTGCGAGAAACCAAACGGAGGCGATCGAGTCTTGTGGGGAAAAGTGCGCAAACCTCTGCAGAGTGTACAAACTAATCATGATTAGCCGTGTCCCCGGTTATGGACAACTTGAGTATCTAGTACTTGAATATCATGTGAATCTCATCACGTTACTTCTAATTAATGTTGTTGGGTTTTAATTACTTAATTGGGATCGGAATGCTGTCAACCATTCTCGATGTTTAACAACCACCATGATAGTTAAATAAATTTATTCCTTTGCAGTAGGGAAAAATTGGCTTTACACAAAACTGTAACCATAGAGCTTTCCACCAGCCATATATGCATGTAGTATAGCTTTTTCATTCCATTACTCTCTATGTGTTACATTGCCAGCATATTCCATGTGCTGACCCGTTTTCGGGCTGCAACCTCTCATGTTGCAGACTTTTCAGACGACGAGTAAGGTGCTTTTAGGTCGTGGTTCTATACTCAGTGATGCCGTTGGAGTTAATGGACCCATTTATCTTCCGAGTCTTCCGCTGTTATCGTTATTAGATGGCCTTAAGCCATATTTATTGTAATAAGTTCTCTTTGAGACAACGATGTAATAAGTGTGTGATTGCCACTCTGCTATAAATCCTTCGATGTACTGTGTGGTGTCAGCATTACTGATCCAGGGATGACACCGGAGCACAGTAGACTTGATCCATTCGGGTGGGTCGCTACAGAGATGGTATCAGAGCACACGCTGACTGTAGGACACGACCACTAAGCTAAAGCCATAGAACACCATTCTCTTCTTATTTTCTAACTCCTCATCTTTTCTACTCTTTTAGGATGACGAACACGAAGATTAAGTACGCTCAACCGGATGAAGGCACACCTTTTGGATTTCACTTGAAGGAAGTCACCAAGTACCTGAACATTGGATTACTAAGCTTCACGGGAACCTTCAACGCCACTCTGCCTGAAGAGGAGCGCTGGAAGATTCAAGCTCACGTTCCGGGAAGGACATTCGCGCCAATCACGAAGCCTATAGATAGTGTTTTCAATGCACCAACCTGGAGTCTAGGAAGGAGCATGGCAGCTCATATCACCATGGGACGCATTGGAGAAGCTTATCAAGAAGACCTTAAGGACACTATCTACCAGATTTGCGGACGCCGAGATGAACAATGGGAATTAGTCAGCACCAAGAAGGATAGATCCATTGCATCTTTCATCTAGGAGTTAAACCAGCACATTCGACGCCACGAGAACCAGATGTGCAATGATATGATAGAATTGAAGAATGCAAAGGCAAGGATCATCGAGCTAGAAGGAGAACTGAAGTCTACACGCAAGGACTACATGGACGAGATCGTAGCTCTAGCAAGACACAATGGCGATCTTAAGCAGGAGATTGAAGAACTCAAGAGGAAGTTAGCATCCAAGGAGGAAGACGAGTACGTCGCATGTACGGACAACTACATCATCATCGACGACACCGATTCGGATCCAAGTGAACCCGACTTTGAAGACGAAGCTGGAGCAGATATCATGGAGTCTTCCACCGGTTCAAATTTCTAGATGACCACCAGATAGTAGTAGTATTTCCCCATGTAAACATCATAGTCGAGCACTTTTGCGATAGTTTTAGACCGATTGTAAGCCCTTGTTTGATTGAATGAAGTGATTTTGTGTGCATTTGCTCATGTGCATTGGGGTAGTGTTTTCTCTTTAGACCTCACTCTATTCTTAATTCTCGTCTTTTCTAAACCCTCAGATGCCTCCGAGACGTGACAATGGATTCCCACCGGAGCTCACTCAGTTGATCCAGCAGCAGAATCAATTGATGCAGATGTTAGTCCAGAACCAGCAAAACAACACCAACAACAACCCACCACCACCACCACCTGTTGACCACTTAGCCTGTTTCCTTAGGCTGAATCCGCCGGTGTTTTCTAGTAGCACCGAGCCAATAGTAGCAGACGATTGGCTCCGCAAATAGGAAGGGAGTTGACCACTGCAGGATGCACAGATGGTGAGAAAGTGAAGTTTGCCGCACATCAGCTTGACGGACCCGCGGCAGCATGGTGGGAGAATTTCACAGCCACTTACCCAGTTGACACTGTCACATGGGATCAGTTTCAGCAAGCTTTCTGCACTGCCCATGTTTCAGCAGGAGCTATGGCCATGAAGAAGCGTGAGTTTCGCAACTTACGCCAGGGAGGAAGGACAGTTGGCTAGTACGTTGACGATTTTAGCAAGTTAGCATGTTATGCCCCAGATGATGTTGCTACGGATGCAGCTCAGCAGGAGAAGTTTCTGGAAGGACTGAATGATGAACTAAGCATGAAATTGATGGTAGCGAGTTTCAACAACTACCAGGAGTTGGTAGATCGTGCCATCATGATTGAAGGAAAGCAACTGCAGATCGAGAACCGTAAGAGGAAGTATGGACAGGGGAAGTATAACTCTGGAGCCCAGCAGAAGCCCCGTTTTACCCCTAAACCAGGATTTCAGTTTCAGCATACCCATGGAGGAGGTAGTTCGCACAACCATAATGGCCACAAGAATGGTAATGGGAATGGAGGAAGCAACGGCCAGAACCGTACCACCCCATCGACCCCAACCAAGAGAGATCTGAGTCAAGTCACTTGTTTCAAGTGTTCCAAGACCGGACATTATGCCAATGAATGTCCCGAAGGCCAGAATGGAAATGGCAATGGAAGCTCTGGGAAGAAGCCGAAACCTTTCAATAGAGGACAGGTGAACCACGTTAATGTGGAGGAGGTTGAAGATCAGCCTGATGCAGTAATCGGTAAGTTTTTGGTTAAGACATTTACCGCACTCGTTCTTTTTGATACTGGTGCATCGCATTCATACATATCAAGGGGATTTGTGGATAGATATAACCTGCCAACCCAAGCCCTTAGGTCACCCATGTTAGTAAGCTCACCAGGAGCGGAGTATATGGCTAGACGATGGTGTGATCGGTTACCATTAAGGATTGGTAACTATGTGTTTCCCTCAGACCTAATAGTATTGGAATCTCAAGGACTGGATGTGATATTAGGCATGGATTGGTTATCGAAGTATGAAGGAAACATTGAATGTGCTAGTAAGTCAATTTTGCTTACCACACCAGAAGGAAGAAGGATCAAGTATGTATCCCGGCATGTGCCAAACAGGACACAAGTAAATTCTTTAACAGGAGTTGTGCAAGAAGAAGTACCAGTGGTAAAGGATTTTCCTGATGTATTTCCTGAGGAATTACCAGGCATGCCACCGGATAGAGACATTGAGTTTTTGATTGAGTTATTGCCAGGTACAGGCCCAATATCGAAGCAACCGTACCGGATGCCAGCAAAGGATTTGGTGGAAATTAAGAATCAGATTAAGGAGTTATTGGATAAAGGTTACATTCGCCCAAGTTCTTCGCCTTGGGGATCACCCGTACTTCTAGTGGAAAAGAAGGATGGATCATTAAGGATGGTTGTTGATTATTGAGGATTGAATGAAGTAACCATCAAGAATAAGCACCCACTGCCAATGATTAATGATCTGTTTGATCGTTTGCAAGGAGCTAAAGTGTTTTCCAAGATCGATTTGCGATCAGGGTACCATCAATTGAAGATTCGAGAGCAGGACATACCTAAGACAGCATTCACCACAAGATATGGACTGTATGAGTATACTGTTATGTCATTTGGATTGACTAACGCACCTGCCTATTTTATGAACCTGATGAACAAAGTGTTTATGGAGTTTTTGGATAAGTTCGTCGTAGTGTTCATTGATGACATCCTGGTTTATTCAAAGAATGAAGAGGAGCATAAGGAACATTTGCGTTTGGCTTTGGAGAAACTAAGGGAACATCAGTTATACGCCAAATTCAGCAAATGTGAGTTTTGGTTGAAGGAAGTTGGATTCCTCGGACACGTTATATCCGGAGAAGGTATAGCAGTTGACCCCACTAAGGTTGAGACCGTAACCGAATGGGAATCACCAACGACAGTTGGAGAGATCCGGAGTTTTCTTGGACTCGCAGGATACTACCGGAGGTTCATTGAGAACTTTTCAAAGATTGCAAAGCCTATGACTGAATTGTTGAAGAAGGATACTAAGTTCAATTGGACTGATGAGTGTGAGGCTAGTTTCCAGGAGTTGAAGAAACGCTTGGTTACCTCACCAGTATTGATATTGCCAGATCAGACCAAGGATTATGAGGTGTATTGCGACGCTTCACGTCGAGGACTTGGAGCAGTGCTTATGCAGGAAGGAAGAGTTGTTTCGCATGCTTCACGGCAACTGAAGCCTCATGAGTTGAATTATGCCACGCATGATTTGGAGTTAGCAGCCGTAGTGCATGCATTGAAAACGTGGAGACATTTCCTCATTGGAAATCATTGTGAGGTGTACACGGATCACAAGAGTTTGAAGTACATTTTCACGCAGAAGGAGTTGAACCTCAGACAAAGGAGATGGTTGGAGCTCATCAAGGATTATGACATGAGATTGCATTACCATCCCGGAAAAGCTAATGTATTAGCTGACGCATTGAGCCGTAAGAGCCATGTCAATATGGTAATGACAGGAGAAGTACCAAAGGAGTTAGCAGAAAACCTTCGTGAGCTATGTTTGGAAATAGTTCCGAGAGGCTATGTAGCAACATTGGAGATTCAGTCAACATTGATGGATAAGATCAGAGAAGCTCAGAAATCTGACAAGGAGATTGCGGCTATAAAAGAGAGAATGAGCAAAGGAAAAGCAAAGGGATTTCATGAGGATGAGCACGATACCTTATGGTTTGAGGACCGTGTTTATGTGCCAAATGACCCGGAGATCAGGAAGTTGATTCTGCAAGAGGCACATGATTCACCGTATTCGATTCACCCAGGGAATACCAAGATGTATTTGGATTTGAAGGAAACATTTTGGTGGACCGGAATGAAGAAGGATATTGCAGCATATGTAGCAGTTTTTGACGTATGTCAGAGAGTAAAGGCAGAGCATCAGAAGCCAGCAGGATTGTTACAACCATTGCCGATACCCGAATGGAAGTGGGATAAGATAGGCATGGATTTTATCACAGGACTACCCAGGACGAAAGCAGGCTATGACTCGATATGGGTAGTAGTTGATCGTTTGACGAAGGTAGCACATTTCATTCCAGTTAAGACCACTTACACCAGTGCTAAGTTGGCAAAGATATACATGACTAGGATCATTTGTTTGCATGGAGTTCCGAGGAGTATTGTATCAGATAGAGGAACCCAATTTACCTCAAAGTTTTGGAATCAGTTGCATGAGACTTTGGGTACGAGGCTAGAGTTCAGCACAGCTTTTCACCCGCAGACAGATGGACAGACCGAGAGAGTCAATCAGATTTTGGAAGATATGCTGAGAGCTTGTGCACTAGATTATGGATCTAGCTGGGACGATAACTTGCCATATGCGGAGTTTTCTTATAACAACAGTTACCAAACCAGTTTGAAGATGGCACCTTTCGAAGCTTTATACGGAAGGAGGTGCAGGACACCATTTTCATGGCAAGAAGTTGGAGACCGTCAATTCTTTGGACCAGATTTGATTAAGGAGTCTGAACGAAAAGTTAAGTTGATTCGCGATAGGCTCAAGGTAGCCCAGTCCAGGCAGAAGAGCTACGCAGATTCAAAACGCAAGGAGACAGTTTACGAAACCGGAGACAGAGTTTATCTTCGAGTATCCCCACTTCGAGGAGTTAAGCGCTTTGGAGTTAAGGGAAAATTAGCACCGCGTTTCGTTGGACCGTATAAGATCTTGCAACGTATGGGAGAAGTCGCTTATAAGTTGGAATTACTAGAGGAACTGTCAGGAGTTCATGATGTATTCCATGTTTCTCAGATGAAGAAATGTCACGCCGAGATGGCGGAGATACCGCTAAGAGATACAGTGCCACTTGAAGCGATTCAGTTGGAGGATGACTTAACATATGAGGAGAAACCAGTCAAGATTCTTGATTATGCCAGCAGAGTTACCCGCAGCAAGGTCATCAAGTTTTGCAAAGTTCAGTGGAACCACCACTCAGAGGATGAAGCCACCTGGGAGAGAGAAGAAGATTTGCTCAAGGACCACCCTCACCTATTTTCTAGCCAACCCGAATCTCGAGGGTGAGATTCATCTTAAGGGGGGTAGGTTTGTAACATCCCAAATTTTGCAATTTGGAATGTTATACATTAGATCATCATGCATATCATATTTTCTTGCATTTTGGTCGATCCTAGAAATTTCACGCAACTCAAGGACCCTCGGAGAGAGTTGGAGATTTCGTTATTTTCATATTTGAGTTTTCTCAAATTTTGAAATGAGGATCATTTGATTTTATTTATTTCATCTTCAATTATTTTTCCAATATCAAAAATATAAGAGAGGGAATAATATGACTTTCCCAAATTTAGGAAAAAATAAAGATTTAATGAATAAATCAAATTTTGATTTTTCCGGAGTTTTATTTGCATTTTATTTGTATCGGGAAAAATGCGTGTTTTCAAAAATTGCATCTAGGTCTGGAGGAAAGTTCATTTTGTTCGGCTCATTTGTAGGAGTCGGGGAAAATTTACTTTAGATTTTTCAGAGCTCGTTTAGATAGTTTTTCTTTTGTTTTTCTGCGTGCGAAACTGATTTAAAAAAAAGGGAGATCGCAGCGCCCGCCTGGGCCAAGGGCCCAGCCGGCCGGCCCAGCCGCCCCGTGCGCCAGGCGCAGCCGCCAGCCCCGTCGCCCCAGGCCGAGTCCTAGAAGGACTCTAGGCCGCCGCCGCCCCTTGATTGCCCCCTTCCCCAAGAAAGCCCCCCCCCCTCCTAGTATAAATACCCAAGCCCCCCCCCCTCTCCCCACACCAACCCCAAGCCCCAAGCCACCGCCGCCTATAGCCGCCGCCGCCTTAAGCCAGCCCCGCCGCCGCCTAGCCGCCTTAGCCGGAGCCCCGCCTCCCGAGGTAGCCCCGCGCCGCGCCTCTCTCTTTTTTCTTTTCCTCGGTTCGGTTTTTCTTAAAAGAACCGTTCCGTTTCTTTTCCGTTTTCTTTCCTGTTTTTCTTTTCGATTTCTTTTCTGAAAACCCTAGATCGGTTTTCGTTCTTCTTTCGGACCGTCCGTCTCAACGAACGTGATCACCGATTTTTCCCGGTTAACGACGCCTGTTCGTTTAACCGTTCATCTCTTTCTTTTTGTCAGATTTATTCCGCGATCGCGATCTCAGATCCGATCTTTCGTTCTAGTCTTTCTTCCCGCTCGTTTGTCGGAATCAGGTGTTTCAAACGCCTGGAGTTTCGTCTCGAAACCGCCATTCCATATAATCAACTTGAACAAGCCTTTGCTACAGTAAAATTTGACCTAGTTTCAACTTGCTAGAACCGAGTTGTTTTCTTCCGCCGTTTGTTTTTCCGTCATCTGTTCGGTTCTTTCTTTCTTTGCAACCGGAGTTCTTAAGTTGAAATTTCTGGTTCGTTCTCTTGTACGACTTTTACCTGTGCATTAGATGAGTACTTATTGTGTGCTTGTTGTTTGTCTGCGATAGATCACCCGGATTGCGCCGCTTGTTACTTCGAAACCCTAGGTCTCGCGGATCATCAGCAAGGCAAGTAACACTTTGATCATACCTTTTCTGCAAACCCAGTTTTATTGCATTAGATCAATCCTCACACATTGCTTGATTAGGATCTAATTAAATTGTGGGATGGGAAGTAGATGAGGTAGTACCTATTACCTGTATTATTATGAAACCTTTGGGAGTTACTTCTACGTTTGCTTATTATGCCATGCTATGCTAGTAGACGTGGATTGGGTGAGTGATATCCATGACAGATGTGAGTTTGTTAATTTTAATGGTTTATCTAAGGTGGCAACTTAAACACACATCTAGGTGGATTGAGGCACCTGATGTCTATCAGGACTTGCCTGTTTTTATTTCGGACCGCCACCCAGGCTCAAAGGGATCATAAGACCATTCATGCTAGTAACTTCCGTGTGCAGCCACAAGCCATTATGGGCTCTGGCATAGTTGACTAAGTCGTGCGAACTCTTACGGGTAGACTAGTAGATGTAGGGGATGTAGGTGGTACGGTCTACCCACATGTAAGGTGCTAGCGCTTCTGAAAGACTGTGTCTCGGTCATCCGTCTTCTCAAACACCAGGTAGTGCGAGAAACCAAACGGAGGCGATCGAGTCTTGTGGGGAAAAGTGCGCAAACCTCTGCAGAGTGTACAAACTAATCATGATTAGCCGTGTCCCCGGTTATGGACAACTTGAGTATCTAGTACTTGAATATCATGTGAATCTCATCACGTTACTTCTAATTAATGTTGTTAGGTTTTAATTACTTAATTGGGATCGGAATGCTGTCAACCATTCTCGATGTTTAACAACCACCATGATAGTTAAATAAATTTATTCCTTTGCAGTAGGGAAAAATTGGCTTTACGCAAAACTGTAACCATAGAGCTTTCCACCAGCCATATATGCATGTAGTATAGCTGTTTCATTCCATTACTCTCTATGTGTTACATTGCCAGCATATTCCATGTGCTGACCCGTTTTCGGGCTGCAACCTCTCATGTTGCAGACTTTTCAGACGACGAGTAAGGTGCTTTTAGGTCGTGGTTCTATACTCAGTGATGCCGTTGGAGTTGATGGACCCATTTATCTTCCGAGTCTTTCGCTGTTATCGTTATTAGATGGCCTTAAGCCATATTTATTGTAATAAGTTCTCTTTGAGACAACGATGTAATAAGTGTGTGATTGCCACTCTGCTATAAATCCTTCGATGTACTGTGTGGTGTCAGCATTACTGATCCAGGGATGACACCGGAGCACAGTAGACTTGATCCATTCGGGTCGGGTCGCTACACATAGGAAGTATGTTAGACTTAGATGTGTTTTTCACGTGTTTTATGATGCTCTTTTTGTGCTTCAATTCTTGTCTTTCATGTGAGCATCGTTGAAACCTTATGCCTAGCTATAAGGCTTTAAAGAAGAGCGCATGTTGGGAGACAACCCAATATTTTTCCTTGATCTTATTCAATATATAATTTATCTAGACTCTGTTTTGGTTGTGTTTTTGTGTTTAATTAGTGTTTGTGCCAAGTAGAACCTTTGGGAAGACTTGGGGAAAGTCTTTTTGATCCTGCTGTAAAAAACAGAAACTTTAGCGCTCACGAGAATTGCTGCCATTTTTTATTGGAGAGTGCTATTTAGCTAATTCTTTTTGCAGATGATTAATAGATAAATTCCTCACGTCTAGAAATTTATTTTAGAATTTTGGGGGTTCCAGAAGTTTGCGTTAGTTACAGATTACTACAGACTGTTCTGTTTTTGACATATTCTGTTTTTCGTGTGGTGTTTGCTTATTTTGATGAATCTATGGCTAGTAAAAGAGTTTATAACCATATAGAAGTTGGAATACATTAGTTTTAACACCAATATAAATAAATAATGAGTTCATTACAGTACCTTGAAGTGGTGTTTTGTTTTCTTTTGCTAACGGAGCTCACGAGATTTTCTATTTAAGTTTTGTGTTGTGAAGTTTTCAAGTTTTGGGTAAAGATTTGATGGATTATGGAACAAGGAGTAGCAAGAGCCTAATATTGGGGATTCCCATGGCACCCCAAGGTAAAATACAAGGACAACAAAAAGCCTAAGCTTGGGGATGCCCCGGAAGGCATCCCCTCTTTTGTCTTCGTTCATCGGTAACTTTACTTGGAGCTATATTTTTATTCGCCACATGATATGTGTTTTGCTTGGAGCGTCTTGTATGATTTGAGTATTTGCTTTTTATTTTACCACAATCATCCTTTCTGTACACACCTTTTGAGAGAGGCGCATATGAATTGGAATTTATTAGAATACTCTATGTGCTTCACTTATATCTTTTGAGTTATATAGTTTTTGCTCTAGTGCTTCACTTATATCTTTTAGAGCATGGCGGTGGTTCTATTTTATAGAAATAATTGATATCTCATGCTTCACTTATATTATTTTGAGAGTCCTTTAGAACAACATAGCAATAATAAAAACTTTCATATAAGTGCATTGAATACTAAGAGAAGTTTGATACTTGATGATTGTTTTGAGATATGGAGATGGTGATATTAGAGTCATGCTAGTTGAGTAGTTGTGAATTTGAGAAATACTTGTGTTGAAGTTTGTGATTCCCGTAGCATGCATGTATGGTGAACCGTTATATGATGAAGTCGGAGCATGATTTATTTATTGATTGCCTTCCTTATGAGTGGCGGTCAGGGACGAGCGATGGTCTTTTCCTACCAATCTATCCCCCTACGAGCATGCGCGTAGTACTTCGTTTCGATAACTAATAGATTTTTGCAATAAGTATGTGAGTTCTTTATGACTAATGTTGAGTCCATGGATTATACACACCCTCACCCTTCCACATTTGCTAGCCTCTCTAGTACCGCACAATTTTCGCCGGTACCATAAACCCACCATATACCTTCCTCAAAACAGCCACCATACCTACCTATTATGGCATTTCCAGAGCCATTCCGAGATATACCATGCAACTTTCCACCGTTCCGTTTGTTATGACACGCTTCATCATTGTCATATTGCTTTGCATGATCATGTAGTTGACATCGTATTTGTGGCAAAGCCACCGTTCATAATTCTTTCATACATGTCACTCTTGATTCATTGCTTATCCCGGTACACTGCCGGAGGCATTCACATAGAGTCATATTTTGTTCTAAGTATTGAGTTGTAATTCTCGAGTTGTAAGTAAAAAGAAGTGTGATGATCATCATTATTAGAGCATTGTCCCAATGAGGAAAGGATGATGGAGACTGTGATTCCCCCACAAGTCGGCATGAGACTCCGGACGAAAAAAATAGAAAGAAAAGAGGGCAAAAGAAAAAAGAAAGAAATAAGGCCCAAATAAAAAAATGAAAATGAGAGAAAAAGATAGAAGGGACAATGTTACTATCCTTTTTCCACACTTGTGCTTCAAAGTAGCACCATGATCTTCATGATAGAGAGTCTCCTAAGTTGTCACTTTCATAAACTAGTGGGAATTTTACATTATAGAACTTGGCTTGTATATTCCAATGATGGGCTTCCTCAAATTGCCCTAGGTCTTTGTGAGCAAGCAAGTTGGATGCACACCCACTTAGTTTCTTTTGTTGAGCTTTCATACACTTATAGCTCTAGTGCATTCGTTGCATGGCAATCCCTACTCACTCACATTGATATCTATTGATGGGCATCTCCATAGCCCGTTGATACGCCTAGTTGATGTGAGACTATCTTCTCCTTTTTTTGTCTTCTCCACAACCACCATTCTATTCCACCATAGTGCTATATCCATGGCTCACGCTCATATATTGCGTGAAGATTGAAAAAGTTTGAGAACGTCAAAAGTATGAAACAATTGCTTGGCTTGTCATCGGGGTTGTGCATGATTTAATAATTTGTGTGATGAAGATAGAGCATAGCCAGACTATGTGATTTTGTAGGGATAACTTTCTTTGGCCATGTTATTTTGAGAAGACATGATTGCTTAGTTAGTATGCTTGAAGTATTATTATTTCTATGTCAATATTAAACTTTTATCTTGAATCTTTCGGATCTGAACATTCATGCCACACTAAAGAAAAATTACATTGAGAAATATGTTAGGAAGCATTCCACATCAAAAATTCTTTTTTTATCATTTACCTACTCGAGGACGAGCAGGAATTAAGCTTGGGGATGCTGATACGTCTCCAACGTATCTATAATTTTTGATTGCTCCATGCTATTATATTATCTATTTTGGATGTTATTGGGCTTATTTTTACACTTTTATTATATTTTTGGGACTAACCTATTAACCGGAGGCCCAGCCCAAATTGCTATTTTTTTGCCTATTTTAGAATTTCGCTGAAAAGGAATATCAAACGGAGTCCAAATGGAATGAAACCTTCGGGAGCGTTATTTTTGGAACGAACATGATCCAGGAGACTTGGAGTGGACGTCAAGCAATCAATGAGGCGGCCATGAGGCAGGGGGCGTGCCCACCCCCCTGGGTGCGCCCTCCACCCTCGTGGGCCCCTCGTTGTTGGGGGACGTAATAATTTCAAAAAAATTCCTACGCACACGCAAGATCATGGTGATGCATAGAAACGAGAGGGGAGAGTGTGTCCACGTACCCTCGTAGACCGATTACATAAGCGTTAGCACAACGCGGTTGATGTAGTCGTACGTCTTCAAGATCCGACCGATCAAGTACTAAACGTACGGCACCTCTGAGTTCTGCACACGTTCAACTCGATGACGTCCCTCGAACTCTGATCCAGCCGAGCTTTGAGGGAGAGTTCTGTCAGCACGACGGCGTGGTGATGATGATGATGTTCTACCGACGCAGGGCTTCGCCTAAGCACCACTATGATATGACCGAGGTAGATTATGGTGGAGGGGGGCACCGCACACGGCTAAGAGATCCAAGGAATCAATTGCTGTGTCTCTAGGGGTGCCTCCCTCCCCGTATATAAAGGAGTGGAGGAGGGGGAGGGGGCCGGCCACCCTTGGCGCGCCCTATGAGGAGTCCTACTCCCATTGGGAGTAGGACTCCCCCCCTTCCATGTTGGAGTAGGAGAGGAGAGGGAAGGAGAAAGAGGAAGAAAGGAAAGGGGGGCGCCGCCCCCTTCCTTGTCCAATTCGGACTTGGGAGGGGAGGGGTGTGCGGCTGGCCCTTGGCCGCCTCTCCTCTTCCACCAATTGGACCCATGAGGCCCAATAACCTCCGAGGGGTTCCGGTAACCCCCCCCCCCCCCCCGGTACTCCGGTATATATCCGATAACCCCCGGAACCATTCCGGTGTCCGAATATAGTCGTCCAATATATCAATCTTCATGTCTCGACCATTTCGAGACTCCTCGTCATGTCCGTGATCACATCCGGGACTCCGAACTACCTTTGGTACATCAAAACACATAAACTCATAATATATTCGTCATCGAACTTTAAGCGTGCGGACCCTATGGGTTCGAGAACTATGTAGACATGACCGAGACACGTCTCCAGTCAATAACCAATAGCGGAACCTGGATGCTCATATTAGCTCCTACATATTCTACGAAGATCTTTATCGGTCAAACCGCATAACAACATACGTTGTTCCCTTTGTCATCGGTATGTTACTTGCCCGAGATTCGATCGTCGGTATCTCAATACCTAGTTCAATCTCGTTACCAGCAAGTCTCTTTACTCGTTTCATAATACATCATCCCGCAACTAACTCATTAGTTGAATGCTTGCAAGGCTTTAGTGATGTGTATTACCGAGTGGGCCCAGAGATACCTCTCCGACAATCAGAGTGACAAATCCTAATCTTGAAATACGCCAACCCAACAAGTACCTTCGGAGACACCTGTAGAGCACCTTTATAATCACCCAGTTACGTTGTGACGTTTGGTAGCACACAAAGTGTTCCTCCGGTAAATGGGAGTTGCATAATCTCATAGTCACAGGAACATGTATAAGTCATGAAGAAAGCAGTAGCAACAAACTAAACGATCAAGTGCTAAGCTAACGGAATGGGTCAAGTCAATCACATCATTTTCCTAATGATGTGATCCCGTTAATCAAATGACAACTCTTTGTCTATGGCTAGGAAACATAACCATCTTTGATCAACGAGCTAGTCAAGTAGAGGCATACTAGTGACACTTTATTTGTCTATGTATTCACACATGTATCATGTTTCCGGTTAATACAATTCTAGCATGAATAATAAACATTTATCATGATATAAGGAAATAAATAATAACTTTTTATTGCCTCTAGGGCATATTTCCTTCAGTCTTCCACTTGCACTAGAGTCAATAATCTAGTTTACACAGTAATGATTCTAACTCCCATGGAGCCTTGGTGCTCATCATGTTTTGCTCGTGGAAGAGGCTTAGTCAATGGGTCTCCAACATTCAGATCCGTATGTATCTTGCAAATCTCTATGTCTCCCACCTGGACTTGATCTCGGATGGAGTTGAAGCGTCACTTGATGTGCTTGGTTCTCTTGTGAAATTTGGATTCCTTTGCCAAAGCAATTGCACCAGTATTGTCACAAAAGATTTTCATTGGACCCGATGCACTAGGTATGACACCTAGATTGGATATGAAGTCCTTCATCCAGACTCCTTCATTTGCTGCTTCTAAAGCAGCTATGTATTCCGCTTCACATGTTGATCCCGCTACGACGCTTTGTTTAGAACTGCACCAACTGGCAGCTCCACCGTTTAATAAAAACATGTATCTGGTTTGCGATTTAGAATCATCCGGATCAGTGTCAAAACTTGCATCGACGTAACCATTAACGACGAGCTCTTTGTCACCTCCATAAACGAGAAACATATCCTTTGTCCTTTTCAGGTATTTCAGGATGTTCTTGACCACTATCTAGTGATCCACTCCTGGATTACTTTGGTACCTCCCTGCTAAACTAATAGCAAGGCACACATCAGGTCTGGTACACAGCATTGCATACATGATAGAGCCTATGGCTGAAGCATAGGGAACATCTTTCATTTTCTCTCTATCTTCTACAGTGGTCGGGCACTGAGTCTTACTCAACTTCACACCTTGTAAAACAGGCAAGAACCCTTTCTTTGCTTGATCCATTTTGAACTTCTTCAAAACTTTGTCAAGGTATGTGCTTCGTGAAAGTCCAATTAAGCGTCTCGATCTATCTCTATAGATCTTGATGCCCAATATATAAGCAGCTTCACCGAGGTCCTTCATTGAAAAACTCTTATTCAAATATCCTTTTATGCTATCCAGAAATTCTATATCATTTCCAATCAACAATATGTCATCCACATATAATATCAGAAATGCTACAGAGCTCCCACTCACTTTCTTGTAAATACAGGCTTCTCCAAAAGTCTGTATAAAACCATATGCTTTGATCACACTATCAAAACGTTTATTCCAACTCCAAGAGGCTTGCACCAGTCCATAAATGGATCGCTGGAGCTTGCACACTTTGTTAGCTCCCTTTGGATCGACAAAACCTTCTGGTTGCATCATATACAACTCTTCTTCCAGAAATCCATTCAGGAATGCGGTTTTGGCATCCATTTGCCAAATTTCATAATCATAAAATGCGGCAATTGCTAACATGATTCGGATAGACTTAAGCATCGCTATGGGTGAGAAGGTCTCATCGTAGTCAATCCCTTGAACTTGTCGAAAACCTTTTGCAACAAGTCGAGCTTTATAGACAGTAACATTACCATCAGCGTCAGTCTTCTTCTCGAAGATCCATTTATTCTCAATGGCTTGCCGATCAACAGGCAAGTCAACCAAAGTCCACACTTTGTTCTCATACATGGATCCCATCTCAGATTTCATGGCTTCAAGCCATTTTTTGGAATCTGGGCTCATCATCGCTTCTTCATAGTTCGTAGGTTCGTCATGGTCTAGCAACATAACCTACAGAACAGGATTACCGTACCACTCTGGTGCGGATCTTACTCTGGTTGACCTACGAGGTTTAGTAATAACTTTATCTGAAGTTTCATGATCATCATCATTAACTTCCTCACTAATTGGTGTAGATGTCACAGGAACCAGTTTCTGTGATGAACTACTTTCCAACAAGGGAGCAGGTACTATTACCTCATCAAGTTCTACTTTCCTCCCACTCACTTATTTCGAGATAAACTCCTTCTCTAGAAAGGATCCATTCTTAGCAACGAATGTCTTGCCTACGGATCTGTGATAGAAGGTGTACCCAACAGTTTCCTTTGGGTATCCTATGATGACACATTTCTCTAATTTGGGTTCGAGCTTATCAGGTTGAAGCTTTTTCACATAAGCATCGCAGCCTCAAACTTTAAGAAATGACAACTTTGGTTTCTTGCCAAACCATAGCTCATAAGGTGTCGTCTCAATAGATTTTGATGGTGCCCTATTTAACATGAATGCGGCCGTCTCTAAAGCATAACCCCAAAATGATAGCGGTAAATCAGTAAGAGACATCATAGATCGCACCATATCTAGTAAAGTACGATTATGGCGTTCGGACACACCATTACGCTATGGTGTTCCGGGTGGCGTGAGTTGCGAAACTATTCCGCATTGTTTCAAATGTAGACCAAACTCGTAACTCAAATATTCTCCTCCATGATCAGATCGTAGAAATTTTATTTTCTTGTTACAATGATTTTCAACTTCACTCTGAAATTCTTTGAACTTTTCAAATGTTTCAGACTTATGTTTCATTAAGTAGATATACCCATATCTGCTTAAATCATCTGTGAAGGTGAGAAAATAACGATACCCGCCGCGAGCCTCAACATTCATTGGACCACATACATCAGTATGTATGATCTCTAACAAATCAGTTGCTTGCTCCATAGTTCCGGAGAACGGCGTTTTAGTCATCTTGCCTATGAGGCATGGTTCGCAAGTACCAAGTGATTCATAATCAAGTGATTCCAAAAGTCCATCAGTATGGAGTTTCTTCATGCGCTTTATACTAATATGACCCAAACGGCAGTGCCACAAATAAGTTGCACTATCATTATCAACTCTGCATCTTTTGGCTTCAACATTATGAATATGTGTATCACTACTATCGAGATTCATCAAAAACAGACCACTCTTTAAGGGTGCATGACCATAAAAGATATTACTCATATAAATAGAACAACCATTATTCTCAGATTTAAATGAATAACCGTCTCGCATTAAACAAGATCCAGATATAATGTTCATGCTCAACGCTGGCACCAAATAACAATTATTTAGGTCTAAAACTAACCCCGAAGGTAGATGTAGAGGTAGCGTGCCGACGGCGATCACATCGACTTTGGTACCATTTCCCACGCGCATCGTCACCTCGTCCTTTGCCAGTGTTCGCTTAATCTGTAGTCCCTGTTTTGAGTTGCAAATATTAGCAATAGAACCACTATCAAATACCCAGGTGCTACTGCAAGCTCTTGTAAGGTACACATCAATAACATGTATATCACATATACCTTTGTTCACCTTACCATCCTTCTTATCCGCCAAATACTTGGGGCAGTTCCGCTTCCAGTGACTAGTCTGTTTGCAGTAGAAGCACTCAGTCTCAGGCTTAGGTCCAGACTTGGGTTTCTTCTCTTCAGAAGCAACTTGTTTGCTGTTCTTTTTGAAGTTCCCCTTCTTCTTCCCTTTGCCCTTTTTCTTGAAACTGGTGGTCTTATTAACCATCAACACTTGATGCTCCTTCTTGATTTCTACCTCCGCAGCCTTTAGCATGGCGAAGAGCTCGGGAATCATCTTATCCATCCCTTGCATATTATAGTTCATCACGAAGCTATTATAGCTTCGTGACAGTGATTGAAGAACTCTGTCAATGACACTATCAATAGGAAGATTAACTCCCAGTTGAGTCAAGTGATTATGATACCCATACATTTTGAGTATATGCTCACTGACAGAACTATTCTCCTCCATCTTGTAGCTATAGAACTTATTGGAGACTTCATATCTCTCAATCCGGGCATTTGCTTGAAATATTAACTTCAACTCCTGGAACATCTCATATGCTCCATGACGTTCAAAACATCGTTGAAGTCTCGGTTCTAAGCCGTAAAGCATGGCACACTAAACTATCGAGTAGTCATCAGCTTTGCTCTGCCAAGTGTTCATAACATCTGGTGTTGCTCCTGCAGCAGGTTTGGCACTTAGCGGTGCTTCCAGGACGTAATTCTTCTGTGCGGCAATGAGGATAATCCTCAAGTTACGGACCCAGTCCGTGTAATTGCTACCATCATCTTTCAACTTTGCTTTCTCAAGGAACGCATTAAAATTCAACGGAACAACAGCACGAGCCATCTATCTACAACAAAAATAGACATGCAAAATACTATCAGGTACTAAGTTCATGATAAATTTAAGTAATTAATCATATTACTTAAGAACTCCCACTTAGATAGACATCCCTATAATCATCTAAGTGATCACGTGATCCAAATCAACTAAACCATAACCGATCATCACGTGAAATGGAGTAGTTTTCAATGGTGAACATCACTATGTTGATCATATCTACAATATGATTCATGCTCGACCTTTCGATCTCAGTATTCCGAGGCCATATCTGCATATGCTAGGCTCATCAAGTTTAACCTGAGTATTCTGTGTGTGCAAAACTGGCTTGCACCCGTTGTAGATGGACGTAGAGCTTATCACACCCGATCATCACGTGGTGTTTGGGCACGATGAACTTTGGCAATGGTGCATACTCCGGGAGAACACTTTTATCTTGAAATTTAGTGAGAGATCATCTTATAATGCTACCGTCAATCAAAGCAAAATAAGATGCATAAAAGATAAACATCACATGCAACCAATATAAGTGATATGATATGGACATCATCATCTTGTGCTTGTGATCTCCATCTCCGAAGCACCGTCATGATCACCATCATCACCGGCGCGACACCTTGATCTCCATCGTAGCATCGTTGTCGTCTCGCCAACTATTGCTTCTACGACTATCGCTACCGCTTAGTGATAAAGTAAAGCAATTACAGGACGATTGCATTGCATACAATAAAGCGACAACTATATGGCTCCTGCCAGTTGCCGATAACTCGGTTACAAAACATGATCATCTCATACAATAAAATATAACATCATGTCTTGACCATATCACATCACAACATGCCCTGCAAAAACAAGTTAGACGTCCTCTACTTTGTTGTTGCAAGTTTTATGTGGCTGCTACGGGCTGAGCAAGAACCGTTCTTACCTACGCATCAAAACCACAACGATAGTTCGTCAAGTTAGTGCTGTTTTAACTTTCTCAAGGACCGGGCGTAGCCACACTCGATTCAACTGAAGTTGGAGAAACTGACACCCGCCAGCCACCTGTGTGCAAAGCACGTTGGTAGAACCAGTCTCGCGTAAGTGTACGCGTAATGTCGGTCCGGGTCGCTTCATCCAATAATACCGCCGAACCAAAGTATGACATGCTGGTAAGAAGTATGACTTGTATCGCCCGCAACTCACTTGTGTTCTACTCGTGCATATAACATCAACGCATAAAACCTGGCTCGGATGCCACTGTTGGGGAACGTAGTAATTTCAAAAACATTCCTACGCACACGCAAGATCTTGGTGATGCATAGCAATGAGAGGGGAGAGTGTGTCCACGTACCCTCATAGACCGATTGCAGAAGCATTAGCACAACGCAGTTGATGTAGTCGTACGTCTTCACGATCCGATCGATCAAGTACCGAACATACGACACCTCCGAGTTCTGCACATGTTCAACTCGATGACGTCCCTCGAACTCCAATCCAGCCGAGCTTTGAGGGAGAGTTCTGTAGCACAACGGCGTGGTGACAATGATGATGTTCTACCGACGCAGGGCTTCGCCTAAGCACCACTACGATATGACCGAGGTATATTATGGTGGAGGGGGGCACCGCACACGGCTAAGAGATCCAAGGGATCAATTGTTGTGTCTCTAGGGGTGCCTCCCTCTCTGTATATAAAGGAGTGGAGGAGGGGGAGGGGGGCGGCCACCCTTGGCGCGCCCTATGAGGAGTCCTACTCCCACCGGGAGTAGGACTCCCCCCTTCCATGTTGGAGTAGGAGAGGAGAGGGAAGGAGAAAGAGGAAGAAAGGAAAGGGGGGCGCCGCCCCCCTTCCTTGTCCAAGTCGGACATGGGAGGGGAGGGGCGCGCGGCTGCCCCTTGGCCGCCTCTCCTCTTCCACCAATTGGGCCCATGAGGCCCAATAACCTCCGAGGGGTTCCGCTAACCCCCCCGGTACTCTGGTATATATCTGATAACCCCCGGACCATTCCGGTGTCCGAATATAGTCGTCCAATATATCAATCTTCATGTCTCGACCATTTCGAGACTCCTCGTCATGTCCGTGATCACATCCGGGACTTTGAACTACCTTCGGTACATCAAAACACTTAAACTCATAATATATTCGTCATCGAACTTTAAGTGTGCGGACCCTACGGGTTCGAGAACTATGTAGACATGACCGAGACACGTCTCTAGTCAATAACCAATAGCGGAACCTGGATGCTCGTATTGGCTCCTACATATTCTATGAATATCTTTATCGGTCAAACTGCATAACAACATACGTTGTTCCCTTTGTCATCGGTATGTTACTTGCCCGAGATTCAATCGTCGGTATCTCAATACCTAGTTCAATCTCGTTACTGGCAAGTCTCTTTACTCATTCCGTAATACATCATCCCGCAACTAACTCATTAGTTGCAATGCTTGCAACGCTTAAGTGATGTGTATTACCGAGTGGGCCCAGAGATACCTCTCCGACAATCGAAGTGACAAATCCTAATCTTGAAATACGCCAACCCAACAAGTACCGTTGGAGACACCTGTAGAGCACCTTTATAGTCACCCAGTTACGTTGTGACATTTGGTATCACACAAAGTGTTCCTCCGGTAAATGGGAGTTGCATAATCTCATAGTCACAGGAACATGTATAAGTCATGAAGAAAGCGCAACAAACTAAACGATCAAGTGCTATGCTAACGGAATGGGTCAAGTCAATCACATCATTCTCCTAATGATGTGATCTCGTTAATCAAATGACAACTCTTTGTCTATGGCTAGGAAACATAACCATCTTTGATCAACGAGCTAGTCAAGTAGAGGCATACTAGTGACACTCTGTTTGTCTATGTATTCACACATGTATCATGTTTCCGGTTAATACAATTCTAGCATGAATAATAAACATTTATCATGATATAAGGAAATAAATAATAACTTTCTTATTGCCTCTAGGACATATTTCCTTCACTCGTTGCTCCACCGACGTACTTCTTCCTCCTATATATATCCACGTACCCCCAAACATCCAGGAGCAGCATGAAAACCTAATTCCACCGCCGCAACCTTCTGTACCCAAGAGATCCCATCTTGGGGCCTTTTCCGGAGCTCCGCCGGAGGGGGCATTGATCACGGAGGGCCTCTACATTAACTCCATGGCCTCTCCGATGATGTGTGAGTAGTTTACTTCAGACCTTCGGGTCCATAGCTAGTAGCTAGATGGCTTCTTCTCTCTCTTTGGATCTCAATACAAGGTTCTCCTCGATTCTCTTGGAGATATATTCGATGTAATCTTCTTTTGCGGTGTGTTTGTCAAGATCCGATGAATTGTGGGTTTATGATCAAGTTTATCTATGAACAATATTTGAATCTTCTCTGAATTCTTTTATGTATGATTGGTATATCTTTGCAAGTCTCTTCAAATTATCAGTTTGGTTTGGCCTACTAGATTGATCTTTCTTGCAATGGGAGGAGTGCTTAGCTTTGCGTTCAATCTTGCGGTGCTCGACCCCAGTGACAGAAAGGGAAATGACACATATTGTATTGTTGCCATCGAGGATAAAAAGATGGGGTTTATATCATATTGCATGAGTTTATCCCTCTACATCATGTCATCTTGCTTAAGGCGTTACTCTGTTCTTATGAACTTAATACTCTAGATGCATGTTGGATAGCGGTTGATGTGTGGAGTAATAGTAGTAGATGCAGAATCGTTTCGGTCTACTTGTCGCGGACGTGATGCCTATATACATGATCATGCCTAGATATTCTCATAATTATTCGCTTTTCTATCAATTGCTCGATAGTAATTATTCGCTTTTCTATCTTGCATGTGGGTATGAGAGTAAGAAATTACCACATTATGTTTGCAAGCTTGATAAAGCACTCTATGGTTTAAAGCAAGCACCCAGAGCATGGTATTCCAGACCGGGCTTACAGTTGAAATATCTTGGCTTTATTGCTTACAAGGCTGACATGTCCTTGTTTGTTTATAACAATGCAGGGGTGGTCATTTTTGTACTCATATATGTGGATGATATCATGGTTTCAAGTTCTTCACAAAATGCTACTCATGCTCTTTTACATGATTTGAGCTCAGAGTTTGCCTTGAAGCATTTAGGTGATTTGCATTTCTTCCTAGTCATTGAAGTCAAGAAAACTCAAGATGGCATTATGTTAAATCGGGAAAAATATGTCAATAAGCTTCTGTCTCGCATGGGAATGAAGAATTGTAAGCCAGTGCCTACACCTTTATCTTCCTCAAAAAAACTCTGCATATGAAGGTGAGCCACTTCAAGAGGAGGAGAGCACAAGGTATAGGAGTACTGTGGGAGCATTGCAATATCTAACTCTCACACGTCCAGATATTTCATTTGCTGCCAACAAGGTTTGTCAATACCTACATGCACCTACCTCTGCACATTGGGTGGCTGTTAAGAGAATTGTGAGATATGTGAAGCATACTATGGGAATAGGACTTCATTTCGAACGGTCTAATTCCTCTCTTATTAGTGCATTCTCTGATGCTGACTGGGCAGGATGTAGTGATGATAGAAGATCAACTGGAGGTTTTGTAGTGTTCTTTGGATCCAACCTTATCTCCTGGAGTGCTAAAAAGCAAGCCACTGTCTCACATTCAAGCACAGAAGTAGAATACATATCCTTGGCAAATGCAACTGCTGAAATCATTTGGGTTGAGTCACTCCTTGATGAGTTGGGGGTTAAGAAAAATCGTATCTCGTGCTTATGGTGTGATAATTTGGGAGCAACATATTTGTCTGCAAACCCAGTGTTTCAGGCAAGGACAAAACACATAGAGATTGAAAAAATTGTATCTCGTGCTTATGGGGGCCTCGCCTCTGCCTGCGCGTGAAGAAAGACAGAAGGGAGAGGGAGAAACATGTGGAACAAATAGCTCTGAACAAAGAGATAAGGTGAGGAGGAGAGCGATGGGCAGGAGTCCACAGGGGCACGTGGGTTGCTGTGGAGACGGCATAACGAGAAAAAATATCATCCAGTTGTTTTCCGGTCAATATTGCGAGCACGTGCTGCTGCTAACCAGGTTCACTTCGTCGTGTCATCGCCAAAAACGAACCTGGATGCATAGGCGTCTAAGTGCAACATCCCCCCTGTCCAGCCTCTGGAACTCCAATCATTCTCCCTCGCATGTCCCATTGTATGCACTCACGCACGAAATGACCATGCTACACCCCCTACCAGCTGCTGCTCCTACCGTAGTCATGCCCACCACATCAGGGTATAAGAGTAATTTCCTTCTCATTAGATTTACCTACATAAGTCTTGTGCCAGTTTAAGCACCCCGTCGAACGCCGACCACACACCCCAGAGTGCGCCAAACACGTACAAGGCCGCCGGCAAGCATGGGCAAGGGAGCTGGAGCCGCCGGCGTGGACGAGCCACTGCTCCCGG
This sequence comes from Triticum urartu, assembly GCF_056163025.1. Taxonomy (NCBI): domain Eukaryota; kingdom Viridiplantae; phylum Streptophyta; class Magnoliopsida; order Poales; family Poaceae; genus Triticum; species Triticum urartu. Next base: position 576,655,731 of record NC_141875.1, on the reverse strand, counting down.
AGCTCTCGGGCGGTCACGGCAGCGGGGCGTCAGCCTCCGGCACGGTGGCGGTGATGGTGAAGTAATCCGCATAGGGCTTCGCCTAAGCACTACGTGGATATGACCGGAGGCATAAACTGTGGAGAGGGACGCCGCACATGGCTAGGAATCAATGATATATATATACACATAAACACTATTCTGATCACGGGATCAGAATAATATTCTGATCACAACCTGACCTGCCCCGCTAGTAGTACGTTGAACTTCCCTGTGAACTAGGTTGAACTTCCGCCAACATTGCCCAAATGGGGCTTGCGATACACCGTTGGAAAGCTATGGACACCAATATCATGACCCAACTTAAATTTTTAGCAAAATATAAGCGGTTTAAGAGCAGTTTTGAAAACCGTTTTTTTCTTTGCACAAAAAACGTGAACCGTATTTTCGATCGCATTTCTAAACCGTTTATCGGAATGAGACATATAATATGGAGTTGGAAAGCTGCCGAAAGCTTCTCCTTCCATATGTTGAAAGTTTTCTCTAATTCCCTACGGTTAAAGAGTAATTCGGAAAATCATAAAATTTCGTAAACCAAACACCCGAGTTTGTATTTTCGATGTCATTTCTAAACGGCTAATCCAATGGAGGCAAATAATATGGCTTGGAAAGCTTATGAAAATGTGCTACTTTTTCATGTTAAAAGTTTTTTCTAATTTTGAACGGTTTAAGAGTAATTTAGAAAATGGTCCAAGTTCCACCGAGTTCATATTTTCGAACTAATTTTTTAACCGTATGTCCGAATGCAGCAAATGATATGGCGTTGGAAAGCTTGAACAAATGCGAAACTTTTTTGTATATATTGTTTCTCCTAATTCCTTATGGTTTTAAGTCAGTTTCGAAAATGGCGAAAAACGTATTTTCGTCGTAATTTCTACAAACTTTATCGGAATTGGGCAAATAATATACCGTTGAAAAGCTATGGAAAATGCGAAACTTTTTCATGTTGATGGTTTTCTCTAATTCCTAGCCGTTTTCAAGTAATTTCAAAAACGGCGGGATCATTCGTTCTGCCTCTATCGCGAAACAGATTCTTCGAAAATGCACCGCGTGAAGAACCTGAACTTCTTGGCGTGTGTACCTGAACTTCACTCTGTTTTTCACGTGATTTTTTGCTCGTAGGTCTCCATCCACTGCTCGTAACTCTCCATCCACTCACCGGAATTGAGCAAGTGATATACCGGTGGAAAGCTGCTGTAAGCACTTAACTTTCCCGTGTTGATCATTTTTTCATACCCGCGATGATTTTAAAAGTTTTTCATCTGAAATTCATTCAGCGTAGTAGTTGAACTTCATGCTGTTTTTACGTTGAACTTCTGTGACGTATTTTTGTTTGTAATTTTCTCATCCATTCGTTAGTGTTACACAAATGATACTCTTTTTGTACAAACCCCTCTCACAATAATTTTTTTAACTTTCTTCGACCGAGGAGTTGCACTTATAACAACAAAACTTTTAGTCTTTGCTTTTTTATTCTTTTTAATACAAAATGCACACTGTGTAGTACGTGAACTTCTGGCAGTTATCAATCGAACTTCTCTCGTTACGTGAAAATATCTGAGTTTTTTATAAATATTTATCTGAATTTCTTAATCATTTTTTATAAAATTTTGAAGCGCTCTATTTTTAAAAGTTGAACTTCTTGTTATTTTATTTTTGAACTTCTTATTTCCATTCTTTAATAACGAGGAAAATCTGAGTTTTCTATATTCATCGAACTTCTTCATCTTTTTAATATGGACTTCCTGGTTTTAGTTCTTAATCCATTTTATGAAATTTTGAAGCGCTCTATTTTTAAAAGTTAAACTTCTTGTTATTTTATTTTTGAATTTCTTGTTTCCATTCTTTAATAACGAGGAAAATCTGAATTTCTATAATCATCGAACTTCTTCATCTTTTTAATATGGACTTCCTGATTTTATTTCTTTTAGTAACGGAAAAAATCCTACTTTTTTATAGACATTGAGCCGCTTCGTTTTTAAATTTAAACTTCTATCTTTATTTTAATAAAGAAAATCTTTTTTGTAAAATTGTTTGAGATGGTTTTTTTAATGACCTTCTTTGGGTTTGTAACAAGACTTGGTGCGATGCGACACGATACGACATAATAGTCTTCAGGGTGGCGGGCATGGCAGCGTGCCCTAAGGAGGCGAGGCCGGGAGGTGCGCCGTAACAGGGTGGCGGTTGTCGGTGACGCGCGAGGGGGGGTGGGGGGTGTCGGCGACGGGTGAGGAGTTGGGGCCAATGGGAGGTGGCTGCGGCGGCGCTTCCAAAATGTATGCCATGCTTTACAATAGAGCACAGAAAAAATGGTTTAAAAACACATCAAACTAATCTTTTTTCAATCTAAACTTCTTTGTTTTATCTTCTTAGAAAATGTGATTGCTATTGTATAAACATTAAATTGCTCCGTTATTTTAATTTGTACTTCTTGATTTGATATTTATGAACTTCTTACAATTTTCGGTGCAATAAGATTTTCTGTAGTTTTACTATGCGAACTTCTAGTGTATCCAAAGAAATTACATGTTTTTTTCTTTTCTTCTAAAAAAATCGTCTAAGAACTTTTTGTTTAGCTTGTTGCATTTGAACTCCTAGAGGCTTCAACAACAAATTAAACAATATGGCTAAACACACACTAGTCGTAGTCATAAACATGACTTATATTTTTTTATTTGTGAATTTACATGTTTTTCTCGCACATGAATTTCTCTTACATGAATTTTTGTTGTTGCGTATTTTGAACTCTTACGTTTCTTATTTTTGAACCTCCTCCTTTTTATAGACAAAACATGAATTTTTTTAACCCATTTCCACGAAGACACACACAAAGCACACACACACACACACATAACCATCGTATGCACAAACGCCACCACAACATCTCCATTGTTCTTTTGACGCCCGGTGCTGATTTGAATCCCATACTGTAGTTGTACTTCTTCATCAAGGAGATATAAGGAGCAAGCATGGAATGATTGAGTGGGATGAACCTAGGAGATGCCTACAACTACAGACCTTCTGGAACACTTTCTATTGACCTTCAGGGTCAATTTCTATTGACCTTTAGGATCAATTTCTATTGACCTTCAGTCTTTTTTTTTTCATTCCAACAAGTGAGCAAACTAGACAACAACACATAATGCTCCTATTTTTAGGGCTGAACTCAAGAATCTGGCGAAGCCGGCCTGCAACAATGGCCAATTTTTTCAGAGGATAAACGCAAAGAAATGTGTATAAAACCATAGCAATCTAGTGTCAATATTTTTTTATATGTTCAATAAAACCAGAGCAATCCAATGTCATAAACATCCATAGTCCAAAGAACAAAATGACCATAGTATATATGTACAAAGAAATCTTTTTTCTACCACACATGCACCTTTGTTCTCATACATCTCCCAAAAAAATCAGAGCCATCACCATTGAAAGCTAGTCATGCAATAGGAAAAAGATGAGCACTTCTTGCAAAAGCGAATGACTAAAAGTTGGTGGACAACTAGGACTATTTAAGTGAAGCGCTTGTAGTATTAACCTGTAGCTCCTTCATGTTAACCAATTCCACCAGAAAACGCCATGTATGGATTTGAACACTACAAACCACTATACTAATCTCTCCTTGCGTTGGCTACAATTGACTCGCTTGCGTCGGGGTGTTGTGCCAGCGTCAACAGCTCACCACCTTGGCTCCTTGCCGTCAGGTGGTGGAGGTTGGCAGTCTGGTGGCCGATGCAGCCAAACACCGCCAGACCGTGCCAAGAGTTCAGTTAGTTTTCTGAACTTTTCTCAACAGAACAAGCCAAGAGCACGCCAGACGACCTACGACTGCTCGCTGCTATGACAGCGGGGTATGAACTATAGACCTTCTGGAAGTTATCTAATCCTGTACTGTAGATTCAAGCATTTTAAACTCAAAAGATGCCTACAATTCTCAGTTTGTGCCTAACCTAGGAGTCGAGGAGATCACCACACAGGACCAGATAGAGGAGTGCAAGTGAAGCAACCTTTTTCTTCAGAAAATCAACAAACTGAACTTCGGAAAATCAAGAAACCGAACTTTAGAAAGTGAAACAAACTGAACTTCACAAGGCCCTGCAAAAATATACACGATTGTAGTCCACTTTAAAAACTTCAGAAAATCAACAAACTGAACTTCTAGAGGGCCAGATGCTGACCTTCCTCTTCGTAGTGCCGTTGGCGACATGTGGATACGAAAACAAAGTAGCACTAAATGCATGCCACCTTGGTAGCCACATACACAGGCTAGCTGAAGCTGAAGTAGCTAGCAAATTAGAACTTTGAACGAAAAAAAATTAAGAGGGAATTGCTCTCACAAGAAGTCTCCCTTTACCGGATTCAGCAGAAGTTGAACTGGACGTTGAGCAGCAGGATCCAGGGTTGTGTTGCGTTCATGAACGGCCGGCGGCTCCGTCGTTGAACAGCCCGGGGCTGCGTAGTTGAACGGCTTGGGGCTGCGTTGGGAGGACTCGGGGCGGCGCTGCAGATCGGGTCAGGGTGAGGGTGCTCTCCATTCCCCTGAAGAAAATGCTCTGAAGGACAAAACACACACACAAGAATAACTGCACATTAGGATTTCTGAATGGTCCTCTGTTTGTAGACGTAAAGAAGTTCAGAAGGATCCTCGGACGCACGCACACTAGTGCATGAACACACGCATTAGCACGTAGATCTCAGTTCCTCACATTCTACATGGTTAATTTTTTTAACAGCATATGAAATGAATTGTCAAATCAATACTCAGAAAGGGGCTCTCTTTTTATGGAGATACAGACCCAATCGTTCATGCTTCTTTTTTAACATACTAAGATGAACAGCAGAGAAGCATCCATACCAACAATAATGAATTTGCAAACAATATTGGAGAAACAAACATCAAACCTGTAGCTTGAACGAGTAGAGCTGATTTCGGAAGTAGTGGTGCACGGGTTCAAGCAAAAGCATGACGTGAACTACAATTTTTGCAAAGTTCATTGCCCCAACACACAGATCTTGCAAGAAGCCGAAAGAAATTAAACAAAATAGCAACAACCAAAACAAATCGGGCGGTGACGAGCTATGGCTCCCTGTGTTGCCGTCGCAGTGGAGAGAGAAGGAAGGTTGTGGAGGACGCGCCGGAGAAGAGGGCAAGCCGCGCTAGAGCAGAGGGAAGGTCGCGATGGAGCAGAGGGAAGGTCGCGCCGCAGGGAGGTTGGTGGCGGGGGTGGTCGGGACGGAGGGCGGCCATGGAGGAGGTGGTTGGGGCAGGCGCGGCGGAGGTGGCTGGGACGCAGGGCGGGGACGGAGGTGGGTGGGGTTGAGGGCGGCGACAGAGGTGGTCGGGGCGGAGAGCGGTAGTGGAGGTGGTCGGCGGGAGGACGACGGCGGCTGAAGTGGTCGGGGCAGATGTAAGTGGCAGAAGTGGTTGGGGCAGAGGACGGCGGCGTGGGTGTCCGGTGGCGACACGATCCAGGAGGCAAGCGGGACCGGCGGGGAGGGGAGGCGCGGGGTCGTTGGCGCGGGGCTGGCCGGAAGGTGAGGCGCAGGGCCGGCGGGGTGGGGGGCGCGGTGGCTTGGTCGGCGGGGATCCAGGGATCGTGGAGGCATCGTGACGGGGAGAAGGCCGTGGGTGTGGAACGGGCCGTTCGGGAGGTGCATAATGGGCCAGTTTTTTGTCTGTTAAGGGATCTCAGGAACAACCCCATCGAGCCCTATATAAGGCGATGTGATCCAAATAACTATTCTAATCCTAGGATTAGAATAACTAGTTGAATGCCGGTGCGTTGCCACGGACACACAAAATATGAAGTATATGATGTGAAAAGATTACTCGACAAAGTGATAGCATGGACTTGGATATTTTAAATGAGTGCTTTTTATAGAATATATTTTGATAAAAAAACAATGTCATAGGTAATTCAAAATCTATGAACATGGACAAACTTGTATTTAAATGTAGATAATAACTAAATCATCCGTGAAATTAGCACATCCCTTAAAACACCATAGACACAAATAAATATGACGAAACAGTCACCTACATAGTACATACAAACCAAGTACGTGATAACTACACTTATAAATTGAAACACACAATCATGCGTAATAGGCATAACCAATGTCTACTATCTCTACTACATGCGCCGAGCTTTCTTTGTATACATCCTGTGTCGGGGATCCTTTGTAGACAACTCGCTTGCTAGGAAAGCCCACCTCCACTCAATAAATTGCTGAACAAACTTCATATCAATCAACCCACCTATTATTTTCTGGCGAATATCTGCAAAAATATATATTATAAATGTTGCATTTAATAATATTTAAAATTTGTCTACATATGTTAATAACAATCGTAAGTAATTGATTTTTAGTTAATAAAAGTCATAACTACTCACCATCAAGTGCGCGTGCTGCAGTATGATCCGGGTTGAATGCAAGGGTGGTGTAATTTGAAGTTTCCAGATTTCCTATTGCCAAGATAAAAAAATATTTAGGTTGACATAACAATACACTTCCTTAGAATATGCAATACATGTATTGGTATAGATGCTTCAATTACCGTATTTGCAATCCTTACGAAGCATAGTGGCAAGGACAATAGATTTACTGCCTTCAGTTGTTGACCACCTATATGAGTTCTGAATCAAGTTGCCACCCCAAATCCCAACAACTATAAGTTTGCCCCTACAATGTGGAATTTTTTAAAATGGTAACCATGTCAAGGACTTTTTGAACTAATTTCGATTATTCGGTATAAAAGAGTTGGAACTATTATGTACCAAGTACACATACCACATATCCATGAAGGTGACCTCTCTATATATTTCAGCACCTGGGTATCCCCCAATGCGTTCATGTCCATCATAATGAACGACTATGCCAATTATGTCTGTGTCAATTATCATTAGTCAAAATTATATACCAAGATTATCACTATGTTAGTAAGTATTATATGCTTGAATGCATACCTACGAAAGTGTTTCTTGGACACCTCTGAACTTCTTGGAACGGCATCAAATGCTTGGGATATGTTGGAAATTGAAGTGAGAGAGACTCAACAAATGTCCTTGCGCTGAAGGAACACTCATATGTGTGTTGAATGTATCTACACTCCAGTTCTTCAAAGTTAGGCCACGTAGTAACACCATGAATGATGTACTTACGACCCATGTGCAATGTAATATTGAATCTATTCACTAAATCTTTTCCGGCAACTATAGCCTCGATTTTGGCACCCTTAGAATTGTTTTAGGAAATGTTAGATGATGATAAAACAAATGTCTATTTTAGCAATCTAACATGCTTGAGACTTACAGTTTTGTCCATAAGAATGAAGTGAAGCTTATCACCACTCGGATTAACCGGGAATTTGACATCTACCCTCACGCAGATGCTACAAGTCCTGAATGTATCAGAATATTCGATGTCGTCGAAGTCTATGAATCTATAACAAATAGCTTAAATTAGCTAACAGGGTTTTTCTTTTCTTTCATATATGAGAAAGCATGTTAAACTTACCTAGGCTCAACTGGTTTTTTTGTGAAGTTTGCAAATGTCCGCTGACGTCTAAGGTTAATTGGCGCCATCTAATACAGTTTAACAAAATATGTCACATTTAAATTTGGAAGCAACAGAGTGGCAATAAGGATAGATACAAATCAATAAAATTCTAACACACATGCATAGTACCTCTAAAGTTTGCAATTGATGCCTATTGTTATTGACTTGTATGATAGCAAAATCTGTCAATTGCTGAAGTATATGGACTTTTTGAAATAGATGCCAATCATGCCATCCGATACAACAAGAACACAAAGAAATAGAAAAGCAATGGCAGACCACGAAATCTATAGTCATTTTTTTTTCATACCCAGAAGAAGAACCTGCTGGATTTTCGAATGCCGCCTCCAACTTTCTTCTATAAAACAACAGTAGAGCTTGAACCAGATTTCCTGGGAGCAAAGGACATGTGAAAACAAATGTTTTTAGAGAGGCCAATAACTGGACCAACAATAACTTGGAAAAGGAAAATTCATCAAAGTTGTACAACAGGACTACTAATATATATGTGGCCTGCAGCTGCCAAAGTAAAAGAACATCTTTGAGAAGTGAAAATTGCTCTTTGAGAAGTGAAAATTGTTCTTTTGTCGCTAGATTCGGCCATGGCGACGAGTGCTCTCCCACCATTTCACTTGCAGCTAATAAAGCTTAGCAGGAAGAATCAATGAATAATTGTTAAGGTATGCACATGCTGGCTCTCAGATTAATTTTTTTAATGGCTGAATTTATGTATGCATAGTATGAATATAACGACTGAACCACGGGCATTCAGGTAGTATAATATTTAAAAGAAAACTGCTATCAAGAAATGAAGCAACGTTGGTTCAAGCCTCTAAGATGCAAGGATTTACTGGGAGAAGCATAGATTGCTAAAGGAAGGAGCTGAGCTCCATATCTCTCTCATGCATTATTTGTTTCCATTACATCCAAAGAAACTGATTGGCGGGAATGTATGTTACCTTGTTGTGTGGCAGGTAACTTCTCTGTTCAGACCTGGCCTGTATGTGGAATGTCGCAGGTGACCGTGGATGATAAAAAGCGGCAGTTGCAGCAGAGCTGGATGCGCGTCGTGACCGGAATGCGGCGAGTCTGCCCTGGTCCACGCGCCGCCGAGTCGGAGCAGCGCCACACGGAAAGAAGTCCACATAACCCCCTCAGATTTTAGAAATCGGTCACTTAACCCCCTCAACTTTAAAACCGGGCATTTGCCCCCCTGAAGTTTAGAAAACCAGACATAACACCCCCTGATAGCTTTGGAGGTGGTTTTGAGAGTGGTTTTATCCACCAGGCATGTAACCACATGATTTCTCGTGGAATGACGATCGACACTCATGCCATCGTTTCGGCCGTGCTTCCTTGCCATCAGTATCTACTTTGCCACTAGATGCTGCTACTTGCCCTCACTGGCATCTCAACGTTGATTTATATCTCCACACGAGACCAGTTACAGTTGGCCGCCTCCATGCCACCACACGCACATGCTGTATGCGGCTGCTGGTGCCATATCCGTTTTCACATTGCAGGCTCAGCTCTAGCTCCATGCAGCCAAGCACTCTCCGGCGACATGGGACGACGTCAACGAAGCATGCTGACGGTTTCGCTCAATCCTTGCTACGACTCTGCTATGTGGCTAGCTTTATCTATCCCAATCAATTAACATATGCATGCACAATAGACCCGGCTGATTGATCATGCAGCCGGCCGGAAGGCAACACACACACACGCGTACACAAGGTTCTTATCAATCTTTGCTTTGTCCGATTCAGTACTACTCCTAGTAGCAACGTACGTATCACTCAAAATGATCGGATCGCCACAAGCAGTGCCAGTTTCGGACAAGCCTTCGCGTTCTCGCCATGAACAACTCCAACCACTACTCGTCCATGCTGCCAACGACAGAAGAAGCAGCACTGCAGCAGGAGCAGCACCATCAGGCAGTACGAGTCGCGTCGTGAACAGTTAGGCCCAATGTGCACCTTAGCTTTTTCCTTCTGTAGTTATGTTAACTCGTGCCACATTGCAAAACTGCCTAGTGAAACCGCTTATAACAATGTGTGGGGGTGTTTTGTCTGGTTTTCTAAATATCAGGGGGTTAAATACCCGGTTTTAGAGTTGAGGGGGTTAAGTGGCCGATTTGTGAAATTTAAGGGGGTTATGTGGACTTCTTTCCGCCACACGCGGTGTAGCGCGCACCCAGCCGAATCACGTCGACCGCCACCGCCCCTTCACCACGCACCGAGGGCAGGCACGAAGCCGTCGTCCGCTCCACTGCCGCCGCTGATGTCGGCGCGAGGTGAAGACGGCAGCGGTGGCCCGATGAGTAAAAAGGAAGAGAGAATGAGGGAGAACTCAAGACAAGGGAGGTTTGCACCTTTTTATCATGCGGGGTGGGGAGATAACTGCCATAGCTCCACCATCGACGATCTCCACGATCACATAACAACGCTGACCGGCGGTTGCCAGTTTCGAGCTGACCGTCAGTTGCCATGGAGGAAATCGGGGGGGAGGGGGGTAGAGGGGGTGGGCGGGGAAAGAGGTGCTGCGGCGGAGGGGAAGCAGATCGGCCTGCGGCGGCGGACGGGGAAGCAGACCGGGACGCGTATCGCCATGCGGCGGCGGACGGGCTTGGTCTCTCGTCCGGTGGACGGGCTTTTTTTAATCGGTTCGCAGGCCGAGCCTTTTTTTCCTTGAGAGGTGCTACACACGACAAAAATTACACGATAGCTGGACGACGATGGAATCCAACCGCACATGCTTACACGACTGAGAACAGCAGTAGTAACTGGATTTGCTTGTCGTGCACAGGTCGGGCACAAGTATCATGCGTGAAGCTGTTTCGTTTTTCCTTTGCATTTTGCGGGCGATTCGTAGGCTAAGTGCATATATTCCCCAAGACTTTTTTTTCAAAGAGTAAATATTGTGTCGGAGAGTTTTATAACAGAGGGGAAAAAATTACATGCCTTTGCATATATTTGTTACCATCCCAGAGAGCATAAAATTGAAAATAAGATAATGAGTGCATCTGTCTTCAGACGAAGCTTAACTTTTTCCCCCTCCAATACATATTGCATCGCAAAAGCTTATAAATAAATAGCCACAACATATGGCAAATACGGAAAACAAATCCATGGAGATGAACAAATAAATTCTGATAAAAAAAACTATAGTCTGACTACCGATGCGTAGAGATCAAGTCCAGTTTATTATCTCTTATTAACTTCCTACTTGAGGCACTTGAGAATTTCTCGTACATCATACGGGATGTTGTCTTCAGCTTCATTCGCATGATACTCGAGCAAGTGTATCAACAAATTCTTTCTCAACTCATAACCATCCTGCATGTGCAATGTATGATGTTAGCATGCAATTTCGCTTCAAACTTTTTATGGACGTGTAATATAGAATACCCACCGTGCAAATTGGACGAACAAATTTGTTACCATGCCATGAGAGCATAAAATTGAAAACAAAATAACCAGATTCATTCCTGTAGATGAATACACTATCATTATCTTGGGAGGTTATGACAATAAATATAAAATGTGCATATTGATTTTCAGAGTAACTTACCGGTCTACGCTCGTCGGAACATCAATTGGTGATTTACGTGGCCAGAAAAATGTATCAGACTTCCAACCCGGTTGTGCTAATTCGAGTGCATCATTCAGGTAGAATGCAACCCTCTGAAATTTTAATGCATATCTCTCTGAAGATAAGGACGGAATAAGTGGGTCCAAAATAGATACTTGACGGGCATGTTTGTTGATTGCGAACAAGATGAAGTGGCCGAGGAATGCATGAGGAAGCAATATCTACAAGCAACACTCATTTAGAATAAATGTTAATCACGACTACCATATAAAATAGACCAAACTTACCCAATTACATGATGAGATGGTGTGGTCTATCTCAGTCGAGCTACGAAGCAATGATGCTAGCGCCTGAATATCTGGCTGTACCCGCGAATCTAAATCTCGTGCGGAAGCGAGGGCAGCTTCAATCACGGTCGTCTGGGTAAAAAATGGTTAAGGAACATGATGGTGACAATGATAATAATAATTTGTGATGTGCAGTAACTTACACAAAATTGTAGGTCCATAAAGCGCACAGGAGGATCTCTTGTCAGTAAGGCCTCATCATTTGCAAGTATACGTATAGCCATGTTGAAACAATCAATGTCCAACAGCTGGTCCCTGCGGAGTATACCTTGGATCCTTCTAAGACTTAATCCTATCGGATGGGGTTTAGAACTTCGCATCCACTTCCTGTAGATAAAAGTTAATAATTGTAACATTGTAATAGTGTATATTGAAACTTTATACTTCTTAGACATGCTCCTTACTCCAAGGAAGTAGCATCATTAATTGACATGATGTGGTGGCATAGTTCATCAACTAAATCTTGCGGGTCCGCGGCCATGATGGGGTTCCGAAGGGGGCTTTTGTCTTCGGCTCCATCATGTGAATCTTGCCGCTTACGCTTTCGGTCCTCCAAAAACTCAACATCAGAATCAGATACATTTTCTTCATTGTCAGATACATTTTCTTCATTGTCAGCCCGATAATATATTGGACTTCCTTTTAACTTATTAAGTTCTGTCTCCAACAATATGACAGCTAATTTTCGTCGAAATTCTTTCATGTCCTTCTACATATAGTAATTAAAAATAATTTGTTAAAAAGCACCATTGAGATGAAATCTGCTATTATGAAAAAAGAGATACCTGAGTGAAATTATCAGACAAAATATCTCCAGTCCAATACTCCATACAATTTAACATAAACAATCCACATGACGCGCTACAATATCAAAATATTTCCTTAGGCTTTCATCTCAATATAAATAAAGTATTTAAACAAGTAATAATGTTCATTGTACATGTCTCCATTTATTGTCCAATGTATATCTATTACCTCAATGTTTTGGCTAACAAATAAGACCATATTTTTGCATCAATAATGTTTTCACAAGACTATTCTATCATAAATTTCTCTATAATTCAGTTCAGATTATGAGATGTGTTCATCATACCTATCTGTTTGGATTGGCTCTTGGAACTTGTCTACGACTGTCCAATTCATAATATCGAGGTCCTGCCACCTATCACCTCTCTTAAACTCCGGCATATCACATGCGATTTTTAAATGCTTGTCAAGTCCTTGTAACTATTAAATGGAAAATTGTCACTACATATTAGAGCAAAGAGAATGTAATGTATAGAGGAAAACACAAGAAGCAGACATTTACCGTCATAGTGAGGTCACTGCGGCCCATTCCAACTCCAAGCGAGTCCAGTACCTGTATCTCTCGTTTCTTCGCATTGATTACTGATAGATACCAGTGGCATTTTCTGATGTTAACTGGAAGGAATACCTGAAGTAATAAATATTATATATCACATAACCACTTTCAGGTAAAAAGATGTGCTTCATTATATTATAAGTGTAGTGAGTTAAGACTGACCATGTCATGCTCCAGAAAAGTATTCACTCGTTTTACAATGTGGCGATGTGTTGCCGGGTCTATCTTATCTTTCTTAAACAGGGAAGACACAAACGTGCTTGCTATGTGTACCTTTCCATCCGCTCTATTTTGCAGATGCTCCTGGGCACTTATGCAGTATATGTATGCATTTATTACCTATAATTTCAAAGATATAATACATTTAAATTTTGAGACACTGATGTTTAATTACGAGAGTTTGTGTGGTTTGACTTACATCATCATGCAAAAACACATCATCATGCGTAAGGCATCTCATCTCAGCGTTCGTTAATAATGCATCATTGATGTGCACCAATTTCGTTTTTTCATGTAAGGACATGATTGATTTAATAATGGAAATATCGTCCGCTGTGCAAATATAATCTGTCATGGGACAACATGAAGCCAAATTAGTTACATATAAAAAAGGTCAATGAAATGATAAGGCTGATAATCACTGTGAAAGTAAATACCTTGTGGTGTAATATTTGTATTTTCTCTTCTTGGTTTGTTATGACGCGAATTTGCTATTATTTCTATTTGCACATCGATCTTGTTGATAGGTTCTTTTTCATGGTTAACAATATCCATATCTGTTAGCGACACATTCTGCATAGTGAAATATATGAATTAAATATAGTTCTGCCATATTATTTTTAGGAATAGTATAATAATTCATATGCAACATGCAAAATAAAAGATTAAAAAGACAGACATCTAAGAAATTTGATAGCAGTGACAGACTGTCTAAATACCTTAGTTCTACTCCTTCCGTTCTTAAATACCTCGGTTCAAACATCGACTACATACGAAGCGAAATGAGTGATTCTACACTCTAAAGTATGTCTTATACATCTGTATGTAGTCTTTTATTAAAATCTCTATAAAAAATTATACTTCATATTTAGGAACGAAGGAAGTGTAGCTGTGACTCACAGTCTCACTCTCTCCTCACCGCTCTCACTTTCTCCTCACCGCTTAGCCCTTTTCCCTTCAGCTACCACCTACCCAGCTCCCCTGTGCAGCCGCCGGCGCGTCATGGGGCGCATCCGCACGGCGCGCGACGGTGCGAGGCACCAATCCCTGGCCCAACCTCCCATCCCCCCGCCTCCGAACCATTCTTACGGCCTGGCTGCGCCCTCGCGAGCATCCCACACCCACTCCCATCACTCCCTGGTGTCCGGCGAGATCCGCCGGGCAGGGCTCTCGCGGACGGGCGCGCAGTCTGGGCGGCGGCATCCACCGCGCAGCGCCCCCTGCCCCCCCCCCCCCCCCCGACGGCGACACGCCGGTCGGAATCTTCTGCTGGCAACGCCCGGCGACCGGCGCGCGCCGTGCAGCCCAAGGAGACCCTGAGCAAGCCGTGCTCGCCCGGATGGGCGGAGTACGAGCAGGAGTGGATTCCGTGGTGCACCACGACGTCGACGGCTTCTCTTCGCCATCGAGCTCTGCTCCCCTCCCTGTGCATCAGGATGAAGGTGCTCACGAATCTTACCTTGTCACGGTCGACTCCCCTCTCTCCCTCCGCGTTCTGCATTGGTAGGTCTGTTGGATTGGCACCGCCGGTGAAGCAAAAAACTGGAGGTAGATTGAATCTCTCCTATATATATAAGGCTAGCTAGATGTGTAGTATCGGTATACGGTTAGGATAAGGTTGTTTATTTAGTGAGATGAGGATTAAACCTTTCTTGGGGTTGTTTGGATTGGATACGGACTTTTTGCCAATTCTGTTTCCCATAAACTCGTTTAAAGGGCTAACCACATGAAATTTGTTAGCGTACCCAAAATTATAGTTTTTTTAGGAACATAATTAGTAAAACTTGGTTTTAGTAGAACAGGCAAAGAACTGTGGTCAAGGATGCTAGCTTCCTCTTCCTGGAGATTCGATCTGCCAATCCTGACCAAATTTCGAATTGTACAGACCCACAATGCATTTAAACAAAGCCAAACACAATGTCAGAATCATACAGATTTATGCAAGGTAACCTGACATAAAAGTCAGTACTCTACAATGGTGACAGTCATACTAATGTACCATTTGTAAAAATCGAATGCAAAGCTTGGTCTGCATCTTTTGGCAAATAGCTTAAGGTTGATGTTTCTAATCCTGTACATGGTACTTTGGAATCACCTTCTTCATTGAATTTTGAGGCCTGAAATTGATGTTTAAGAATGTGTTAGAAATTAAGGACAATTGCGTGCTAAATCTTATCACAGAGGTATAGAAAAAAGCAGATCAACGGATTATGTTCCTAGTCTTCATATCGAAGTATCTGTCGCCTAGAAAAACTCATCCTTTAATAGTTGAGATAGTAGAGATATGAGGAGATCACTGATGGCTTCACTCAGCTTGGGTTCTTCATTAATTATCAGATACATAGTTCCTTGTCCATGTATTTCTAACAAGAGATTCTATGCAATTGAAGTTTAAGTCAGTTTTTATATTGCTATATATGAGATTAGATGCCACAGGTTTTGATCATATTAAAGAACATATGCATTAGAAAGAAATACGACACCTTAGTATTTTTATTCTTCTTTAGCAAGTCACTATCGAAACATCTTCCTCCTGCATCTGTTTGAAATTTCACGTTGTCTCTTGTTATTTCTAGCTTAAACAGGTACAGGACGGGTAGATGTCGCAAAAGGAATACTCATGGTTTCTGAAGACTGACTATGCCTGACTACTACACAGCAACAAACTCAGGTTAGTGTGCATTAATAAAATCTACAATAGTTATGTGGTTGTAATGCAGAAATGAACATACTTTACCTTGACTTGCTATAATTTGATCCGGTGACTTCATGTGCTAAGGACTTCCTTGTACACTATGTTCTTCATGGTCGTTAATAAGGGCTCAAATCTTTTTCGCTTCTTTGAATTCTTGCTTTCTTCCTTACCCTTGCCCTTACCCTTGCCATTGTCCTTGATGGCGAGAATCTTAATGTTCCTCTTCACTGTGGCTCTAGACAATGCGACGAAGAGCTGACCGTGAGAGAAAACCGGGTCCGGTAGGTACACCCCGACAATTGGGATGGTCTGCCCTTGCGCCTTGTTGATTGTCATGGCAAAGCTGAGCCTAATAGGGAACTGCTTCCTCTTGAACTTGAAAGGGAATATATCGTCATCGGATGGGCAGAGAGGTATCCGAGGAAGGAACACCCTCCTACCAGCATGTTGTCCTAGCACGATTTCTGCATCAATGGCGTTCCTCTGAAAACCCCGGACCACAAGCCTTGTGCCGTTACACAACCCATTAGCTGGATCAATGTTTCTCAACAGTATAACAGGGCAATTTATCTTTAGTTTGAGTGCATGCGGAGGCAGCCCGTTGGGAGTCAGGTTATTAAGGAATTCGGGGGCATAGTAGCCGTGTGGATCATCCTCTGCACTATCAAAATTGTGGTAGATCTTCTCTTCGCCCTGGAAGCACTCTATCATGCGCGTATTTATCTTATCAACGTTGTCGTTCTTGGTGGAGAGGATCGCTCGAGATGTCATGTAATTTGGATCAGCCATGTTGTCGTCCAGAGCAGGAAATACATGGTCGATTAGCTTCTCTAGGTCAGCGCCGTCTCCTGTTGGCGGCACACAAATATCTTCGGGGAGCCTTATGTTGCCTTCCTCGTCAGTTTCCTCGGTCCCGTTACCTACCCGTAGCAAGTAATCTGCGAACCACGGGTCGTTATGCGCCCTCATGTTGGTGACGAGCCTTAGCTGGCGCATGCCGTTCCAAAGGTACGAACTCCGCAGGGTCGCATCAATTATCTAACCCCGTGACCCCTTCCTGACGACCGGAAGCACCTGCCTGAAGTCCCCAACGAACACGACTATCTTTCCCCCGAATGGTCGGTCCCGTCGTCCCATGATGTCCTGCATGCTATTGTCTAGTGCCTCAACCGCTTGCCGCTTCGTCATGGTGGCCTCGTCCCATAGGATGAGTGAAGCCATGTGCAGGAGCTTGGCCGTCCCACTTTGCTTCGTGAAGCTGCACGACCCCCCATCTTCAATGTTGAGTGGGATCTTGAACCTCGAGTGGGCTGTCCTTCCTCCAGGCATGATGGAAGCCGCAACGCCTGGCGTCGCTGTAGCTAGCGCGATCTTGCCCTCGCCTCGAACCTTTGCGAGAAGTGACCTGTATAGGAAGGTCTTCCCGGTGCCTCCCGGGCCATCGACAAAGAATACACCACCATCACCAGCATCAACTGCTGCCAGTATCTCATCGTATGCAAGCCTCTGCTCAGGGTTTAGCGAGGACGCCAAATCAGCGTCGTTCGCGTCAACCTCGATGGCGGACTCCTCGGTGACTTCTCTGGCCTCACCTCCAGTAGTGTCATAGGTCTCGTCGATGTCCGGAAGAGGGAACAACGCTATGTCTTTGGCCATGGACTGTAGCATGCCCCTGATGTCAAGCAACACCATCTGCTCCACTGCTTTTGAGCACGCGTGTGTTCGACGGTAGTCATCAGACATCGCGTCTAGGTGCCTATCCCATAGACCGCGCACGTCACCTGGCTCGCGGAATACCAAGATAGTTGCAAAGAGCCTCCTGAGTGAGGCTGGCATTGCAAACTGTGTTGACTCTGTAAGACACTCGTCAAGTGTGTTGTCGGCCTCAATGAGGCCCAATCTCTCGGCAGCCTCACGGAAGCTATCACATAGCACTCTGTCCACGGTCCGCAGGTCCTCGAAGGATGTCTTGCCTGGTACGTGGTTAAGCAGCACTCGCAGAAAGTACCGCTCCCCCTCGGCTGGATGGGCTGACACGATTCGACCTACTTGGTGCTGCTTTTCTCTCCGCTTCCAGTATTTCTGTCTCTGCCATGTGAAACTTCCCGGAAAGTCCTTGTACATGATATCCCGAGCCCACACGTGCTGCTGATTAGCGAGGAAATACTCTGTCAGCATTGACTTAGATGCAGTATCACGGGCGACGACATCGGTCAGGTCCTCTCCTGCTTTGAATGTGACACTATTCATATTAGGGAGATGAAGCGGCAACTGTAGGACCGACGGGAAACTCTCAGAAAGGTTGAAGCCGAATATCCTCCACATCGCCTCCGGTGGAGTAACCCATCTCGCATCAACGTACCTTTTAATCTCGTCTACAACCCCGTTGTTGTCAGGCTGGTCAATGCTGAATGAAGCTCGATCGTGACCCTTGTATACATATTTGTAAAGGTACTTGACGGCCTTGATGTTGGAGCACACCTCGACATTTATGTGGCAGTTGAACAACCGCAACAGATAAGGGTTGTAAGGCACGACCCATCTGTTATCCAGCATTTGACGGCGGACCTTAGCCTGACGACCATCGTCCCGCCGTCGATAAACCGGGTATGAATCCTTCCCCTGTAAGGTGTTCTGGTTGAACGGTCGTGGGTACTTGCTCTTGCACTTCAAGTCTTGCATGCACACATTTTTGGGATTAAGATTGCCACATGGGCCGTGCATCATATGCTTCACGACCATGGCATAGAGCTCTGGATACTTATGCCTGTCCGGGAGCTCTGCAGATATGACGCGGTCATACTGCTCTGGCACCACGAGTTTATAATTTGAATTCATGATCAGCAGGAAGTGTGCATGGGGGAGGCCCCTCTTCTGGAACTCGACGACATACACATGCGCTACCACAACACCAAGGATGTGCTTTTTGAACAACATCTCTTTCATGGTCTCCAGCTTGGCCCTGAACACGCGTGCGACAAGATCTGGTCGGTCCTGGGGTGTCTGGCCAGGAAGCAGCTCATTCAGTATCTCCTCCCAGCTAGGATTGCATGTCATAGTCAAAAAGATGTCAGGCTTCCCATATGTCTGCACCAGTGCCATGGCGTCCATCTGCCTCTGCTTCATGTCTCGGTTGCTTCCTTGATGCGTCCCTGGCAGCACGATCCTCTTCCCAACAGCGCTCGCTCGCATCTCCCCAACCGCGATGCTATCCACAAGGCCTTGGTATAGATCGGCACGTATCTCTCTCTGGTGGTCCCTGATCCACTTCAGCCTACATCCCTCAATCTTGATGAACATGTCGACACCCCACTGCTGAAACAGGCGTGCTCCGTGTAGTATGGGGTTGAATATCGCAGGGCGCGTCTGTAGCCGGTAACAGTAGTAGTCCCTGACAGAGACACACAACCGGTTGTTCCCCTCTGTGGAAAGACGTGAAAGAAGAAGGTTAGGTACCATATGGAAGGATAGAGAACTTTTTCTGGCATATAAGCATACCAACCAGGCGCACCTGAATCGTTATCACGGTTTCCTCTTGGTTGTTGTGCAACCTCCCAAGGGACATTGTGCTTAGGGATATTTGGATGCCAACCAAGCTCCCCCCTTGGAAAAAAGAGGGGATACGAGAGCGGGTCATAACAGCCATCTGTGGCATGTATACTATACTTCTCGTTGTTGTCCCCATAGAGTGTAATGCTGCGGTTGAACCTGTTTGCTAGATCGCTTCCCTCGACCCAAATCGCAGCCACCTCGGATGACACGGGTCTATTATATCTTCGTTGGTCTAGCTTCTGGTCAATGTTGAGGTCTATCCGGTACTCCTCGAGGTTTTCCTTGTGGGCACCCAAACTCCTAAACTGTTGGGAGTAGGGGTTTTCCCTGAGGACGTCCACTAACTTGCTCACAACGTGCTGGTCCAATTGCTTGGTGGCCTCCTTTCGATGGCTTAAGCTGGGATCGTCATCGTAGAAGTACAACTGCAGATGTTCAGGGCGAGATCTTGGACCGAACGAGTGCAACCTGTGGTACATAGTGCCATGTGCCCGAAACGTGTACACCCCGGACTTCATGTTTGTGTAGTTGTTGTCTAGGCTGACGCCAAGGGTAGTGAAGGCAAAGTGCCCGTTGAAGAACCGAATGCTCTCCCGGAAATGCCGAGAGTCTGCATCCGCGCTAGACCATAACCTCATCAGCTCTGGGATAGGCTCGGGTTCATCTAGCTCAATCTCCCCGTTCCGACAGCAGAAGCCATCAGTCTCATATTGGAACTTCTTGGCCTTGCAATGCTCGCAGTTTGCAGCGTGCTTCAGGATGTGTGTGTTGTCTGGGATGTTCGAGTAGACATAGTCGAAAGGATCTAGGTCGATAGATCCTGTGTTGGAGGATTCTACGGGCTCATCGAGGTCCGTGCTATCAGTGTCGGATGCTGCAAGCATTGTGGAGATATAACAAGTCACGATGGGATGCACATCATAAACCAATAATATAGAGGGATGAGCAGCGAAAGGCGCCTCGGAGTACCTTCACCGGCAAATAGGTAGTACTCATCATCCATGATGCCGCTAAGGAAGGCATCCATGTCAGCTGTAACATTGTTGAGCCGGTAAGTAATGGTTTTTATTGTGAGTGCACACCAGGAGGGGAGTAAACATGAGAGGGTTACCATTGGTTCCGATGGTGTATGATGGCATGCTTGATGAAGGGGAGGAAGCCGGTGAAGCAACTCCTATGGGCGGTGCTTCTGAGCTTGTTGCTGCTCTGTTCACATCTAAGGTACTTGCATCTGGGCCTGGAGGCCTCCGCTTTTTTTGAAAGCTTGCATTACGACGATCTAGCAAAGCTGACTTCTCACCTTCTGGTATGCTTTTCCCGCGCGCTGTTCGTTTTAAGGCACTCCCTTGAATGTTCTTTGCTGTAATACTTTGTTTGTGAGCTCGCTCCCGAGCCCTACGCTGTGCTCTGCTCTCCTGCCTCTGCTCCCGGGCTTGATTCTGCTGGTCGTCTATTTGGTGATCATTGGTTTGCCGCGAGGGATTTATGAGTTCGCTGGGGGCATCATTATCATCCAGGGTACGACTAAGGTACTCGCCTGCATCGTTGTGGAGCCGTTAAATACTGGTTCAATGCACATGTACAGAACAAGTAGAGTAAAGATGGAAGGATTACCGTCTGATTCAAAGTTGTTCCCAGCCTTACTCGCAAACCGGGGGGCAGGGGCAGGAGCTGAAGCTTCGGATTCTCTGAATGCCAACGCATGAGTGCTCGACATCAGGTTGGGTGTAGCTAAGGTACCTGCATCAGGGTGCGGCATTGCGATGGATTCAGCGCAAGGGGTGTTGCGCCTAGCCGCGAGTCTCTTCTTGCGCTGAGCTAGCATGTTCTGCTTCTCCTTAGGTGATTTGTTTTGCAGACGTGTTCTTCGGCGGGTGTTTGTCTCTTGGTTGTCATGGACTGACATATTTTGGTAGGCCGCTCTTCTAAGGGTGTTACTCTGTTGCTTCTCCTCTGGTGTCATTCGTTGCCTGGCTTCTCTTTGACGGGCAGTCCTCTCCTCCTCTGTTTTTTTCCTAGCTTCTCTGCGACGTGCATTGATTTCCTCCATCTGTTCAGGTGTTAATCTATTTCACCATGCCATATATTGGTCTCGCCTTTTCTGTTTTCTATCTGATTTAATGATATCATTTGAAGCAATGTGCTCGGGGACAGTGTCTTCAGTGTCGAGTCCAAGTGCTATGTCTGAACCAATATTATGATCAATGCTTCTGTCTGTTCCTCGAAGTGATGCATGGTGATCATAGTAAGTGCCTTCACGAGAATGATTTCCTGAAGAACCATTTTGTTTAACAAATGTATAAATGCAAACTGAAAAAAAGTCATGTGTAAGGGCGATACCGATTGATGTTTCCACATGCGGCACTGGCTGAAAGGCCTTGAGATTGCCGGCTATAGGAATCATCATAGGCAGTTGCGTGGGCACATTGTCATCATCATCGGAAGACGAAACACTGTAGTTAGTAGTGCCTGTTTGTTCGCGTATGAAAAAACCAGATGGTGGTCGGTGTGTATTGGTGAGTTGTGATCTGGGTGTCCTCTCATATTCGACAACTGATAAGATTAATGTAAGTTAAGTTGTGAAGCTTATTGAGTACCTTATGTGCAGACATGTGATTGGCATACACATACCTTGTTTTCCTTTATCATAGAGATGCTCTCTGTCCTGTGACATCTTTCTGTCCTATAGAAGCTTAAATAAACCTGCAGTCTTTTTCCATTAAAAAATGATATGAATTGAATTACAAAAATGATATGACCTCTGGTGACTCATTTAACAGGCTTTTAGGTCTCACTTGTTCATTTTCATAGACATGTTCTTCGCATATGGTTTTCTTCCAAAGTAAAATGATTGTGCTATTATGTGTTGACGACTGAAGTTTGTATATTTCAGTTTATAAAGTGCAAGATTTTGTAGAAGTTCAACTTTTTAAAAAGAGGGCTCAGACATGGCGACAAGAATGAAGATGGAGGGGAAGGAGTGGAGAGAAAGATGTCTGTCTCCACGTGGTGCGAAAAAGACTATACAGGATTCTGTATTATGTCGCGTTAAAACAATCTGGAATATAAAGGATTCTGGAGGTGAGCTTAAATGAAAGTATTTCCTTCTATCACTATTCCTGTCGCGAGGCATGTTTGTTCCCATGATGTAAAAATAAACATGGTCTGAGGTTACCTAATCTTATACTGCAATTTCAACACATGTTCTTCTTACTAAAATGAACCTGCAGTCTTTTTGCATTACGGAACTGTGCGAACAGAAGTCTGAGTAAAAGTTAAAGATGCAATCTGAGTACTAACATTATGAAGTTTTGAACAGGAGTCTAGGATGGCAAACCTAGGGCGGATATCCGTCCTTTTGCCGTTGGAGAGGAAGAAGACGGTAGGCGGGCTCAGGAGATGAGGCAGCAAGAGCCGTCGAGCGAGGCGATCAGCAGAGGCTGCAGCTCCCACAGCTCGCGTTTCTATTTTGGCGGCGAGCTCGTACGCCAGGAAGAACTGGCGTCTCGATGGAGGTCGGCCAGGAAGAACTGGCGTTCGTTGGCGGGTCAAAGAAGTTTGATTTTTGGTTGATGGACCTCGTCCTCGTTCGTGGGTTGCGGAGCTGTTTTTTTATTGACTGGGCGCGATCGTGGGGTTCCATGGACTTGTCGTTTGTGTGTAGAACTGTGGACCTCGTACGTGGGCTGAGTTGGTGAATTTGTTTTGTTTGCAGGCGCTGAGTTGGTGATTTTTCGTACGTGGGCTGAGTTGGTGGGCTGCTGCGTGCGTGTGGGAGTTCGGGCGATGAAGGGAGGGGGGATCGATCGAGGTCGAACCATCACGACGTTCGATCCCCCTTTAATAGTAGAGATGTTGTTATATATATATATATATATATATAAAGTCTATTCAAGACCCTGGGTTAAAAATAAACAATTCTTCACCCCGGTCGGACGACCCAGCCAGCCGGCAGGCCGACTTGGCTCCATTGCATCGCACCCGCATGCACCACTTTCCAGTCGAGCCGAGGTAATTTATTCCTTATCAACTGTTTTCTTACGATAGGGTATAGCCGCTTAGGAGTTGCCCCCACTACCGCAATTTCTGGATCTATTGGGAGCAGAAGAGGCGTGCGGTTCGGAGGTGAGCGGCGGTAGGTTTCGGCGGCGAGCCGACGGCAGCTGCAGGTGGATTCGGATGTGTGCGACGCTGGGGGTGCCTTCGTTGGCTGGTTCCAGCATGGAGGCGAGCTGCGTTTCGAGAGGCTTCCCGGCGGGTGGCAGCCTCGTCGGCCGGCGGCCGCGCCACGACCCGCCTCCACCCTCCGCTCCCTTTGTCGCGCTGGCTGTGGCCCGGCCTATGTTGGTTGTCCCCGCCCCCTTCCTACAACCAGCGAAAGCTGACCCCGCGTAAGATCAATGGCCTTCGCAGCAGCAACATCTATTCAACGCCCCGAATTCTTCAACCAGTTGGACGAGCTTCCATGGCCTTTTTGTCCTAGCTGCTAAGACATTCAGGTTTCTCTCTTTACCTCTTTCCTTTTGTCCCTTTGTATGTGTGTGCGCGCATATGCAGGACGAGTATTGTGCAGGAAGAGTATAAAGATCAGGAGTCAATTTACATCCTATCTGACTTAGATCTTTTTTTACTAGTTAGGTTTATGATTTGGCTTTCGCCTGTGTATAAGTTTATTCCTAATCAGGAATCAGCTACCGTACCACCGTAGCATTTCTCTCATTCTGAATCTTAAATGTATTTTAGAAATCCTATATTAATCATTTAATTTATGACATAATTTGAGAATGGTCAAACAAAAGTTGTTGTTTTGTTGCAAACCTAGATGTTTCCATTTTTCAAATGCCATGTAATGTTTCTCATAGGCTCGACATATACATCTGCATTTGTGCTTGGCTGTCTATCCAAATTCAATTTCTTCCTTTATTTTTGTTGGTTCGGTGATGCTTTTTTCTCAGAGCTTAGGTATACTGTTGTTAGCTGAATTTGATCATAGACTGATCTTCTTTCCATGTCATGCAAAAGCAACAACCTTCTCTTTATGTTGTGATTTACAAAATGTTATAGGTATACTGTTTCTAGCTGAATTTAGTTGACTGATCTGATTTCAATGCCATCCGAAACAACAACCTTCTCTTTATGTTGTGATTTTAAAATTTGTTATAGCTCTGGTTTGAGTGAAACCACTGAAATTCTTGGTGGTGGATGATCAGAAGTTCATTTTTGCTTGCTTGCCATCATGCAATGATTCTTTTTTTTTGCCATGATTCTTGGCCTCGATATGTTCAAATCATGAACCGGGGGGCATCAATTAGAGGTGCATGCACTTCATGTTTTGTGATGCTGAAGATGATGCTCATTTAATCATTTATAGATGTAGATATTGATTTTACATACTATTGATAAAACAGTCTTCTTTGCCTTATGCTCCCTTTTCTCCCTAGCTATTTCATATTAGGTTCTGCCAATTCTCATGGTCCATTGTGCTACCTACTTGTGTAGGTTCCTTGTGTAAAATAATGGTATTATTTACTACATATAGAAGAATATCTTCACCATGGATGTGTGGAGATAGGTAATTTGTGTTGAAAAATAATTAATAAGTGCTAAAATAGAGCATGCAGGTTACATTTGTGTGTACCTGTTAGCACCTTTGCCAAGAAAAAAAAATCTATGCATACAGTTCTGGTCAATGGTAAATAGAGTATCTGAATGGAAAATGATGGAGCGTGTGCATTAACATTTTTAGCATGATGCTTTATTTTTTAGTCGGTCTATAAACCTTATATTAAGCTGCAATTTAATGTTTCTAACTGAAAATTGTGACTTACAATTCTTTTGGTGGAATTTCTAAACAATGAGAAGTCCAGACTTGAATTAGGTATTCAAGAGAAGTCCAGACTTGAATTTGAATATGAGCGCGACCTTGAGCAATGGTGCCGATGAGCTCACCCATGCAGCTAGATCCTAGATGAGTGTGAATTGGTTGTCCAATGACTTGCGCTAGAAGGTTGTGGCGTTCACTCCCAGCACGCCCAACAGCCAAGCAATGGCCGCAGTGCTGTCGGATTTCTGGGATGGAGTCGACGGGGAGGGCGGCGAAAAAGACGTGCGCCCACGTGTTGTACTCCCATGGTCTCACTAGTCTACGGCCTGCGGGCTAGGATACAGGTCGAGGGCCTCGGCCGGGCTGCGCAGTTGGTTGGCCTCTAATTTTTTAACACACAAATTGTCCATACTGCTAATACTCCCTCCGTTCGAAAAAGCTTGTCCCTCAAATGGATGTATCTAGCACCAAGTTAGTGCTAAATACATCCATTTGAGGGACAAGCTTGGGACAAGCTTTTTCGGACGGAGGGAATACCTTTTTAAGTGAGGGGTAAGTTTTAATCTAAACCATATATCTTTCTCAAAAATTGTGAACTTTCCAAAGGAGGGTGTAATGAAGCACACCTCATAGAATAAATAAATTTAGTAGTATGTAATATAATTATTTAGCATGCACTAGAAGCTGCAGTTGCTTGATTAACCATGATCTAGAATCTTTTTAGGTATATAGCGGGCGTCTTTCTATACGTGCTATGATTTCTTACTATTGTTTAATTATTGGCTGATCCTAGATTTTAGTCTCTCAGTTTTTGAGTAAGAGTTAATTTACGTTGATCAAATATGATTGAATTCACATTATCCTTTAGGATAAGATTCGATGCGGTAATGCTACTAAGAATATAACACAAAGATACTAGAATAGTACAACTTGTCGTGTGACATTGCTGGGTGCTAGGCCATAAGGGCCACTACATCTTGGGGTATATTTGTATTTTTGGAGAATCAGTCTGGTTGTGCAACTAAAGAAGTTTTCACCAAGTGTGAAGAATCTGATATTTTTGGTAGGGAAAATTGATTTTTTTTTCTTTCTAATTGGCAAGTTTAGTTCACACTTGCTCTTTGTTTTCTGATTTGCCAGGAAAATGAGGAATGGGAACTCTGCCACGAAAGCGAGGTGGTGAAGGTGTTTGTAAGAGACTTGAAGATGAAGAGCAATTATCGAAGTTGTGGTTGTGCAAATAAAACATGGCACCGTGCATAGGTTTGCTGAGACGCTGAGGGATAGACCTGTAGGTTTTCTCTCATCCATAGGTCTGTGTACGTTGTACTCATCGGTAAAACACATTGACATAACTCACCATAAGCTGGATGAACAAATATATCGTTTTAATTGGTTTTTGAATAGTCGGTCCTGGGTGAGGATTAAGAATTCCTCACCCAGGTTTCTTCACCCAGGGTGATTTGTCTGGTTCGCGAGATGGGTAGGGTGAAGTATAAGAATTCCTCTAACTTTCTGCATTTTGTACGTATGAATTTACTGCTATTTCTTCTAAATTATACTTGGTTTGTTCCTTATGATTAAAATTGGTTTCACTTTCCTGGAACAGACTTTGCAGCCCAATACAAGTATACTTCTCTGACTTGGAATAGTTTTTTTGTTTGTAATTTTTTTATTACATAGTACAACAGCTTATTGTGTCACTTCTATTCTTGTGAGCCCAAACTGCCTTTGTTTCCTCCCTGTTGTTACATCTATCTTGTTCAAAATCACCAAAACTATTTTTATGTTTCCTTTTGTTGTTTTACCATGCTTATGAATTGATATATTTTACATTTACCTGCCCTCCTCAGAAACGAAGGTTTAGGAGGACTTTTGTTGCTCTAATGCTTCTTCGATGACAGTTTTGCCGTTCTCCCTTGCAGATGGAGATTGCCACATAAAGTGCACTGATGGCTCCAGTTCTTCACCAGATGCTGCATGCCTCGCACCGGCCTCAAGCACGTGAGCCACTATTACCTTGTTCTAACTGGTTAACAAAATCAAATCCATTTGCCCATTTAACTTACTTAGTTAAGTTTTGTTGATAACTAACTTTCATTGTTATTATATACTGCAGTGTCTTTGCCATTTTGTTTTATTATACTATAATCTAATTGTCAGGATTTTTTCTATATTTTGGTACATAGATTTTAGGGTCATAGTGCAGTGCTAATGTTTTCCCTGCAGGTCATTTAGTCACCGGATGTTCTATCTTTCAACATGTGCATGCTTGCTGTCGTGCTCATGTTGTAATCGTGGCCTGTAATCAGTCCATGATCCTTGTGTGATGTGATCGCAGAAGTTGGGCATAACTGCACTATTACGCAAAAGATGTGAATATTAACTTAAGAAGCGGAGATGAAACTCTGGCCGATAGCAAAAATACAAAGCCTGTTTCCAAGTATATTGATGTAACTTCACATCTTGCCCCCATTCCGGGCAGATGCTAATCAACTGAATGTATGCTAACTTTGAGAATGGAGTCACTCTTATTATGTATGCTGCCGCTGTAACCGCATAACATGCATTTCCCATTTTGTTATGTAAAATTCTGGCAAGAAACTTGTTGGGATTAACTACGATTTTGTCCTATTTACTAGTACTATAGTATTTACTCATCTCTCAACAAATTCTTGCCCCTGCCAAGGGCAATCGGAGGAAGAGAGCTTTGACTGGGAAACTGCATGTTGAAGCAACACCTCTTGTTGAACAACCCAGAACGAGGGAAGACTCGTAGATTGCGAGAGGCCTGGCGTGTTTACTAGAGATTTAAAATATTCAAAATATCAGTAACACTATGTATTGGGCAGACTTGAAATACCAATATTAGCGTATCAATTTTTTCCTACGATTTCCTTCCTCACCCATAGACCTAGACTACCTTTCTAGCTTTGTAACTCCAAGCTAGCTCTGTTACTATGTAAAAGGTTAACATTGATTTGTAATCAATAGATTTCTGTTAGCGTAACCCTACCTGGCTACCTCCAACGACCGGAGGCACATCGATCATAGTCAAAGCAAGCATGTTGACCCATGGACGTAAACGTGCAATGTAAATTTACCTCAACGCTTTTGTGTTTGACTGCGGTGGGCGTTGTCCCGATAGGTCTCCTCGAAACCATAAATTTACCTCAGGTTGATTTATTTCTTACATTGGCTGTGTGGCACAAGGGGCCTGGTTGGTTGCTTCAGGTCCGTAATTTTACAAGCGTGGGGTTGTCCTGGTGCGTACATGATGGGTGGGGTGAAGAATACACCCTGGGTGACGAATAGTGCGGCCGAATGTTGTTCCAATTCGGCCTTCCCCTTTCATATTCATCCGGAGAGGGAAGGAAGGAGGAGGGAGGAGAGAAGGAAGGGGGAGGCTGAATTGCTCCCTTTCCTTTCTCTCTCCCCCTCTTTCCTTCCTCCTTTATTGTGGCCTACATGGGGCGCACCAGCTCCCTAGGGGCTGGTTTGTCCCCTTCTTGGCCCATTAGGCCCATGTAGTTGCCGGGGGATGTCTGGAACCCCTTCCAGTGACTCGATATGTATCCGGTATCCCTAAAACACTTTCGGTGTCCGAATATCATTGTCATATATACATATATATATATATATATATATGAATCTTTACCTCTCGACCATTTCGAGACTCCTCGTCATGTATGTGATCTCATCCGGGACTCCGAACAACATTCGGTCACCAAATCACATAACTCATATAATACAAAATCATCACCGAACGTTAAGCGTGCGGACCCTACGGGTTCAAGAACTATGTAGACATGACCGAGACATCTCTCCGATCAATAACCAACAACGGAACCTGGATGCTCATATTGGTTCCCACATATTCTACGAAGATCTTTATCGGTCGTACCGTAATGACAACATACGTTATTCCCTTTGTCATCGGTATGATACTTGCCCGAGATCCGATCGTCGGTATCTTCATACCTAGTTCAATCTCGTTACCGGCAAGTCTCTTTACTCGCTCTGTAATACATCATCCCGCAACTAACTTATTAGTCACATTGCTTGCAAGGCTTATTATGATGTGCATTACCGAGAGGGCCCGGAGATACCTCTTCGATACTCGGATTGACAAATCCTAATCTCGATCTATGCCAACCCAACAAACACCTTCGGAGATACCTGTAGAGAATGTTTATAATCACCCAGTTACGTTGTGACGTTTGATAGCACACAAGGTATTTCTCCGGTATCCAGCAGTTGCATAATCTCATAGTCAAAGGAATATGTATATGACATGAAGAAAGCAATAACAATAAAACCGAACGATCAATATGCTAAGCTAACAGATGGGTCTTGTCCATCACATCATTCTCCTAATGATGTGATCCCGTTCATCAAATGATAACACGTGTCTATGGTTAGGAAACTTAACCATCTTTGATTAAGGGGTTAGTCTAGTAGAGATTTACTAGGGACACGGTGTTTTGTCTATGTATCCACACATGTATCAAGTTTCCGGTTAATACAATTCTAGCATGAATAATAAACATTTATCATGATATAAGAAAATATAAATAATAACTTTATTATTGCCTCTAGGGCATATTTCCTTCACTTAGAACCATCACCACAAACACACTCCAACGAACAATCCAATAGAAAAATGCCTTATGAAAACAAAAGGGCCAAAGTTCATACTGCCGTTGATGGCGACCAAAAAACACTTACATGCTTCCACCACTCATTGCTTTAGGAACAACAAAATTCTCATCCTCGTCTACCAAGGCACTGAATATTTCGTACATGAACAAAAAAAATCCATCTTCAAAGAACCGCCACTGTCTCGTCTCTTTAAATAGAACAGAAACTCTATCAAAACTCAAACAAATACCAAAAAAATAGAGTCCTCCCGCCAGCAAGGGCTAGGATCCACCTTGCCTACATGGCCCTAAGGCCACAAAGACGTGGCCGACATGCGCTGGTGCCGGCGCCGGTGGGGCACAAGAAACCTAGCGGCTAGATGCCCTTTGCGTACGAGCAGCGAGGCTATTACGAACGAAGGGGTAGCCTATGATGCACCAGCTACTTTTCAAAGATGCATATATAGTTATATTTGTTAAACAAATAGTGGAGGTGTTTATGGGCGATTTCTTCAATTTTTTAGACTTCTCTTGATAATTATTTGCAGAATCTTCATAAAGTTTTGCAGATGTGAGGATCAATCTGGTTTGTAGGCAGGCACAAAAAAAAGGCCGGAGCTGGAATGGTACTAAGAGATAACCTAGGTAACATCATCTTCTCGTCCTGCAGGGTACTCTTCTCATGTTGGGATGCACTCGAGGCTGAGCTAAGTGCATGGCATGGAGGGGCTTTCTATCGCTATTCAGGGACTGTAACTTCCAGTTTGCCTTGAGATAGACTCACTTCCCGCTGTCAACTTGGTGAAAATGGGAAGACATAGATAGGTCTATCTATGCGTCACTGGTGGTAGAAATCAAACATTTATTGTCTCTTCGTAGAACTCGTATTACTCATGCCAAGCGTGATCAGAATGTAGTTAGTGATTACTTAGCAAAGTTTGCAAGATCGAAGGGCAGAACCGTACTCTGGCTGGGTTCCGAACCAGCAGAAGCTGTTGCTCTTTGTAAGGAGATATAGCCCCTGAGTAATACTATCAGTATTTACCTGCAAAAAAAAGCAAGTTCCATACATATGTTTCCCATCAAAATAATTCATGGACCATGCTTAAGGATTCAAGATTGAAACTCGGACTAGCAAGTCTAGAATTTGATCCCAACTTCTTCTTTCTAGAAAAAAAAAGGCATTCATTTCGTACATGTTCACATCGTACGTGCAAGGCGGAATAGGAGCCTGTGCACATTTGAAGCTGCATTAGCCAAACCGTACACGTCGATCCGGATCCAAATCATCCAACGGTTTCGAAAGGACAGCCATGTTACCTCAAAAATTGCCAATCAATTATTATGATCTAAAGAAATCGAGAAATATTACCTGGGACGTCATGACTCACGATCTATCCCTGAGCTGTTCGTTAATGAAACAGATCGATGTAGCGAGCACGTGCGGCTGCTAACTAGGTTCAGTCCACCGTGTCATCGCCAAAAACGAACCGGGGCGCATAGGCGTCCAAGTGCAACGGCCCCCCTGTCCAGCCTCTCGAACTCCAATCATTCTCCCTCGCCTGTCCCGTTGTATGCACTCACGCAAGGAATTACCCCCCCCCCCCCCCCCCCCCCCCCCCAATCAGCTGCTGCTTCTGCCGTAGTCAAGCCCACCGCATCAGGGTATAAGAGTAATTTTCTTCTCATTATAGATATACCTACATAGTCTTCTGCCAGTTTGAGTACTCACGACGAACGCCGTCCACACGCCCCAGAGCACTTCGAACACGAGGCCGCCGGCGAGCATGGGCAAGGGAGCTGGCGCCGCCGGCGTGGACGAGCCGCTGCTCCCGGAGTTCTCGGGTGGGCACGGCGGCGGGGCGTCGGTCTCCGGCGCGGTGTTCAACCTGTCCACGAGCATCATCGGCGCCGGCATCATGTCGATCCCGGCGGCAATGCGCGTGCTCGGGGTCGTCCCCGCGCTCGCCCTCATCGCGGCCGTCGCCCTCCTCTCCGACGTCTCCGTGGAGTTCATGCTCCGGTACACGGCCTGGGCCAGCGGCCCGCCCTCGTACGCGGGGATCATGGGCGACGCGTTCGGCCGCCGCGCCGGCGCCGCCGCGCTCAACGTCTTCATAGCCTTCACCACCGCCGGCACACTCGTCGTCTACCTCATCATCATAGGTACGAGTCTGAGCCGCTCCGATTGGTGGTATTCTTGGGTGTCAACCGTGGCGCGCGCCTAATGGCGTCGAGGTCGCAGGGGATGTGCTGTCCGGGAGCGTGGAGGGGGGAGGCGAGCACGCCGGGGTGCTGCAGGAGCTGTTCGGCCCGCAGTGGTGGACCGGCAGGGAGTTTGTGATACTGGCCACGGCCTTCGTCGTTCTGCTGCCGCTGGTGCTCCTCCGCCGCGTCGGTGAGTTCGCGTTCAATTCAATGCACTGCACCTTTGTTTATCTTAGTTACAGTAGTTCGATTGCCTTTCATTTTTGGCAATACTACTAGCTAGGTGGCTTCCTGGAGACCATGTGACAGCCAGATCGTAGCTTTCTTAGAAAAAACTGATAGCCAGATTAGTGAGTTGGCGATCAGTTCTGATTGTGACATGATCTTCCCATACATGCATGTGGGGTGGGGCAGTCAGACTGGGATCTGATCGAATGAGCTAGGACTCCCTCCGTTCCTAAATAAAAGAAGATTCTAATATGAACTACGGACGGAGCAAAATAAATAAATCTAGATTTTAAAATATGTTTATATGTGCATCCATATGTACTTCATATTAGAATCTCTATAAAAGGTCTTGTATATTTAGGAGAAACGGAGGGAGTACTCCCTTCATCTCATGTTAATTGACGCTTAAACAAATGCCTTTTTTTAGAACTAAACAGATGTATCTATTATTGAAGAGTACAATTTAGTGATTAGTTGTGACCTGTGAGTTTGACTTGAGCGATTTAGCATAGTTTTTGGACAGAAAAATGAGTAATGCTTAAGCTCGAATGTATCTTGGGTGTTTTGTGCTTGTTTTCGGGGACATGCATAGATAAAACTGCGAGCAAAAGCCCAATTTGAGGAAATGGCAGAGCGGACTTGCATAGAATGAAAAAGGTTTATTCAAAAGTAAATTTTTCATTGGGTTTTGTAGCGTTCACAACGCATAATTACTTTAGGCGAAAAAGGAGGCATATTTGTGCCTCGCTCTTTTTATTTTGAAAAGAGCACTGCTACACGGACGACACTTACCACCTTAAATTTGCACGACATGCCATATCACACCATTTATGGGCAAGTCTAAACAGCAACAACCAGTTGGATTATGTCATGTAAGTAATTCTATTTTGGAAAATAGGATAATTCTCAAATCTCTATATTGATTGGTATCGAAAACAATGACAACCAGCGTCATCCATTGATATCGAACAAATCAGGTTTACAAAATCCAAAACCATCCGTATAAGGCCTACCTCGCGGCATCTTCTTTACAATCTTATCCAAACCGTATGACTATTGACTATATTCGCCGGTGAAGCAATTTTGCAACCTAACAAAAGGCGTAAGATCCTGACGCAACATCTTTGAGAAGGAACTGTCGCTGGCATGCCGATGACTGATCCAACCACAAGTAGAACCTGGAGCTATCGCCCTCAAAGCATAACTAGGAGTCAACACCTTCAAATATGAAAAGACGCCAACCCAAAATGATAAATCATTGGTTTTCACATCGAGAGAATAAAATCTTGATGTCAATTGCTAGTGTCGTCATCCACCTCTATTCTAGCCTGCTCACACAAGTTGGCTGAATGAGAATTCAACGAAAGAGGAGACACCATCACATTACTTCCAGTTGACGCCACACCATCTTCTCGCCGATTGTTGTCGTGCCCATCAGCATAGGCTAGATTCCGTGAGATCCTCGTGCACACTGCCCAAGGCAGCCATCGATGGTCGGATGCAACCGCCGCCCCTCACAACACGGTAAACCACCATCCCCTCCAAAGTGTTGTTTGGTTTCCTTCACAACAAGGAAGAGCCCTGCCGCCCCCTCACCAGCAGCCGCCTTAGAAGGAGATGAGGAGAGGGGTGAGAGGAGTAGGGCGCAGTGGCGGAGACAGGGGGGACCAGCAGGGGCCCTGGCCTCCCCCTAACATCTGGATTTTGCTGCTAATCTGCTATGAACAGTGACATAATTAGTAATCTATTGCTGCTGAAAATCTATTTTGCTTTAGCTTGGCCCTCCCTAACTTGTTTTAGCAGTACTTGGCCTCCCTAATACATATTTCCTGGCTCCGCCACTGGTAGGGCGGCCGTGTAAATACTAGGGTTTTGTCCCCCCACGCCCAATGTACCTCCCTCCACGGTAGAAAAAAAATCATAGAAGGATTAGAGCAAAAAAAAATCATACTCTCTCCGTTCGGAAATATTTTCATCAAAATGAATAAAAGGGATGTACGGACGGAGCGAGTATCATGATCTGCACGTCACTCAGTCACTTTCACTCCAATAGTTTAGTGATGCTAATGGTCTGCAGGTCACTTGCACTTGCACGGCAGAAGAAAATATACTGCACGCGAAACACATTCCAGCAGGGGCAGCTAAAGAATGGTTTTCAACAGGAAAGTAGGCCAGGGTCTAGTCGTCTGTAGCGCCACTCCGCTGGAGCTCGTGGGAAGCACGAACGTACGGTCGCCATCTGCCTTCTCTACCAGACAGGTCCACCACCACCGCAGCGGCAGTAATCAAGCCGTGGAGCTCCACTCGA
Source organism: Triticum urartu (assembly GCF_056163025.1). Classification (NCBI taxonomy): domain Eukaryota; kingdom Viridiplantae; phylum Streptophyta; class Magnoliopsida; order Poales; family Poaceae; genus Triticum; species Triticum urartu. The sequence goes on along the minus strand of NC_141875.1, from coordinate 576,621,160 downwards.
TCGCCCATGTCCGTGTGACTCAGCTCTTATCCCTCGGCACAGTCACCCCGTCCTTGTCTCACCACTCCTTCTTTCACGCTCTCGAGCCGCCGATTACAAATTCGCACCCACCGCGCTGCTCTCTCCCTCTCCCTCTTGCTTATCAAGTCAACCATGGTGTCCAAGAGCTCGCGCGGTCCCGGCATGGCCACCGGCGGCAGCGAGGCGGAGGGGGCGCTCCTGCTGCCTGAGCACGAAGTCGGGGACCCGGCGGGAGCGGCTCCGGGCAACGCGTCCGTCCTCGGCGCGGTGTTCAACGTGTCGACGAGCGTGGTGGGCGCCGGGATCATGTCGATCCCGGCGGCCATGCGGGTGCTCGGCGTGGCCCCGGCCCTGGCGCTCATCGTGGGCGTCGCGCTCCTCGCCAACGTCGCCGTGGACTTCATGCTCCGGTACACCCGGGGCACGCCGTCGTACGCGGCGCTGATGGGCGGCTCCTTCGGCCGCGCCGGCGCAAAGCTGCTCAACGTCTTCATCGCCTTCAACTGCGTCGGGACCCTCACCGTCTACCTCATAATCATCGGTAATCAATCCCGGGAAACCCCACAGGCTCTGGCGCGCAGTGCAGTGCCGAGCGTGGCGCGCACATGCTTGCGTCTGGTGTGGTGAGAGATCCTGAGTGTTGGGAGAGTTTTGGTGCAGGGGACGTGATGTCCGGCCCCGTGGGCAGCGGGGAGGCGCACGCCGGGGTGCTGCCGGAGTGGTTCGGCCCGCACTGGTGGACCGGCCGGGATGCGGTGCTGGTGGCGGCCGCGGTGATTCTCCTGCCTCTTGTGCTCCAGAAGCATGTAGGTACGTACCCCGCCGCTCGAATCGGGCACAGCTATCTGGTGCGCGACCGAATCGGGCACTCGGCCTGTTGACGTAGCAAAAATTTTTGTCTAAAAAACCAAGCTACGGGTAGATCGTGAGGCCAGCCATGTCGAGGATGAGCACGTGGCGACGTGGCGTCGTGGCCCGGCGATTGCTCAGTGCACTGTCGCTGTGCACCCTCGTGCTGCATCTTTGATTGTACTAGCCAATGATTGATTTCCATTCAAGTGCCGACAGAGGGGAATGTGCCACTACTACCAGTAGGGTTGCAATGACAAAACAAGATAAAATGGTTACTGTAAAATTTGCAGATTCGCTGAGGTACACGTCGGCCGTGTCCATCCTTCTGGCGGCGGTGTTCATGCTCATCACGATGGGGATCGCGGTGTACACTGTCTTCACCGGCACCGCGAAGATGCCGCGGATGCTGCCGGACTTCTCCACCCTCGCGTCCCCGTTCGAGCTCTTCACCGCCGTCCCGGTCATCGTCGTCGCCTTCACCTTCCACTTCAACGGTACCCCACAGCGACCGCGCCATATGCTTCACAGTAGCTTTCTTCAAATATTCGAGGCTGTACAGCACAGCTCACCGGTTCTGGCTTGGCAGTGCACCCCATCCGCGCGGAGCTGAGCAAGACGTCGGACATGAAGTCGGCGGTGCGCATCTCGCTGGTGCTCTGCGCCGCCATCTACGCCGCGGTGGGCTTCTTCGGCTTCCTCCTCTTCGGGGACGCCACCATGCCCGACGTGCTCGCCAACTTCGACCGCAGCTCCGGCTCCGGCGTCCCGCAGGCGCTCAACGACGCCGCGCGCCTCAGTTACGCGCTGCACCTCGTGCTCGTCTTCCCGCTCCTCCACTACTCGCTCCGCGTCAACGTCGACGAGCTCCTCTTCCCAGGCCGCCGCCCGCTGGCCACCGACACGCGCCGCTTCGTGGCGCTCACGGCCGTGCTCATGGCGGTGCTCTACGTGCTCGCCATCGCCATCCCCAGCATCTGGACGCTCTTCCAGTACTCGGGCTCCACGTTCGCCGTCTGCATTTCGCTCATCTTCCCTGGCGCCATTGTTCTCAGGTGCGCCATTGATCACTTGCTTGTACACATAAAACTTAACGTTTCCTGGCCTAATCCGACACCTTGAAACTTTTCCAGGGATGTTCACGGAATAGCGAAGAGGAAAGACAAGGCATTGGCAGCGATGATGATCACTCTAGCGGTGATCACGAGCAGCATCGCCATTGCTTCCAACGTCATGAGCTCCATCAAGGGCGAAGTGAAAGGTGTTAATGCCGGAGCTAGCTAGCATGTACAGTTTCATTATTTATATAGCTATAATATAAATCAAAATTCTTTCACCCGAAAAAAAAAAGAGTTCCTCCGCTTTAGGTTTTGATCGTGGCAAATGTCATACGAGGCATTGTGTATGTTGTCTGTAAGAACTAGCAAATGGCAGTCGGCCGTTGTTGTATAAAACAGTTGCCATACATTTACCGTGTATAAATATCAGGCGAAGAGAAAAAATGCTTTTTGTCAGACGAATTTGCTGTGGATACGATGTTTCATGTCTGACGCTCGAATCGAACGGGGGATTAGTGCCGTCCAACTGCAGCTGATGATGGCCACCGTACGGTAGTGTATACAGCTTCAAATCCCACTCTCGATTTCTGAAAAATATATAATCATTTCTGCTTCGGTACAACGTCCTAAACACATCAATAACACGTTAGCTACATGTCAGGCGACTGAATTATTATTTTCGGTCAGTCAAATTTGTGGCTGTCGATTCAAAATGCTTTGTGATAAGTACATGTGTAGGAGACCGACAAACTCTGTTACTTGTTCAGTTGATTTTTTTTTTTGCCTATCCTTGGTCAGAGCACGATGCGCCTTCATGCATGCATGCATGTCTACAGTTCGTGGCTCTTGCATGCACATGCATTGATGAAATGCATCCCAATATTAGTGTGTGCATGCTTTTTTTGTCCTTGTGTTTGCTTTTATTTTCTGCGCATGTTTGCTTTTGGTTTCTATTTTTAATTTTTCAGTTGAGTTTTTTTTCTCACTTTACGTTTATTTTCAGATGTTGAGTGTGTGTAAAAGTATACATGCAAGTACTACATGTACAAATTACATTAGAGTACGGAAATATCACTCTTATATGTTTATTCTATATATTATAAGAAGTGCATTTTTTGTGCTGATTTTCTGGAAATTTTGTATTTTCTTTCTTTTTTAAGGGTAATACCAATGCTATTTTTTCTGCTAAATTTTACTAATTCATTCTTTAAAAATACTTTTCAATTAATATTTTTTATATGTATGCACACAAGTACTATATAATATGTCTGCAAATTATACTAGATTGTGGAAGTTGCATTATTTTACGTGTATTCACCGCATATTACAAAAAGTGCAATTTCACTCAAAGTTGTGTGCAAGTTCTTTTAATTTCATTTCTTCTTAAGAGTAATACCAATGTCACTAATTCATTTTTTTTGCTAGAAACATTTCACTTTTTATTATGTCTTAGTTTTTATTTCTTTTTCTTTTTTAACGTTAATACCAATGCCCCTAATTCATTCCTTGTTTAAAAACTTCTTTTTTATGTAAATTTCACTATTATCAGTGTATTCTTACATACACTAAAAAAGAGCAATTAATGTGTAAATTGTTAAAAGTCAATACTGAGGGCACACATACATTTTTCCTAGAATTTTTTTTTTATTTCTATACCATCACTAAAGACATATACGTACTCATATCCATCATCCCTAAAAAGTCGAACTGTTAATGTGATGTACGTGTGACCCATCCATTATCCATGCATGTCATGCCCAAGCCCAACAATTGCATGCACGCAAGCATGCATGTACCTCGCCTCCCGCTGCCATGTTGGCGTTGAGAGGTGGGGGGACATCGGATCTTCAAGATATTTATCTTCTTCATCAAGTCTAGTGATCATCATAGTTTTGCGAGAATAAATTTTCTCCCGTCCTTTTGACGGTGCCATGAGGTTTGAGAGTTTTTTGTTTTCGCAGATTCGATTATTCGAGTTTGATGAGCTTATGTTGCTGTGTCAAGATAAGTTTTTGCTGGTCTGATTCTTTGTGGAGGCGAAATCTTGAATCGACACCATGGTGAAGATATAGTGATTCGACGGCCTGCACTTTTAGGTGATCATCCCCGACCCAAATACGTTCATCGATTAAGGCTTTCCATCTTTTTGGATAGGCGATTCAAGGCGCTTTCAAAAACCATTATTGGTAATGTTCGTGTGGGTAAAAGAGTGACAACGCCGTTGCTCCAGTCCAATTGCAGCTTATTTACCAAAGTCTATGGAGTATTTCTTCGAGCAGAGATTAATATCGCGAAGAAGGTGATTTCAAGATATTTCATTATATTCTTAGTCATAGGAGTTACTTTGTCTTTTTTTAATCTTAGGTCCAAATCGGTTTATCTACAATTGTTATAAGCATGAATAATGTTACAAGTGCTTCTAAAAAAAAGCCAGGCATAGCGTTGCCAGAGGGGGGAAAATTGACTGACCCAAAATACTAAATCAATCGACTTGTATGTAGCCGGTCCACATCAATAATCGCCCACGCTCTAAAATTAGAGAGCTGTGGCATCAAACTCGAGACCTACCGCGGTTGTGAGCGCGTTGATAACCATTAGAACCAACCAGCTTTGGTGATGTACTATATACGTAGCGCGGTTTCTTATCAACTAAAATGGATGTACTGTAGCAGTTCAAACCAGCACTATACAACCGGGCCGGACACCGTAGCGAACCGATCAAGGGGGTATTGTAGCTAATGTGTTTTTTAGTTTTTGAAAGAACGAATGTTTTTCAAAAATACAAAATGTTTTTCAAAATATTAACTTCTTTTGGAAACACGGTTTTTTTCAAATATGCAAACCTTTTTTTATGGGAAATACAAATAAATTTTTTTTGAACAATTTTTCAGAATTCTGAACATTTTTATGGAAGTGTGAACATTTTTTCAAAAATATGATTTTTTTTCAAATTTGCAAACATTTTCTTGAAAACATGAACAATTCATAAAATTTGCAAACATTTTTTTGAAAATACAAACACTTTTTCAAATTTGCGAGCATTATTTGAAAACAAAACATTTTTGTCAAATTTATAAACATTATTATTTATTAGGGCTTTAGTATTTTTTTTCCTTTTCTATTTTTTTTGTTTTTCTTCTTTTTTCAGTAAAATGTATCATAAGTTCTAAAACCATTGAAGGTGTGTCAGTTTAGTCCTATAACTTCGAAACTGCAATTTTAGGTCCCAAAACAATGTAAGTTTGTTCATCTCGGGTCCTAAGCTTGCATGGCCAAAATCTATTTTGGTGAAAAAAAATTCAAATGAGCCATTTTTTAAGGTCCTAAGCTTGCATGGCCCTCCATACGCTTCCACATCGCAATGTGTGTTGCAACCTGCACGACCACCACCTACGTGGCCATGAGGTGCAGGACAGCCTCGCCGAGAGGTTTGGCGCGGCCGCCGGGGAGATCCCGAGCCAGTCAGCATGGAGGACGACATCCCTCTCTCTCAGCACGTTTGTCGGGGAGACGCCGAGCTAATCGGGATGGAGGACGGCATCCCTCTCTCTCGGCGCGTCCACCGGGGATACCCCGAGCTAATCGGGATGGAGGACGCCATCCCTCCTCTCTCTCTCTCTCATGACATCTTCGTTGCCCCGACACCCTTGTCGTAGAACTTGTCGTGCAGGTTGTTGTTTAGGCACGAGTATGGCCACGAGTGGGGAATTGTCGTTGCTATCAGACGGCGCGGAGGAGTGTGCAGAATTTGCGAAGCTGGCGCAAAGGTCGGTGAGAGTGACATAGCCCCAGCAGCAGCCACAGGTGGGTAGCAATTGAACATTGTGTGATGTGTCGTTCTGCCACTGTGGGGTGAGGCTGAGATGACCGGTCTACTCTCCTTGTTGGAGCTCAAGCCATTATGCCTCTAATGGCCCGCGTTTCGAAGTTATAGGACTAAACTGACACACTTCCAACAGGTTTAGAACCTAAAACTGCAGTTTCGAAGTTATAGGACTACAATGACACAACTCCAATAGTTTTAGGACCTAAAACTGCAGTTTCGAAGTTGTAGGACTAAACTGACACACCTCCAATAGTTTTAGGACTTATAATTCATTTTACTCAATTCAGTTTCTACTTTTAAAACTTTATTATTCTTTTTGAAACCCGTTCAAATATTTGAGAAAATGTTTGGAGTACCAGAAAATGTTCTTATTTTCAACTATTGTTTACAATTTGAAAAAAATGTTCTGGAATTTCATAAAATGTTCCCATTTTTTATTTTTCTGCCCACAAATTTAAGATATGTCTGTGTTTCAGAAAAGGTTGATAAATTTCAAAAGGTACATGGTTTGCAGTTTTTTTCAATATTTTCATCAATTGTTGGCAATTTGTTAACTTTGGAAAAAGTGTTCAAGTTTGTATAATTTCCATACAAAATTTGAAATTCCGGAATTGTTGAAAAAAATAATGATTAGGACAAAAAAGTGTTCATATTGATATATAATGATGGAAATTGCAAATAACAGAAGCATTCAAATTAGGAAAAACTATATGCTCGAAGATGCACCTGTCTGGCATAGTCTGGCACACTCCTCTTAACTGGTGTTTTTTGAACTATGAATAAATGACCCAAACTTCTATAATGGTCTGGCACGGACATACGAGGCATCCATGCGAAATTTGAACGAGTTCGGACACTGTTTACATGTTGCAACACGTTTGGCCATTTATTTATCATTTTTCATCGTCGAGAAAACTTCAAAAAATGCAAAACTTGTAAAAAAATATCTAAACTACTTGGCATGATGCCTTGGGGCCATTTGACGGATGTCGGAAAACAATGAGCTTTCAAACAAATCCTTTTGGCCTAACCAAACACCCTTCGTTGACCATTGTCTATATTTTGACATCCTTAAAATGAGCCCAACTTTGCAAGATGGTAGGCAATGCCCATAGTAGGCACCCATGATTGGTTTGGACGACTTTCGACCATGTATGCAAGTTGCGACATGTTCGGTCATTTATCAACCTTTTTAAATGGAGAAAACTCCAGAAAATCCAAAACTTGTCAAAAATCCAAACAATTTAGCATGGTGTCTTGAATTGTTATACAAGGCTGTAAGTGCATCTAGTGCCACCCCTAGTTGGTTTTGGAGTATTGACGACAAACCTAGTTGAGAGACTAATGTGTTTGTGAGAATTGCAGGATAACACAGGTAGAAGTCCCTCATTGATTCGGTTTTACTACCAGAGATGACCCCTAAAAATGTATGAAGACATTGAAGACAAAGGTGGTATATGAAGATATTCACATTGAAGACTATGATAAAAGAAGACACGTTATGAAGCCTATGCAGCTCGAAGACTTAGATCTTTCATAGTTCTTTTTCTTTTGTGTTGAGTCATAGGAACCACCGTACTGTTAAGTGGGGTCCAGGAGAACCAGTCAGAATGACTGAAGTTGTAACACCCCGGTAGTTAAGCTACAGTAACCACACACAAATGGTGCCATGTCATCGCGATTAACTTTCTAAACCTCACTTTGATCCAAACCGAATTCAAATTCAATTTTTAAAATGAAGTCAAATTATTATTTCTTCAAATGATAAAACAAAAATGCTCGCAGGGTTGCTAGAATTCACTAACTAATTGTCATATAAGAACAAAAGTCTGTGGAAGTAAGTAGATGCTCCTAACCTAAATAAAACAGGGCCAATAGCTCTAGTTTTGGCTTTTTCGAGAATTAACAAAAGGCTAGACATTTTTTTTTCAATTGCCCCCAAGCCTAGCGGACAACCCCATAATATTGCAAAGTACTTTTATGACAAGTCTCTCATTTAAAAAAAAGACCATTTAGACTTAAAATATAATGCAATATAGGATTAACGAAAATAGTAAATATATTTCAAAAAAAAACTAAACTAAACTAATCTACTGGGCTCTTGGCCCATCTAACAAACAACTAGGCCCAGCCCGGCTCCGCTCCTTAACCTAGCCGCAGCCAGCCTTACCCACTCGACCCCCACTCCTCTCGCTCGATCCCTCTCCATCTCCCTCGCGCCGCCACACACCTAGACCAGAGGCGAGGCGCCTCATACCCCCCCTCGCAATCTCTCCTCTCCCCCCCCCCCGCTTCCCCGCACCTCTCCCCTGGCGGGTCACAGCTGTTGTTCGCCGGCAAGGCAACCACCGCCCCTGGTCTTCTCCTCCACCTTCCGTTCGTCTCCAAGCGCGCCCGAGCCTCCTCGTCAAGCTTCCGGCCAGCGTGACCGCAATAGCCAACAAGCCTGCACCCGCGACGAGCAGAGGAGCTCACACCAGAGCCCTCCTCCTTGTGGCCATGGCGTTCGCCGTGGCTGTAGGGCGCCCCTCCACCGGGTCCCGCTCGCCCAAGCTGCCTCCTCGCCGAAGAGGGACGGATCCCGGAGGCCCCGTCAAGGATCAGGCCTCCCTCGCCTTGCTCCCCTCGCCGGAGTCCCCTCGTCGACCGGCGCCCCCTCCTCCGACACCGTCGGCCGCAGCCGCTAACCTCGTCGTCGATCCGCTCGGCCCCAACATCCTCCGGCTCCATCGAGCACCCTGCCGCTTCCGCTGTGAGCCTCCGGCCCTCCATGGCCTTTTCCCTCTCCTCCCCGTGCCCTCCAGTGCCGGTTGTCGCTAGCTCCGCCGTAGTCGCCGCCTTCCATTGCCACCGGCGCTGTTTCGGCCGCCCCTAGCTTCAGACGAAGGCACCCTCGACGCGACGCCTCACGCTTATCCGTTTGGCACCCGGGGCTGCCCCTTTTGGTCGCCAGAGCCACTGGCTTCACACGGCGCCGCCGTTCACTGAACTCGCCGTCGGGCACGCACACGCGCACACACGTCTGGCAGTGGGTTGACCCACTGACGTGTGGGCCCGCCCGGATTAACCATTCCCTTAACCACCTAATTAGAACCTAATAAAACTGTTTAGTTGAGTAACTGAAAATGACATGTGGACCCATTTCATTTAAAAGCCTGTTTAAAAAATATCTATGTCAATGACATGTGGCCCCCCCACTTAATCTGTTAAATTAATTAAATTGTTGATTTACCCTGTCTCTATGACCGCCGGGTCCCACCAGCCAGTTTGACCAGTCAACGTTGACCTAGTCAACTGCTAACTGGACTATTGACTTTGACCCTGACCCCACCCGTCATACACTGTGGCTAGCACTGCATTATGTGGCAAAAGTATTACTAGTTAAATTTGGAATATAAATAAATCCATAAATTGAATAAACCTTTGAAAATTAATATAAAATAAATCATAGCTTGTATGGAAAAACTTTGTACATGAAAGTTGCTCAGAACGACGAGACGAATCCGGATACGCAGCCCGTTCGTCCACCACACATCCCTAGCATAGCAAACACGCAACTTTCCCCCTCCGGTTAATCTGTCCGAAAACGCGAAACACCGGGAATACTTTCCCGGATGTTTCCCTCCTTCGCCGGTATCGCCTATCCCTATGTTAGGTCACCCCTAGCACAACGTATTGTCGCGTCTTGCTTTGTGTTGCATTTGATTGCTCTGTTATTTATTGTGTTCCCCCTCCGTTACTCCTTTCCAGTAGACTCTGAGACCGTTGCCGATGTCCGTGTGTTCGACTACATCGAAGATGACCTCTCTCTTGCCAGAGCAACCAGGCAAGCCCCCCCTTGATCACCAGATATCGCCTACTCTCCTCTATACTGCTTGCATTAGAGTAGTGTAACATGTTACTGCTTTCATTATTCCTATCCTGATGCATAGCCTGTCCTTGCTACTACTGTTGATACCTTTACCTGCAATCCTACTTGCTTAGTATAGGATGCTAGTATTTCCATCTGTGGCCCTACATTCTTGTCCGTCTGCTGTGCTATACTATCGGGTCGTGATCACTCGGGAGGTGATCACGGGTATATACTATTTACTTTATACATGATACATGTGGTGATTAAAGACGGGTCGGCTCGTAGGAGCACCCGCGAGTGGATCTTTGAGGCGGAGCGACAGGGCAGGTTCCGACCACCTAGGAGAGAGGTGGGCCTGGCCCTGGTCGGCGTTCGCGGATACTTAACACGCTTAACGAGATCTGGGTATTTGATCTGAGTTTGGCCATTTGGTCTATACGCACTAACCATCTACGCGGGAGTAGTTATGGGTATCCCGGCGTCGTGGTATCAGCCGAAGCCTTCGTGACGTCAGCGACTGAGTGGCGCGCGCCGGATTGGAACGTAAGCCTGCTCTTGTATTAAGGGGGCTAGTTCTGCTTCCGGCCGCGTTCGCAACGTGCAGGTGTGCTAAGGGCGATGGGCCCAGACCCCTGTGCGCTTAGGTTTAGACCGGCGTGCTGACCTCTCTGTTGTGCCTAGGTGGGGCTGCGACGTGTTGATCTTCCGAGGCCGGGCATGACCCAGGAAAGTGTGTCCGGCCAAATGGGATCAAGCGTGTTGGGGTATGTGGTGCACCCCTGCAGGGAAGTTAATCTATTCGAATAGCCGTGATCTTCGGTAACAGGACGACTTGGAGTTGTACTTTGGCCTTATGACAACTAGAACCGGATACTTAATAAAACACACCCTTCCAAGTGCCAGATACAACCGGTGATCGCTCTCTCACAGGGCGACGAGGGGAGGATCATCGGTTAGGGTTATGCTATGCGATGCTACTTGGAGGACTTCAGTCTACTCTCTTCTACATGCTGCAAGATGGAGGTGGCCAGAAGCGTTGTCTTCGACAGGATTAGTTATCCCCCTCTTATTCTGGCATTCTGCAGTTCAGTCCACATATGATACCCTTATCCCATTTGATACCCATGCATATGTAGTGTAGCTCCTTGCTTGCGAGTACTTTGGATGAGTACTCACGGTTGCTTTCTCCCCCTTTTTCCCCCTTTCCTTTCTTTCTGGTTGTCGCAACCAGATGCTGGAGTCCAGGAGCCAGACGCCACCGTCGACGACTACTACTACTCGGGAGGTGCCTACTTCTACGTGCAGCCCGCTGACGGCGACAAGGAGTAGTTAGAAGGATCCCAGGCAGGAGGCCTGCGCCTCTTTCGATCTGTATCCCAGTTTGTGCTAGCCTTCTTAAGGCAAGCTTGTTTAACTTATGTCTGTACTCAGATATTGTTGCTTCCGCTGACTCGTCTAGGATCGAGTTCTTGTATTCGAGCCCTTGAGGCCCCTGGCTTGTAATATGATGCTTGTATGACTTATTTTATTTGTAGAGTTGTGTTGTGATATCTTCCCGTGAGTCCCTGATCTTGATCGTACACGTTTGCGTGTATGATTAGTGTACGGTCAAAATGGGGGCGTCACAGAAGTGATGCCTAAACCAAAAACCTATGTCTTCGAGTGAAGACAATGAGAGCGAATCTTGTCCAGAGCCGGACAAGTCAGCTTTGCTTGTAGCCCAAGTAAAGTTGCCATGAGAGTTTGAAATCTGACCGTTGAGACACGTGTCAGTTCCTTAGTGACCCAGGGTCATTTCGGACAAATCAGGTCGGGTTGCCAAGTGGCTATAAATAGCCCACCCCCTACAACCATAAACGGTTGGCTGCTCAGATTTCAGTGCACGGCTTTTGTTGTTTGAGAGCAACCCACCTCGAAGCCTTTGAGAGAAAATTTCTAGCGAGGAGAAAAGCCCTAACCACCCAGAGCCAGAGAACATTGGGCATCACTTAAGTCTTCTTGTCTGTGTGATCTGAAGACTTATTACACTTGAGGACCGTGAATCCTCCAGACGGTTAGGCGTCGCGTTCAGAGCATCCAAGAGACATTGTGGATTGCCAGTGAACGAAGTCTGTGAAGGTTTGGGAGTCTACCTTGAAGACTTACCAGAGTGATTGGGCGAGGACTATGTGACCTTAGCTCAAGGAGAATTTGGTGAGGACTTGGTGTCCTGAGCTGCGTGTTCAGGACTGGGTGTCCGGGACTGTGTGTCCTAAGGTTTAAATACCTAGCCGCTCCAACGAGACGTACAGTTGTCACAGCAACTGGAACTGGTCAAACACATCATTGTCTTCAACGAGTCACCGGTTTCATCTTCACTTCCTCTTTCTTACTGTTACTCATTGTGAAGCCATTGCATGCTTGCTCTATCTTTTGTCTTCACAACGTGAATGTATGATCTGTTTGGCTTCATAACTTCTTCCTACCTGATCCTTATTACACTGCAGCTGTCTGTCTTTGTGCTTTCACTCTATTGAATACTTGACCTTGGCTTGCCTAGTGTAATCTAACTTCCGCTGCATAGTAATAGGCAAAATCTCTACTGTTTGTCTTCATAACTCCCACGTTTTGAAGACTTTCATAAAAATTGCCTATTCACCCCCCCTCTAGTCGATATAACGCACTTTCAATTGGTATCAGAGCAAGGTGCTCCCTTATTCTGTGTGACTCGGTTTAACCACCTGGAGTTTTAGCTATGTCGACTGCAGGGATAATCAAAGTCTCCGCTGCGTGCCCCGTCTTCGATGGAACTGAATATCCCTACTGAAAGAATAAGATGCACATGCATCTTGAAGCCATTGACGTCGACCTATGGTATGTCGTCGAGAACGGCGTTCCCAAGGCTGGAGAAGGTGTCACTGCTGCTGATGTCAAGAAGTTCACTCAACTGGACTCTACTGCCAAAAATATCATCTGTGGTCATCTGACAAAAGGATAGTATGGCCGTGTGAGTGCCTTGAAGACATCCAAGCTAGTCTGGGACTGGCTCTCCAAGGTCAATGAAGGCATCTCAACCCAGAGAGATCAGAGAATCAGTGTTCTTCGCAACCTCTTCAACCGCTTCAAGCGAAATGACAATGAGAATGTCCAACACACATTTGACCGGCTCACTGACATCACAAATGAGCTTCAAGCCCTCGGCGCCACTGAGATCACCAAACATGAAATCGTCAAGACGCTGCTGAGATCACTTGATAATTCGTTTGACATCCTAGCCCTGATGATTCAAGAACGTCCTGATTTCAAGACACTCGATCCGTCTGACATACTTGAGAGGCTCAACACACATGAGTTTCAGCTTTCTGAGAAAAGAGATATCTACGGTCCAAACTATGGGCGAACTCGTGCCTTGAAGGCAAAAGCTGTTTCCTCATCTGAAGAAGAATCTGACAGCAGTTCTGATGATCCTGAAGACATTGGAAGGGAACTTGCAATGCTAGTGAAGAAGTTCCAAAAATTCACCAAGAAGAAAGGCTTCAGAAAATCTTCACGATCAAGCTCAAGGAATGATGAAGTTTCTGCTCATGACTACAAGAAGAAAACATGTCACAAGTGCAAGAAAACTGGACACTTCATCTCTGAGTGTCCACAGTGGGACAATGAGAACAGAAGGAAGAAGAAGAGCAAGGAATATGATTCTGACGACAAGAAGAAGAAGAAATACTCAAAGTCTTCTTCCAAGTCTTCCCCAACGTCTTCATCACACAAGAAGAGCTCATCTGGCAAGGCACGTGCGTTTGTTGGCAAGGAAATGGATTCAGAGGAGGAGTCCGCTTCTGAGGAGGCAGAGGTGGAATCTGAGGAGGAGTCTGATTCTGGCATTGCGAGTCTGGCTACAGCATACGTCGCCAAGTCCATCTTCAACACTGAAGACAATGACTTCATCACCAACACTGATGCAAATGACAAGAACGACTCCACTCCTACCTACTGCTTCATGGCACGCGGTGCCAAGGTAAACACACGCACTACTTGCTATCAAACATCTAGTGATGATGACTCTGAGTGTGATTCAAAACCCAGCTACAAAACACTTGCTAAAATTGCAACTGAACAACAGAAAGCTATGGAACATATTCAAAAACTGTTAGACAGAAGCGATGATCTGTTGGGTGCTGAAATGACTCGATCTGAATCCTTAATTGAAGACATAAAAAATCTTCACGTTAAGTATCAGGAACTTGAAGATCGTCTTGATACTCTCTCAACAACTCATGAAAAGCTTTCCTATGATTATCTTCAAAGGAAGCAAGAACTTGAGAAATTGAGAGCGGCTCATGAAGATCTTCAAAAGGAAAACGAGTCACTTCGCGCCGAACAGATCAGTTCCGCTCAGGAAGGGTTTGAACCACCATGTCTTAAATGCATTGAGCGTGATAATGCTACTTCTGTTGCTGAATGTTCCACTGCTACTGCTGTTGCAATATCTTCAACTGTTGATGTGGTAACTAACCCCTCTGCTGAGGATACCACTGCTATTGCTGATGAGAATGCTAGGTTGAAGACATTGCTTGAAACAGGGATGTACAAAAGTCTTAAAGGACATCAGACATTATGTGATGTCCTCAAGAAGCAGATTCTGAACCGAAACCCTAGGAAAGAGGGTGTTGGGTTCGTAAGGAAAATAAATGCAGATGGCTCTTACTGGAAACCTGAGCAGTACCCCAAAACCACATGGGTTGCCTCAAAGGAACCTTCAGCAGATCCATCCAATTTATCTGGCTTCACATGTGCTAACCCCATTATTATTGATGAATCCTTTGATGCAAACTATAAACTGTTTAAGAATCAGAATGGTGAAGTGTTTGCTAGGTACATTGGTACTAACTGCAGGAATGGACCGCCTATGAAGAAGATCTGGGTTCCGAAACGTGTCTGGAAATTCTTCCTGTGAATGTCTTCATGACACCTCACATGAAGAAGACAAACCTCAGACCAAAGGCATCATACGGTCCAAAGGCTTCATACAGACAAAGGACTCACCTGAGTCGCACTAACGCAAATGTTTTGCAGGGGAACCATACTCAGGCATATGAATATGAGAGCGGTTCATCGAACCATCATGTTCATATGACCAAAAATTATTCTGCTTATCCCTATGAGTATTATTGTCCGCCTGCAAGACTGTTTGCTAAGGCTTCAAAGCCAAAATTCTCAGATGCTGCACTTAGACTTATTGCTTCTAAGCCACCCTTGAAGATGTGGGTGGTTAAGAAAGATTAACTCTCTTTTGCAGGGAAAGGTCTCCAGCAGAAAAACAAAATCTTCTGACGCTATTGCTGGGGACCTTAAAAATCTTGTAGGGTGCAAGATAAAATGCCCGAATGGCATCATTATGTACTTCGTTCCTGAATCGCATGCTACTCTCCCTATTAGTCCTAATCTGGATCTAAGTTTTCATAACCCACTGGTTCGTCAAATGTTTTTGCTTCACAATTCTCTTCGTGAAGCCTATCCCCCTAACTGCACTGTAGGGTACGACACCAGCGTCTTCAAAGTCTTCAAAATGGATTATTGACAGTGGGTGTACAAATCACATGACTGGCAAAAGAAGCCTTCTTATGGACTCAACCTTACGACCATCCGACAAGAGCCACATCACATTTGCTGACACTGGTAAAAGTAAGGTATTGGGTCTAGGTAGAGTTGCAATCTCAAAGGATCAACACATGGATAAAGTCATGCTTGTTGAATCCCTTGGCTTCAACTTAATGTCTGTCTCAATGCTTTGCGATTTGAACATGATCATAATGTTTGGAAAATATCGTTGCCTAGTACTAATGGAATCTGACAAGTCTCTAGTGTTTGAAGGGTATCGAAAAGATGATCTGTACATGGTAGATTTCTTAGCAGGGCCACAACTTGCAGTATGTCTTCTTGCAAAAGCTTCAGAATGCTGGCTTTGGCATCGGAGGCTTGGGCATGCTGGCATGAGGAACCTCCACACCCTTGCGAAGAAGAAGCATGTCATAGGCATCAAGGGCGTCAAGTTCAAGAAAGATCACTTATGCGGTGCCTGTGAAGCAGGGAAGATGACAAGGGCAAAACATCCTTCGAAGACAATCATGACTACTACTCAACCCTTCGAACTGCTCCACATGGATCTTTTCGGCCGCACTCACTACTCAACTTTTACTACTACTACTTGCCTCTATGGCTTCGTCATTGTTGATGATTACTCTAGATATACTTGGGTGCACATAATCCTTTACAAGACTGAAGTGCAGGATGTCTTCAGACGCTCCGCCAATCGTGCTATGAACAATTTTGGCGCCAAGATAAAACACATCAGAAGTGACAATGGCACTGAATTCAAGAACACTGGCCTTGATACATATCTTGATACCTTGGGCATCACACATGAATTCTCAGCTCCGTACACGCCACAGCAGAATGGCGTCGTCGAACGCAAGAACAGAACACTCATTGAGATGGCCAGAACAATGCTAGATGAATACAAGACTCCAAGAAAATTCTGGACTGAAGCCATTGACACTGCATGCCATACAATCAATCGTGTCTATCTTCACAAGCTTCTGAACAACACATCTTATGAACTCCTAACTGGCAAGAAGCCAAATGTCAGTTACTTCAGAGTATTTGGCGCAAGGTGCTGGATCAAGGACCCACACCACACCTCAAAGTTTGCACCAAAAGCACATGAGGGCTTTATGCTTGGATATGGAAAGGATTCGCACTCCTACAGAGTCTTCAATCTCTTTCATTACAAAGTGGTTGAAACAGTGGATGTGCGGTTCGATGAGACAAATGGTTCACAAAGAGAGCAACTGCCAAATGTGCTAGATGAGATTCCAGCTAGTGAATCAATCAAGCTAATGGGAACTGGAGAGATTATACCTTCTGAAGCTCATCCTGAAGAAGAACTTATCATCTCAGCACCTGATCAACATGAAGACAATGCTCAGCCTGAAGACATTCCTCTCAACAACAACAAAGATCAGCAAGAGCAAAGTATTCACCCTGTACATCCTCGTGTTGTCAATGAAGTGCAGATTGACAGAATAATTGACAGCATCAATGCACCTGGTCCACCCACTCGTTCAAGGGCAACTCAGCTAGCAAATTTCTGTGGGCACTTCGCATTCGTATCAATATCAGAACCCAAGAAAGTTGAAGAAGCCTTCATGGAACCTGAATGGATTCAAGCTATGCAAGAAGAGCTTCAACAATTTGAACTGAATAATGTATGGGAACTGGTCAAGCGTCCTGATCCACGGAAGCACAACATAATAGGCACCAAATGGATATACCGCAACAAGCAAGATGAGCATGGTCAAGTTGTTAGAAACAAAGCTCGTCTCGTTGCTAAAGGATATACTCAAGTGGAGGGCATTGACTTCGATGAAACAGTTTCTCCTGTGGCTAGGCTTGAAGCCATACGCATACTGCTGGCCTATGCAAATCATCATAACATACTTCTATATCAAATGGATGTGAAAAGTGCCTTTCTCAATGGCAAGATTGAAGAAGTGTATGTTGCACAACCGCCTGGCTTTGAAAATCCAAAACATCCTGACATGGTATACAAGCTCAACAAGGCACTGTATGGCCTCAAACAAGCTCCTAGGGCATGGTATGACACACTCAAATACTTCCTGAAGAGCAAAGGCTTCATACCTGGTTCCCTGGATCCCACTCTTTTCACGAAGACATATGATGGGGAACTATTTGTGTGCCAAATATATGTGGATGACATTATCTTCGGCTGCACCAATCAGAAGTACAGTGAAGAGTTTGGATATATGATGCAAGAGCAATATCAGATGTCCATGATGGGGGAGCTGAAGTTCTTCCTTGGTCTTCAAATACGACAACAACGCAATGGCATCTTCATATCTCAAGAGAAGTATCTCAAAGATTGCCTGAAGAAGTTCGGTATGCAAAACTGCAAAGGCTTCACAACACCAATGCCAGCCAAACATCATCTAGGTCCTGACGACAATGGTAAAGAGTTCGATCAAAAGGTATACCGCTCCATGATTGGTTCTTTGCTTTATTTATGTGCATCTAGGCCAGATATTATGCTTAGTGTTTGCATGTGTGCTCGATTTCAAGCGGCACCAAAGGAGTCGCATCACTTAGCTGTGAAGCGAATTCTTCGATATTTGGCTCACACCCCAACTCTAGGATTATGGTATCCAAAGGGCTCAGAGTTTGATTTGGTTGGATTTTCGGATGCTGATTATGCTGGTGACAAAGTTGATCGCAAGTCTACATCAGGCACATGTCACTTTCTGGGACGATCACTTGTATGTTGGTCTTCAAAGAAGCAGAACTGTGTATCTCTCTCCACTGCTGAATCTGAATACATTGCTGCTGGATCTTGCTGCGCTCAGCTTCTGTGGATGAAGCAAACACTCAAGGACTATGGTATTCATCTGAAGCAAGTGCCACTTTACTACGACAACGGAAGCGCCATCAAGATTGCGAACAACCCAGTTCAGCACTCGAAGACAAAGCACATTGAAATTCGTCATCACTTTCTCAGAGATCATGTTGTGAAGGAAGACATTGATATCATACACGTCAACACTGAAGAGCAATTGGCAGATATCTTCACCAAGCCCTTGGATGAGAAGAGGTTTTGCAAGTTACGGTGTGAGCTAAATATCCTGGAATCCTCAAATGTCCTGTGATCAGGCACACATCCTAACCCTTATGCATATTGATGACTTAGATGTGCAACACACGAAGTGAAGTATATCTTCAAATCAATGAAGACATACATTCTAAGTGTGAATACATTAATGTGGAATTTGACTTCGGAGCGCCACGATAATTGTGCGCCGTGTCTGGGTCTAATACTTCCTATACGGTGGGTAACGCCACCACCAAACGTTCTATTTTAAAGTGTTTCACTCATGGCGTTACCTTGCAATGTCTTCACAGTTGATTTGGCTTCGAAACTCAACACATTTTCATGATTATCTTCACTATGTTGACTACAGATATATATATATATATATGCTAATGTTCTGTCCTCTACAGCATTCACTTATAGCTATGTCTTCTTAGTTGAATCTTTTGAACTAAGTGAATGTGATCGGACCCTAATCTCTCTATGCTTTCTATCTCAAAGTCTATCTCTCCAAGTCATATGCATTCTATTGAAACTGTCGAATGTCTTCACTGCGTCCTTGTCAGCTGAAGATATAGAGACAACCATAAAGTCCGCTTTAAATGCCCATTCCTCCACATAAAATCTGGAGAAGCAGGAACGACCGCCTGACAATCCAGGCGTGCGTGGGACGTGGAACAGACCCAAAACTTCCGCAAACTGGCCACGCGTTCCTCAGATGCGAATCGTCAGGGGCACCTGTGTAATAGCACAGTGCCGCCCCTGAGCCTATAAATTCACACTTACCGCGGTCATTATCTCCTTCTTCCACCCTCGCAAGAACCCTAGCGCCACCGCTAGCACTCGACGACGCCGGCGACGAAGCGCTTCGCTGCCGCAACCTTTCCGACGCCGTCCTCACACCGACCGCGGACATCGTTCTCTCCGCCGTCGCCGTAGGTGTCTTCCATCGCCAAGTTAGGGCACAGAGGACTGAACTTCTCGGTATCATCTCTCACTTCCGTCTAGCAGTTCTAAGTGTGGTAGATAAAACTTCTTTTTACAGCCCCTTTGATCTCATGGTTCTGTCACTTTCTACCATAAGAAATTTATCTTCACACGAGTTAGATCTTTCAATCTGCATCTCATAACATGCCTAGTATATTCACTTGTGCTTCATGAAGTAGTTAGATTCCTCACTTGTACTGATCTGTGGGTTCGTACAAATCTGGAACCAACTTCTTATCTATGAGTGAATGTCTTCGCACGATGAGGTCAATGTCTTCTAAACTGATTAATCTTCAAAACCTTCTGAGAATGCATATGACCTCTTCCCCTTCCCTCGCACCTTAATGCTGTCACAGGTACATGTCCGTGGGAGAATCCTTCGGTTCTCATAGTCTGCATTCATTTGCAGAATTCCTACAGCAACACATAAACTCTCCTGAAGCCAGTTCCTGTTGGTCCAGCAAAAGAAAGCCTTTGAAGCCTTTCAAGTTAAAGTTTATGGCTTCAGAAGCAGCAGCAAGGAAAGGGGGCAGACAGCGACGCGAAGGAACTTCCAAAGATCTGCCTGAAGACCTGGCAGAAATGTATAAAACAGATCCAGAAGAGAGTTATGGGCAGCGCAAGACCCGAATCCAATGGATTCTACGCTATTGGGCAGAACAATGGTTCAAATACCGCTTCGTCACCCAGGAGTATGCTGAGAAAAGTGCCATCAAGAGACCATGGGGGGACGTCCTTTACAAGAATATCGTACCTAGAACTAGAGATGAAGCCATTGCTCAAGGCTTCTACCCATGCATGGTCCGAGGACCACAGCCTGATGATGCACATCCGTTGTCACTACTCTGGTGTCATGACGACAATCTGTTCAAGAGCAACTTCCAGTTTTCCCAACAATCAGCGAAGCAGAACAAGAAGAAATTTGGGTTAGACTTCAACCCTGGTCCCTCCGCACCAAGGGCAGATGGCACACGCTACGCAGAACCCAATGTCATCGGTCCGTTTGCCAATCTTGAGGGCCTCATCACCCACATCTTAGTCCAAGGGACTGCCGTGAATGACCCTCCAGCTGACTCTGAGTCTGATGAAGCTCCTGCTGTACCGAAGCCAAAGTAGACGAAGAAGCCAAAAGCTTCAAAGCCGGCCCCTGCCTCAAAAATCTCAAGGGCGAAGCCATTGGCAACTGCACCTCCTGAAGACAGTGTGCAGTCTGAAGACGTATCCCGCGTCTCCAAGCCCCAGAAGACCAAGGTGCCTCAGCCACACACCGACAAAGAGCTCACAGCTGCTGCCATTCTACGCAGCGAAGCCATTGATCTATCAAGTGATGAAGATCTTGGAGATGACGCTCTAGAGCAGCTCATCAAGAGCAAAGAAGAAGCTGAAATCTTCAACAATTTGCCTCTCTTTGATGTTGCCATCATCCACAACTTCATTGACAAATGGTTTGCCACGCCAAACATAAGTTTCGAAGATCTGCAGCTGCCCGTTGGCCTCAGCGTCGCCTTCCAAGGCGCAATTGCTTCAGAACTTGCCATTGCTCAGCGCATTGTTGAGCTGAAGCAGAAAATTGATCATGAAAATGCTCAGTTCAAGAAGAATATGGCCAAGCTCAGCGTGCAAGAAGTGAAGAGCTTCAAGACCATGTTGCATGAGCTCAAGGAAAATTTTCTGAAAAAGCGTGCAGAAGCTCAGGGCTCACGTGAGCGGATGAAGTCTTTGGCTGAACGATGTGTGCAGGCATACAATGAGGCCGAGAAGCGCAAGTCACTTGGGCGTCCTGGCATCGACCCCAAGATGGCCGCGAAGAAGAAGAAGCCTGCTATGGCTGAACCAGAGGCACCTAGGCAAGAAGCAGTTCAAATTGTCTTCCCAACTGCAACAACTGGCTCGAAGCCAAAGAGCCGGTCAACAGCTTCAGAGCTCAAGAAGACAAGAACTGCTGAGGCTGAAGCCAGGAAGAGAAAAAGCTCTGAAGCCTCTCCTACTGCCCCCAGCAAGAACAAGCGCAAGATCAAGAAATCTCGGGCTACTCCCACAGAGCCCTTGATAGTTGAACCTATCTCAATGGTTCACCCCAACGCCGAACGACAACTGACAGTTCATGAGCCTGCTCCCACAAAGGCTCCTGAAGCTGAAGATATTCCAGCAGCCGACCCCATCGCTGCTAAAGACATTGGTCACCAGGACAATGTACAAGATGATGCAACCCTTCCTCAGTGCGAACAAAGCGAGCTCATCAGCATTGGTCGTCCTCTGACGCCAATTGCACAAGATGCGTCATGGGCGGATCGCCCTCAAGAGGAAGAAGACAATCAGGCCCAGCCCACTCCAACCCCACAGGCGTCGTCTGCATTTCACAGGCTTCGCAGAGGTCCAAGGCCTCAAGTCTCTACTGAAGACATTCCGGCTGCATCAGCCGAAGAAGAAGCAACACAAGAGCTCCACCAAGAAGCAGTTCTCCAGGAGAACGTGCTTGTGACTGACCCTCCAGCTAGTCAAGCGGTGGCGGCAAATGTTGAGGCTGCCACAACCAACACTGAAGCCAATGTGGAGCCCTCCCCACCAAAAGCTTCAGCAGACAGCGAAGCTACTGATCAAGACACTTCTGTTCCTGAGTCTGCTGCAGGTCCTCAATTTGATTACCATGTTGAGCACAGGCCTCATGTCCAGAAGCCAGTCCCAAGGCTGCCAAGGTTCCCAGGTCCTGCATCAGCACCTGGCTCCTTTGACATCAATAGCTTCAAGGCAGACAATACGTTCTTCAACAGCTCCAAGAACCCCTATTCAAGGGAAAGGATTTCATCAGATAGGTTCTGGAGCTATCCTCAGCGCAGCTACTATTCATGCATCCTATACAACCAAGGTCGCATCTTCCCGCACAAGCGCCTTGATGTTGAAGCCATTGCTGGTCTGCCCTGTCTAGAGGAAGCTTTGGATTGCTTTAAGAAAGTGGGTCTGCTGCAGTTTGTCACTGATGAAGAGCACTAGAATGAAGAGTTTCTGCTTCAGTTCTATGCCACCCTCCATATTAAAGGATACAACAGAGATCCGAAGACTTGGGTCCTGGAGTAGATGACTGGAAATGTCCATCATGAAGCCAATGCATTTGATATCATTGAGCTCACCGCCCTGCCCACTCCTGGCGAATTCTTCGAGGAAGGCTGTCAACTACATGCTGAAGCTATTGAGAGCATATTCCAGAGGCCTAAACCAAATATGAGTCAGATGCTCTCAATGATGAAGCCATTGCCCCATGATGCACCCTATCCAACTGAGTTCTTCGTTGAAGACCTTGAGTACCTGCCCAGGGCCATATATCACATCATCCGGCGGACTCTCTGGCCCATTAAGGGACACTCTCCACATGCCAAGATTGAGAGTGCAATGAAGACTCTCATATTCTATATCCTTCATGGCAAATGCTTCAACGCACAAGATTTCTTCATACACCAACTTGCAGCGTCAGGCTCAGATTTATTTGGTTTGAAGTTCTATGCTCCTTGGGTGATGAGGCTGATCAAACTACACTCTGCGATCTCGTATCAGCCCTCAGCCCGAAACCATCGGATCTTCTTGCCCGATGTGGATACCTCTGCTGAAGCTATATATCCTGAGCCTGCCAAGCAACCGTTGAGTCTTCAGAATGCAGAACACCAAAGCTTCACTCAGAACGATGAAGGTGTTGAAGCCATCTCCAGGGTGTATCCTTTGGTTGGCACTACACGTGCGCCACACCCTGCTTCAACTGAAGCCACTGATAGTGCAACTGCTTCAAGACCCAAGAAGCGTGCTCGTGTTCTCAATGACCGAGAGCTTCTTGTGGCCCTTCATCAAAAACAAGATAGGCATCACGACTGGCTAAAACGTCAGATGAAAAGCCTCTTGGTGGATGTTAATCGTCTTCGAAATCTTGCCACCAAGAATGCTTTCGTCACTCATGAAACCTGTCGTCGTACGTGGAAAGGGCTCTCAATGATGTGTACTGAAGCTGAACTTGAAGAGGATGGCTTCACTGAGCGATTCAAGTTTGACACCACACCTCCTAGAAGGGCTGTGATGCGCAACACACCATCACTTGAAGATTCTGAGTTTTCTTCATCTGCTGCCACAGTCACTGCCAGAATCATTGATGAAGAAGACGATGCTACATCACCGCCACCTGCTTCAGCACCTCCAAGCTCCTCTGCACCGCCAAACACCTCCAACGACCCTGCTGCTCCTGGGAACGGGTAGACACTCTATGTCTTCAAACCTTTTTGATCCTTGCTGACAAAAGGGGGAGAAGCATATGGGTTGATAGTCTTCAAACGGGTCCATATGGGCGGGTGCTTTATGTTTTGCTATATTTTGCTTCGTGCTTACAACTCTCGTTTTTGCTTCATTTGGTTCTTTGAGTTTCTTTGAGTTGTAACACTAAAACTCGATGGTCGTCTGCTACTTGTTTGCCACCCTGTTTGCGAAGATAAATTCCGCATGTGCGAAGATAAATTTCGCACTTATCTCATTCTACAGACGTCCATTTTCCATTATGCATGTCATTATCTTCATATACTTTCACATGCATAGTGGATTGTCATCGTAAGCTGAAGTGGATCTCCTCAAGTACAACCTGCCATGTGCATTTGCATTCCAAAAGCAAATGAACTTATATGCACATCTTCAGGGGGAGCCCTTGCAACTTATGAAGACAATTCCTTATCCTTTACAATTTCAGACTATATTCCTCGTTGAAAACTTCAACTAGTTTGTCATCAATCACCAAAAAGGGGGAGATTGTAAGTGCATCTAGTGCCACCCCTAGTTGGTTTTGGAGTATTGACGACAAACCTAGTTGAGGGACTAATGTGTTTGTGGGAATTGCAGGATAACACAGGTAGAAGTCCCTCATTGATTCGGTTTTACTACCAGAGATGACCCCTAAAAATGTATGAAGACATTGAAGACAAAGGTGGTATATGAAGATATTCACATTGAAGACTATGACAAAAGAAGACACGTTATGAAGCCTATGGAGCTCGAAGACTTAGATCTTTCGTAGTTCTTTTTCTTTTGTGTTGAGTCATAGGAACCACCGTACTGTTAAGTGGGGTCCAGCAGAACCAGTCAGAATGACTGAAGTTGTAACACCCCGGTAGTTAAGCTACAGTAACCACACACAAATGGTGCCATGTCATCGCAATTAACTTTCTAAACCTCACTTTGATCCAAACCGAATTCAAATTCAATTTTTAAAATGAAGTCAAATTATTATTTCTTCAAATGATAAAACAAAAATGCTCGCATGGTTGCAAGAATTCACTAACTAATTGTCATATAAGAACAAAAGTCTGTGGAAGTAAGTAGATGCTCCTAACCTAAATAAAACAGGGCCAATAGCTCTAGTTTTGGCTTTTTCGAGAATTAACAAAAGGCTAGACATTTTTTTTTCAATTGCCCCCAAGCCTAGCGGACAACCCCATAATATTGCAAAGTACTTTTATGACAAGTCTCTCATTTAAAAAAAAGACCATTTAGACTTAAAATATAATGCAATATAGGATTAACGAAAATAGTAAATATATTTCAAAAAAAATAAACTAAACTAATCTACTGGGCTCTTGGCCCATCTAACAAACAACTAGGCCCAGCCCGGCTCCCCTCCTTAACCTAGCCGCAGCCAGCCTTACCCACTCGACCCCCACTCCTCTCGCTCGATCCCTCTCCATCTCCCTCGCGCCGCCACACACCTAGACCAGAGGCGAGGCGCCTCATACCCCCCCTCGCAATCTCTCCTCTCCCCCCCGCTTCCCCGCACCTCTCCCCTGGCGGGTCACAGCTGTTGTTCGCCGGCAAGGCAACCACCGCCCCTGGTCTTCTCCTCCACCTTCCGTTCGTCTCCAAGCGCGCCCGAGCCTCCTCGTCAAGCTTCCGGCCAGCGTGACCGCAATAGCCAACAAGCCTGCACCCGCGACGAGCAGAGGAGCTCACACCAGAGCCCTCCTCCTTGTGGCCATGGCGTTCGCCGTGGCTGCAGGGTGCCCCTCCACCGGGTCCCGCTCGCCCAAGCCGCCTCCTCGCCGGAGAGGGACGGATCCCGGAGGCCCCGTCACGAATCCGGCCTCCCTCGCCTTGCTCCCCTCGCCGGAGTCCCCTCGTCGACCGGCGCCCCCTCCTCCGACACCGTCGGCCGCAGCCGCTAACCTCGTCGTCGATCTGCTCGGCCCCAACATCCTCCGGCTCCATCGAGCACCCTGCCGCTTCCGCTGTGAGCCTCCGGCCCTCCACGGCCTTTTCCCTCTCCTCCCCGTGCCCTCCAGTGCCGGTTGTCGCTAGCTCCGCCGTAGTCGCCGCCTTCCATTGCCACCGGCGCTGTTTCGGCCGCCCCTAGCTTCAGACGAAGGCACCCTCGACGCGATGCCTCACGCTTATCCGTTTGGCACCCAGGGCTGCCCCTTTTGGTCGCCAGAGCCACTGGCTCCGCGCGATGCCGCCGTTCACTGAACTCGCCATCGGGCACGCACACGCGCACACACGTCTGGCAGTGGGTTGACCCACTGACGTGTGGGCCCGCCCGGATTAACCATTCCCTTAACCACCTAATTAGAACCTAATAAAACTGTTTAGTTGAGTAACTGAAAATGACATGTGGACCCATTTCATTTAAAAGCCTGTTTAAAAATATCTATGTCAATGACATGTGGCCCCCCCACTTAATCTGTTAAATTAATTAAATTGTTGATTTACCCTGTCTCTATGACCGCCGGGTCCCACCAGCCAGTTTGACCAGTGAACGTTGACCTAGTCAACTACTAACTGGACTATTGACTTTGACCCTGACCCCACCCGTCATACACTGTGGCTAGCACTGCATTATGTGGCAAAAGTATTACTAGTTAAATTTGGAATATAAATAAATCCATAAATTGAATAAACCTTTGAAAATTAATATAAAATAAATCATAGCTTGTATGGAAAAACTTTGTACATGAAAGTTGCTCAGAACGACGAGACGAATCCGGATACGCAGCCCGTTCGTCCACCACACATCCCTAGCATAGCACACACGCAACTTTCCCCCTCCGGTTAATCTGTCCGAAAACGCGAAACACCGGGAATACTTTCCCGGATGTTTCCCCCCTTCGCCGGTATCGCCTATCCCTACGTTAGGTCACCCCTAGCACAACGTATTGTCGCGTCTTGCTTTGTGTTGCATTTGATTGCTCTGTTATTTATTGTGTTCCCCCTCCGTTACTCCTTTCCGGTAGACTCCGAGACCGCTGCCGATGTCCGTGTGTTCGACTACATCGAAGATGACCTCTCTCTTGCCAGAGCAACCAGGCAAGCCCCCCCCCCTTGATCACCAGATATCGCCTACTCTCCTCTATACTGCTTGCATTAGAGTAGTGTAACATGTTACTGCTTTCGTTATTCCTATCCTGATGCATAGCCTGTCCTTGCTACTACTGTTGATACCTTTACCTGCAATCCTACTTGCTTAGTATAGGATGCTAGTATTTCCATCTGTGGCCCTACATTCTTGTCCGTCTGCTGTGCTATACTATCGGGCCGTGATCACTCGGGAGGTGATCACGGGTATATACTATTTACTTTATACATGATACATGTGGTGATTAAAGACGGGTCGGCTCGTAGGAGCACCCGCGAGTGGATCTTTGAGGCGGAGCGACAGGGCAGGTTCCGACCACCTAGGAGAGAGGTGGGCCTGGCCCTGGTCGGCGTTCGCGGATACTTAACACGCTTAACGAGATCTGGGTATTTGATCTGAGTTTGGCCATTTGGTCTATACACACTAACCATCTACGCGGGAGTAGTTATGGGTATCCCGGCGTCGTGGTATCAGCCGAAGCCTTCGTGACGTCAGCGACTGAGTGGCGCGCGCCGGATTGGAACGTAAGCCTGCTCTTGTATTAAGGGGGCTAGTTCTGCTTCCGGCCGCGTTCGCAACGTGCAGGTGTGCTAAGGGCGATGGGCCCAGACCCCTGTGCGCTTAGGTTTAGACCGGCGTGCTGACCTCTCTGTTGTGCCTAGGTGGGGCTGCGACGTGTTGATCTTCCGAGGCCGGGCATGACCCAGGAAAGTGTGTCCGGCCAAATGGGATCAAGCGTGTTGGGGTATGTGGTGCACCCCTGCAGGGAAGTTAATCTATTCGAATAGCCGTGATCTTCGGTAACAGGACGACTTGGAGTTGTACTTTGGCCTTATGACAACTAGAACCGGATACTTAATAAAACACACCCTTCCAAGTGCCAGATACAACCGGTGATCGCTCTCTCACAGGGCGACGAGGGGAGGATCATCGGTTAGGGTTATGCTATGCGATGCTACTTGGAGGATTTTAGTCTACTCTCTTCTACATGCTGCAAGATGGAGGTGGCCAGAAGCGTAGTCTTCGACAGGATTAGTTATCCCCCTCTTATTCTGGCATTCTGCAGTTCAGTCCACATATGATACCCTTATCCCATTTGATACCCATGCATATGTAGTGTAGCTCCTTGCTTGCGAGTACTTTGGATGAGTACTCACGGTTGCTTTCTCCCCCCTTTTTCCCCCTTTCCTTTCTTTCTGGTTGCCGCAACCAGATGCTGGAGTCCAGGAGCCAGACGCCACCATCGACGACTACTACTACTCGGGAGGTGCCTACTTCTACGTGCAGCCCGCTGACGGCGACAAGGAGTAGCTAGTAGGATCCCAGGCAGGAGGTCTGCGCCTCTTTCGATATGTATCCCAGTTTGTGCTAGCCTTCTTAAGGCAAGCTTGTTTAACTTATGTCTGTACTCAGATATTGTTGCTTCCGCTGACTCGTCTATGATCGAGTTCTTGTATTCGAGCCCTTGAGGCCCCTGGCTTGTAATATGATGCTTGTATGACTTATTTTATTTGTAGAGTTGTGTTGTGATATCTTCCCGTGAGTCCCTGATCTTGATCGTACACGTTTGCGTGTATGATTAGTGTACGGTCAAAACGGGGGCGTCACAGAAGTGATGCCTAAACCAAAAACCTATGTCTTCGAGTGAAGACAATGAGAGCGAATCTTGTCCAGAGCCGGACAAGTCAGCTTTGCTTGTAGCCCAAGTAAAGTTGCCATGAGAGTTTGAAATCTGACCGTTGAGACACGTGTCAGTTCCTTAGTGACCCAGGGTCATTTCGGACAAATCAGGTCGGGTTGCCAAGTGGCTATAAATAGCCCACCCCCTACAACCATAAACGGTTGGCTGCTCAGATTTCAGTGCATGGCTTTTGTCGTTTGAGAGCAACCCACCTCGAAGCCTTTGAGAGAAAATTTCTAGCGAGGAGAAAAGCCCTAACCACCCAGAGCCAGAGAACATTGGGCATCACTTAAGTCTTCTTGTCTGTGTGATCTGAAGACTTATTACACTTGAGGACCGTGAATCCTCCAGACGGTTAGGCATCGCGTTCAGAGCATCCAAGAGACATTGTGGATTGCCAGTGAACGAAGTCTGTGAAGGTTTGGGTGTCCGGGACTGTGTGTCCTAAGGTTTAAATACCTAGCCGCTCCAACCAGACGTACAGTTGTCACAGCAACTGGAACTGGTCCAACACATCATTGTCTTCAACGAGTCACCGGTTTCATCTTCACTTCCTCTTTCTTACTGTTACTCATTGTGAAGCCATTGCATGCTTGCTCTATCTTTTGTCTTCACAACGTGAATGTATGATCTGTTTGGCTTCATAACTTCTTCCTACCTGATCCTTATTACACTGCAGCTGTTTGTCTTTGTGCTTTCACTCTATTGAATACTTGACCATGGCTTGCCTAGTGTAATCTAACTTCCGCTGCATAGTAATAGGCAAAATCTCCACTGTTTGTCTTCATAACTCCCACGTTTTGAAGACTTTCATAAAAATCGCCTATTCACCCCCCTCTAGTCGATATAACGCACTTTCAAAGGCCATGAAAAAAATTGGGGCCATTTAAGGGGTGTTGAGAAACAAGGTGCTCCCAAGCGGACCCTTATAGCCTACCCGAACACTGTGCGTTGAATATGGTATTTCTTTGGAAATCTTATGATCGGCCGCAAATTTTGCAAGCAGGTGGGCGTGCCCATGTTAGGCATACATGCCTATCTTGAATTACTTCTGACATATGCACGTTGCGACACGTCTAGTCATTAGTCAACCTCTTTCGATATGTATCCCAGTTTGTGCTAGCCTTCTTAAGGCAAGCTTGTTTAACTTATGTCTGTACTCAGATATTGTTGCTTCCGCTGACTCGTCTATGATCGAGTTCTTGTATTCGAGCCCTCGAGGCCCCTGGCTTGTAATATGATGCTTGTATGACTTATTTTATTTGTAGAGTTGTGTTGTGATATCTTCCCGCGAGTCCCTGATCTTGATCGTACACGTTTGCGTGTATGATTAGTGTACGGTCAAAACGGGGGCGTCACAAGTTGGTATCAGAGCCGACTGCCTGTAGGAATCCCCCTTTCCAACTCCTTGGCCGAAGTCGAGTCTAGGCATTGCAAAGCTTTTACTAACTTGGCTGTGTGTCTTACGGGCACACGTCGCCATCGGGTGGTAGTAGGATCTTTTACTCCTTGACCTATACTCTGGGACTCTGACATCTCTTCTATTCGGGTTAAATGATTTTGCTAAAATCTAACTCTAGGTTCTCGTTACCACTTCCTGCTGGAGAGCCCTTTAATACAGATGATCGACTGCTTCAACGGAATATTCTGACAATACTCTCGGATGTTCCCTTGATACTTTGTGCCATCCCTCTTGCAATTCCCCTTCCACCGTAAACCCTTAAGGATAACTACTTACAGTTGTTATTCTTACATTCATCCCCAGTTGGTCTTGTTATTACAAGATACCCCGAAACACTCGTCGTTGTTTCCATAATCCTTTGAGCTTACTGCCTTGCAGTTCTTGACACATGAATATCCCTACGGATAATTTCTCACACTTACCGAGTATCCACTCATCCCCAGTTGATTCATGTATGTCATCAATCTTCGAAATACCATTCGATCTTCCAAAAATCCTTAGGAGCCTATTGCCCTTGAAATTCTTGCTTGCTTACATTTTGGTTAATCCCATAAATCTAGTAATCTTATTGGCATCCTTTGTCACTATCATTTAAGTCCGTTGATTCTATATGTGTGCGAATGCACGCAATCATCAGTTGATCCTTATAAATTATCTTTCCGCTCAGACGTCTTTCGAACATGAGCTGGATCTCGACCAACCAAATTGCCATCGATTTTAACCCCTAAGGCTATTCAACTTATCCATCCCTAATCAGAGCATTGCTTCTGATCCCTTGTCTTGGAATTCATAATTCCTTTGCATTTGAGCTTTGAGTTAGTCAGTTGTTTCTATAATCTTATCTCCTTGCATTCTTTCTTCTTTTGGTTGAGTACCAATGCTCACATCAGATCCCTTATGGACCACCAGATCCTTTGTTGGATTTTATCTGACAACGTCCTTCATATTCAATAAGCTTGTGAGCCTTTTCCTTGGATACATAATGCCTTTGGTAAATTGTATCCTCTGTTTTCTCAACCATGCTTTGTTTTCGAGCTGGTGGTATTTACGATTGAAGCTTGTGGTATATGTTCCTAAGATGCCCCTATGGGTTGAACCTATACCTGCTCTAAAACCGTGTGGACCCAAAAGATTTCACGGGTCATACTTATCTGGTATTGCACCAGGCAAAAACTTTCAACAAGTAATGTCAGTTTTGAAATATGAGAGGTGAATGAAAGGTTATGCGTTGAACAAGTGGGAGTCGACCTTGAACCCTGTGTTCATGCCCATGGACACGATGTATATCTTATCATTAAAGCTTCTATTAAATTAATTATTTCCTTTGGTATAAGTTCATCTTATATCTGGGATCTGGCCTTTTGCAATCATGGTTTCGACCATGTTCTCCTTTAAATACCATTTCTCGTGCAAGTTTAAGCACTTGTCTTCTGCGGAGTAATACCCCAGTCCAACCTCTACTTTGATTTGTCGTCGAGTATTACCCCCCTGGTATCTCAAGATTATCATGGAACTGCATAACTTCTTACGAGTTCTTCATCTAGTGCTACATTCTCATTGATTCCAATTTTTCGTGGGCTCTGAGTTATTTAACACTCAAAGACATCGATAACTGAATCGAGTCTGCACTGCGATTCAACAACTCTTAGTAATCTTCAATGCTTATGAGTTTGTACTCGATAGTGTCATTCCCAGCTGATTGACTACATCATCATCGTCAGGCTGACTGCTTGACCATTCTACCTATGTCCTTCATCCTCGGGACACAATCCCGACAGTGCTCTAAGCTTACATCAAACCTTCACCATCATATTGTTTGTCTTGAGAGACAACTCTGAATTCTAAGATCGCATCTTATCTATGGTTATAATAACCTTTTGCTTCACCATTCCCTTGGCTTGATGTCATCGCCGAGCGATTGCATCCTCATGGAGCCTCTCGACAAGATTTGTCGTGATCATCATCAACATTTTGACCCCTTCCAAGATATTAATTGAATTCATGATGAGAAGTACCCTCCTTGTCCTCGATGATTTGTGTTATCATCAACCACTTTATTGCCTTCCGTTCAACACAAACATGTTCGTGTCTCTAGCACCCTATTGCTTTCAAGTTAATGGTCGATATTTCATTCTTAGACTATTGGTTGTTGAATCACCTTTCTAACATTGATCATGCTACCTAAGACCATATTTTGGGTGCACTTTTCAACCAATGCTTAATTGTGTATGTTTTCCTCGAGCATACATACTTATATCATTTGGTCCGACAAATGTTGACTCCTTGTTCACATAAGTGTGGAAATCCATCTTTTGAAAATCTCAATGAATCATCGTTGAGTTCATCAGCCACCTCTTCATTCTCCCCTTGGTTTTAATGATGAACTCTTGTTTTGGAACTCGCTTCCATAGTATATTTCCCGAGAATCTTACATTGTCACCTTGTCAATTGTGTTGCACCTTTTCTTCTCAGGCATCCTGAGTCTGAGGCATCCTGGCACCAATCAGATCTGAATCTCGGTCAGATATGATGGTTGGAACATATTTCCAAGAGTTATTACATTGGTCCTGATATATCGGTAAGGTGCGGTCATGCCTATCACACCTGGCCGGAGGACTTGTTGTTATAGATTCCTTTTCAGGAAGGTTATCCCTTCTTCCATGAGGAAATTGTAAGACCTATTCTTCAAGTTATTCCTGATGGATCCTTTGTGTCTCCAGAGTCTGATCTTCACCCGTTGACCATGTCAATGCTATCTCGAAGCATGTCTATGTTACTCCAATTTTCAACAAGAACATTTAAAGCCTAATGTTAAACGTTTCCTGCTCAATGATCCAAACACCGCTGTATGGGGAATGTCCTGAAATTTCTCTCCCCTTACCTAAAGAGTTTTCTACATTATATCCTGTCATGGATATCGTGCTTTAATTGTCCTTGGGAAGGATATACCCTTGAAATATGTGTTTAAACACCTTTTCCTTTCCATTGTTCTGTTTAATCGGATAATCATATTTTTCTCTCCATTGTTTGTTTTAACCTTTCTTGTGATCTATATGATCTAAGCAGTAATATTCTCCTGCTTATGTAAACACCTCGTTGTACAATTATGTCAGCAAGACCCTGTTACTATTGTTGATGACATTTCGGTTGCCACCGATGGACGAGAACTTTGCCTATTGGTCCGCCTCATTTCAACGAGCAGGAAAATCGTTCTCATCATCCCTCAACCTTGGTACCGATGTTGTTGCCGACATAACTGACAGGTTATTATCTGATGTGCCTTGCTATCATAACCGTGCAAGATGTCACCGCTCTTGTTACTTTTAACCCACATGGTGGGCCCATAACCCACAACTCCACAGGATCGAAACCTGACTCTCCTGTACACCCCTTGTTCCCAAAGATACTCCTCGCGTGTGTCCTAGTAGTTAATACACGAGCCACCTTCCAAGAAATCGTCAATTTTGGTATCAGACTCAAAACTAATTCTTGTTGCTCTGAACCCCTTTTACGCGATGTTTCAGGCAACGACGATTGTCTATCCGCTTGAAACTTTTTATGGTACCTTCTTTATTTGCTCTCGAGGTGTTTCATTTATTTGACTCGAGAGATACTCCTATGTTCATTCTTGGGATACCCCCTAGTTGATTTTCCTTTACAACATTCTATCGTTGTAGAGCTACCTCCTTATCCTTTTCGTAAGTACGATGGAGTTCCCGAAAAAAAGATGACGGCGTCATCATGATGACCTCAAGCTGAAGTATGAAGACATCAGCGTTATGGATCTACCTCTTCGAGAAGAGCAACTAAGACCGAGAAGAATCGCTAGAATTTCGTAACCTATTCTCCCCCCTTACTTCCCTCTTAAATCTCGGGACGAGATTTCTTGTAGTGGAGGAGATTTGTAACACCCCGGTAGTTAAGCTACAGTAACCACACACAAATGGTGCCATGTCATCGCGATTAACTTTCTAAACCTCACTTTGATCCAAACCGAATTCAAATTCAATTTTTAAAATGAAGTCAAATTATTATTTCTTCAAATGATAAAACAAAAATGTTCGCAGGGTTGCAAGAATTCACTAACTAATTGTCATATAAGAACAAAAGTCTGTGGAAGTAAGTAGATGCTCCTAACCTAAATAAAACAGGGCCAATAGCTCTAGTTTTGGCTTTTTCGAGAATTAACAAAAGGCTAGACATTTTTTTTTCAATCACCCCCAAGCCTAGCGGACAACCCCATAATATTGCAAAGTACTTTTATGACAAGTCTCTCATTTAAAAAAAAGACCATTTAGACTTAAAATATAATGCAATATAGGATTAACGAAAATAGTAAATATATTTCAAAACAAAAAAAAACTAAACTAAACTAATCTACTGGGCTCTTGGCCCATCTAACAAACAACTAGGCCCAGCCCGGCTCCCCTCCTTAACCTAGCCGCAGCCAGCCTTACCCACTCAACCCCCACTCCTCTCGCTCGATCCCTCTCCATCTCCCTCGCGCCGCCAAACACCTAGACCAGAGGCGAGGCGCCTCATACCCCCCCTCGCAATCTCTCCTCTCCCCCCCCCCCCCCGCTTCCCCGCACCTCTCCCCTGGCGGGTCACAGCTGTTGTTCGCCGGCAAGGCAACCACCGCCCCTGGTCTTCTCCTCCACCTTCCGTTCGTCTCCAAGCGCGCCCGAGCCTCCTCGTCAAGCTTCCGGCCAGCGTGACCGCAATAGCCAACAAGCCTGCACCCGCGACGAGCAGAGGAGCTCACACCAGAGCCCTCCTCCTTGTGGCCATGGCGTTCGCCGTGGCTGCAGGGCGCCCCTCCACCGGGTCCCGCTCGCCCAAGCCGCCTCCTCGCCGGAGAGGGACGGATCCCGGAGGCCCCGTCACGGATCCGGCCTCCCTCGCCTTGCTCCCCTCGCCGGAGTCCCCTCGTCGACCGGCGCCCCCTCCTCCGACACCGTCGGCCGCAGCCGCTAACCTCATCGTCGATACGCTCGGCCCCAACATCCTCCGGCTCCATCGAGCACCCTGCCGCTTCCACTGTGAGCCTCCGGCCCTCCACGGCCTTTTCCCTCTCCTCCCCGTGCCCTCCAGTGCCGGTTGTCGCTAGCTCCGCGGTAGTCGCCGCCTTCCATTGCCACCGGCGCTGTTTCGGCCGCCCCTAGCTTCAGACGAAGGCACCCTCGACGCGACGCCTCATGCTTATCCGTTTGGCACCCGGGGCTGCCCCTTTTGGTCGCCAGAGCCACTGGCTCCGCGCGGCGCCGCCGTTCACTGAACTCGCCGTTGGGCACGCACACGCGCACACACGTCTGGCAGTGGGTTGACCCACTGACGTGTGGGCCCGCCCGGATTAACCATTCCCTTAACCACCTAATTAGAACCTAATAAAACTGTTTAGTTGAGTAACTGAAAATGACATGTGGACCCATTTCATTTAAAAGCCTGTTTAAAAATATCTATGTCAATGACATGTGGCCCCCCCACTTAATATGTTAAATTAATTAAATTGTTGATTTACCCTGTCTCTATGACCGCCGGGTCCCACCAGCCAGTTTGACCAGTCAACGTTGACCTAGTCAACTGCTAACTGGACTATTGACTTTGACCCTGACCCCACCCGTCATACACTGTGGCTAGCACTGCATTATGTGGCAAAAGTATTACTAGTTAAATTTGGAATATAAATAAATCCATAAATTGAATAAACCTTTGAAAATTAATATAAAATAAATCATAGCTTGTATGGAAAAACTTTGTACATGAAAGTTGCTCAGAACGACGAGACGAATCCGGATATGCAGCCCGTTCGTCCACCACACATCCCTAGCATAGCAAACACGCAACTTTCCCCCTCCGGTTAATCTGTCCGAAAACGCGAAACACCGGGAATACTTTCCTGGATGTTTCCCCCCTTCGCCGGTATCGCCTATCCCTACGTTAGGTCACCCCTAGCACAACGTATTGTCGCGTCTTGCTTTGTGTTGCATTTGATTGCTCTGTTATTTATTGTGTTTCGCCTCCGTTAAT
The DNA here is from genome assembly GCF_056163025.1 of Triticum urartu. Lineage (NCBI taxonomy): Eukaryota > Viridiplantae > Streptophyta > Magnoliopsida > Poales > Poaceae > Triticum > Triticum urartu. The sequence goes on along the minus strand of NC_141875.1, from coordinate 576,585,386 downwards.
CCTTTCCGGTAGACTCCGAGACCGCTGCCGATGTCCGTGTTTTCGACTACATCGAAGATGACCTCTCTCTTGCCAGAGCAACCAGGCAAGCCCCCCCCCCTTGATCACCAGATATCGCCTACTCTCCTCTATACTGCTTGCATTAGAGTAGTGTAACATGTTACTGCTTTCGTTATTCCTATCCTGATGCATAGCCTGTCCTTGCTACTACTGTTGATACCTTTACCTGCAATCCTACTTGCTTAGTATAGGATGCTAGTATTTCCATCTGTGGCCCTACATTCTTGTCCGTCTGCTGTGCTATACTATCGGGCCGTGATCACTCGGGAGGTGATCACGGGTATATACTATTTACTTTATACATGATACATGTGGTGATTAAAGACGGGTCGGCTCGTAGGAGCACCCGCGAGTGGATCTTTGAGGCGGAGCGACAGGGCAGGTTCCGACCACCTAGGAGAGAGGTGGGCCTGGCCCTGGTCGGCGTTCGCGGATACTTAACACGCTTAACGAGATCTGGGTATTTGATCTGAGTTTGGCCATTTGGTCTATACGCACTAACCATCTACGCGGGAGTAGTTATGGGTATCCCGGCGTCGTGGTATCAGCCGAAGCCTTCGTGACGTCAGCGACTGAGTGGCGCGCGCCGGATTGGAACGTAAGCCTGCTCTTGTATTAAGGGGGCTAGTTCTGCTTCCGGCCGCGTTCGCAACGTGCAGGTGTGCTAAGGGCGATGGGCCCAGACCCCTGTGCGCTTAGGTTTAGACCGGCGTGCTGACCTCTCTGTTGTGCCTAGGTGGGGCTGCGACGTGTTGATCTTCCGAGGCCGGGCATGACCCAGGAAAGTGTGTCCGGCCAAATGGGATCAAGCGTGTTGGGGTATGTGGTGCACCCCTGCAGGGAAGTTAATCTATTCGAATAGCCGTGATCTTCGGTAACAGGACGACTTGGAGTTGTACTTTGGCCTTATGACAACTAGAACCGGATACTTAATAAAACACACCCTTCCAAGTGCCAGATACAACCGGTGATCGCTCTCTCACAGGGCGACGAGGGGAGGATCATCGGTTAGGGTTATGCTATGCGATGCTACTTGGAGGATTTTAGTCTACTCTCTTCTACATGCTGCAAGATGGAGGTGGCAGAAGCGTAGTCTTCGACAGGATTAGTTATCCCCCTCTTATTCTGGCATTCTGCAGTTCAGTCCACATATGATACCCTTATCCCATTTGATACCCATGCATATGTAGTGTAGCTCCTTGCTTGCGAGTACTTTGGATGAGTACTCACGGTTGCTTTCTCCCCCCTTTTTCCCCCTTTCCTTTCTTTCTGGTTGCCGCAACCAGATGCTGGAGTCCAGGAGCCAGACGCCACCATCGACGACTACTACTACTCGGGAGGTGCCTACTTCTACGTGCAGCCCGCTGACGGCGACAAGGAGTAGCTAGTAGGATCCCAGGCAGGAGGTCTGCGCCTCTTTCGATATGTATCCCAGTTTGTGCTAGCCTTCTTAAGGCAAGCTTGTTTAACTTATGTCTGTACTCAGATATTGTTGCTTCCGCTGACTCGTCTATGATCGAGTTCTTGTATTCGAGCCCTTGAGGCCCCTGGCTTGTAATATGATGCTTGTATGACTTATTTTATTTGTAGAGTTGTGTTGTGATATCTTCCCGTGAGTCCCTGATCTTGATCGTACACGTTTGCGTGTATGATTAGTGTACGGTCAAAACGGGGGCGTCACAGAAGTGATGCCTAAACCAAAAACCTATGTCTTCGAGTGAAGACAATGAGAGCGAATCTTGTCCAGAGCCGGACAAGTCAGCTTTGCTTGTAGCCCAAGTAAAGTTGCCATGAGAGTTTGAAATCTGACCGTTGAGACACGTGTCAGTTCCTTAGTGACCCAGGGTCATTTCGGACAAATCAGGTCGGGTTGCCAAGTGGCTATAAATAGCCCACCCCCTACAACCATAAACGGTTGGCTGCTCAGATTTCAGTGCATGGCTTTTGTCGTTTGAGAGCAACCCACCTCGAAGCCTTTGAGAGAAAATTTCTAGCGAGGAGAAAAGCCCTAACCACCCAGAGCCAGAGAACATTGGGCATCACTTAAGTCTTCTTGTCTGTGTGATCTGAAGACTTATTACACTTGAGGACCGTGAATCCTCCAGACGGTTAGGCATCGCGTTCAGAGCATCCAAGAGACATTGTGGATTGCCAGTGAACGAAGTCTGTGAAGGTTTGGGTGTCCGGGACTGTGTGTCCTAAGGTTTAAATACCTAGCCGCTCCAACCAGACGTACAGTTGTCACAGCAACTGGAACTGGTCCAACACATCATTGTCTTCAACGAGTCACCGGTTTCATCTTCACTTCCTCTTTCTTACTGTTACTCATTGTGAAGCCATTGCATGCTTGCTCTATCTTTTGTCTTCACAACGTGAATGTATGATCTGTTTGGCTTCATAACTTCTTCCTACCTGATCCTTATTACACTGCAGCTGTTTGTCTTTGTGCTTTCACTCTATTGAATACTTGACCATGGCTTGCCTAGTGTAATCTAACTTCCGCTGCATAGTAATAGGCAAAATCTCCACTGTTTGTCTTCATAACTCCCACGTTTTGAAGACTTTCATAAAAATCGCCTATTCACCCCCCCTCTAGTCGATATAACGCACTTTCAAAGGCCATGAAAAAAATTGGGGCCATTTAAGGGGTGTTGAGAAACAAGGTGCTCCCAAGCGGACCCTTATAGCCTACCCGAACACTGTGCGTTGAATATGGTATTTCTTTGGAAATCTTATGATCGGCCGCAAATTTTGCAAGCAGGTGGGCGTGCCCATGTTAGGCATACATGCCTATCTTGAATTACTTCTGACATATGCACGTTGCGACACGTCTAGTCATTAGTCAACCTTTTTCATCGAGAAATTCCAGGAAATGCTAAACTTGTTGAAAACATAAACAACTTGCTATGGTGCCTTGAATTGGCATACAAGGTCATGGAATACATTTAGGTGATTTCAATGATGTTGAGAAACAACGTTCTCTGAGACGGAGCCTTCTGACCTACCCGAACACCCTCCGTTCAACATGGTCTATTTTTATACGTCCTTGGAACGAACCCAACTTTTTTCCACTAGATGGGCATGCCCAGGATAGGTACCCATGCCAGGTTTGAATGATTCCCGATATTATATGCAAATCGCGACACGTCCGACCATTTATTGGTCTTTTCTAACCGAGAAAACTTAAAAATATATAAAACTTGTCAAAAAAACAAAATAACTTTTCATGGTGCCTTGAATTGATCATAGAAGGCCATAAAATAATGGGGTCATTTCAAGGATGTCGAAAAACAACGTGCTCTCAGACAGACCTTTCTGGCCTACCCGAACACTCTTCGTTGAATACTGTGTTTTTGTGGAGATCATTGAAATTACCCCAACATTTGCCACCATGTGGACATGCCCATGGTAGGCATCTATGCCAGGTTTGAATGACCTCCGACACTGTATGCAAATTGCGACACGTTCGGCCATTTATCGGCCTTTTTGACCGAGAAAACTCTAGAAAATGCAAACTTGTCGAAAAACCAAGCGAAATGGCATGGTGCCTTCAATTGGTCGTAGAAGGCCATGGAAAAAAATAGGGGAATGGATGCCTACCATGGGCATGCCCAACAGCTGGCAAAAGTTTAGGTCATTTTAAGAATGTCGAAAAAAACATTATCAACGTAGGATGTCTAGGTAGGCATTCATGCCAGGTTTGAAGGGAAAAAGTATTTAAAACCACAATTTAAAGTACTTCAAACTTTTATTTTAAGTTTTTAACATAACTAATAAATATAAAGGAATAAAATTATAAAGAATAAATGCTTAAAAAGCATTTAGTAAATATTTGAAGGAAAAAAGAATTTAAAATCATAATTTTAAATATCTACTTAATACTGTTATTTAGTATTCCAAACGATATCAGATTCTTGAACAGGTTTCAAAAAGGATAATAAAGTTCAAAAAGGTGAAAAATGAATTAATGAAAAAAGAGAAGAATATCGAAGAAACATTTAGGCCTTGCCCAACTAAGCGACGACATCGCTGCCGTTGAGCATCTGTTGGAATTTGTTTGGAATTTTAAAAATGTTCCTGTTTTTCTTAAATGTTCACAAAATTAAAAAAATCTCCAGGCAAATTTAGACCACATTTTTTGCTTACAAATATTTGTTCATCCTTCTGAAAAATGTTTTGAAATTTCAAATATTGTTTATGTATTCAAAAAATATTTGTTTTCAAAATTTTGTTTGTGCTTTTCAAAAAATAAATGTTCGCATTTTGACATTCTGAACAAATTTTGAAAGACACAAACATTTTTTTGAAATTCCCTTACAATTTTAAAAAATGCATATATTTTTAAATTTATGAAAAGAATTTGAAAACGACAAACATATTTTGAAATTTTGAAAGGGCGACCATTTTTTGAAAAAAGAAGAAGAAGAAATGTAACAGGAAAAAAAACATAAGAGAAAAGAAAGAATAAGAAACGGTGGAAAAAAGACTGGTTCGGAAAGTGTTCGTAAAATCTATTTAAAATTCCCAGCCCGTTCGTTACTTAAATGTCTGGCTTCACAACCTTCACTAAAGGCAGACAGTCCGTGTCGCTATGCATGCACGTCATGTTGTAGGCGGACACGTGTTTGATCCCAGCTAGTGTGATCTTTTTCGTTAACTTTCATTGCGTGCTACCGCAAATGGGCTGGCGTAAGTGAGCCGCCTTTTGCGAACGTATGGCGTATACGTATACCATGATTTGCGAAAGGTTCCTATTACCATGAACGACTGAACTAACTAAATAAATAAATAGGATGAACAACTTTTGTGAGAATCAGGCGTAACCATGGTCTACTAATGGTCCCATTCATATGGCTACACAAACGCAGGTAAAAGGTGAAAGGAACAAATTGGAATGGCGATTGTGGTCCGTTTGAAGTCTGGAGTCTGAAACATGAAATGAAACTGCGTTTTGTTAGTTAGCGTGTGTGATCATTCGATGCTGCCACTGCGTTTGTGAAGTGGTTGGTTGTTGCGCTACATAAATGAAGTGAACACGCGTTCTTCCAGCTCAATCATATACCTGTCACCACATAGAGAATTGGTAGTTACGTAGGCATAGAGTTAGGCGATGATAAACCAGAGTACTACAGACGAGGCTCCAAATGACAACATTTTTCATTTCGATCCCTCCAAGTGTCTCCAGGTCGATTCAAGGTTACCAAACGAACAAAAGCTACTACGTGTCAGTCTGCATGGCTGAAACTGCAAGAAAGAATTGACATGTAAAGAGTGCCCATCTGGTTGCAATCTGCACAACATGTAATTTTTTCAACTGGATCTTAGGCGAAACGGAGCACCTATTTCATTTTAGACGAGAACCCACCTACTGGATGGTTAGGAGGACAATGATATCATTAATAATTAAATACCATATTTGACGCTTTGTTCTTTTATAAAAAAAGATGGAATATTTGTTTGGTGGGGGGCGACGTTCCGTTGATAGCAAGGCGTTTGTGGTGATTTTGTTAGTCTCAAGACCCATTGGCTCAGTCTTACGAAGATGATGTGTTTATTAGAGTGAGTATACGCACATGTTTGTGAATGTCTGCATTTGTGTTTCTTTTAAAAAAACTTCAAAAGTCATAGCACCACAGGAAAAAACGAAAATGCTAGAAATCAGGCGTCAAATTTCCATGCATGGAGAATCAAAGTTTTTTTTATGGCAAATCGTGTTGTTGGTATAACAATTCTTTTCAACAAGCATGGCAAATCCTAGCAAAAAGCAAAAGAATACGAACATGCTAGTGTTTGCTAGGCTTCGTAAATGGAATTGTTAGGTTCGCTCACGACACGTGATTTGCTGTCAGAATTTACCACGCTTGCTGAAGGGAATTGCCGGGCTCGTAATACGTAATTTGCCGTGTTTAAAAATTCGACATCAGATTTTCTTAACGGTTCCAAAAGAAAAGGACGCCGATAACGTCTACACATATAGGCGCTAAAAAGTCTGACCACACGTTTTGTGTGGTGTCTAAGAGAACCAACCCACACGCATATGTGTAAACAAAACAAGTAATGTTCACATGCCTTTTTTTTGCCTCGTGGTTACTTTCACATGTCTACGTGTGGGCAAAATAGATAACGTCCACACACCCGTACATCAGGCCTTCTATCTCATGGTCCCGCACGCCCCGCGTGACAGTCATCATGCTTCCCCGCAGTTGCCATGGTCCGGACCCTTTTTCATGTTCGTTTAACTGCAGTTGCCATGTTGCTGAACTACAGTTGCCATGGTTGCTCAACTGCAGTTGTCATCTCAGGTCAAGTAACAAATGCCATTTTTGGACAACTGCAGCTATTGCCATGTAGCACTAAAAACGACATGGCAAAATAACATGTTCGGGTAAAGGAGAGAGTTGCCATCTGCTTACAAGCACACTAGAAGCAGTTGCCATATACCCTGCAAAACACATGACAATTGATAGCTTTGGATGTGGAAGAAGAGGTGGGCGTATGGGCGCGATGGTATCTTTAGGAGTTGTTATCTACTAAACACTAGACAATTGCCATGTAGCACTATGAAAAGATATGACAAAATAACATACATGCTCGGGTAAAAAAAGAGTTGTCATCTGCTTACAAGCATACTAGGGCAGTTGACATGTACCCTACAGAACACATGGCAACTGATAGCTTTGGGTGTGGGAGAGGAGACGGACGTGTGGGCGAATTGATAAACGCCCACACACTAGCCCCTCTGCGTGTGTAGAAGACGGGCGTGTGGGCGAACTGCTAAACGCCCACACACCAGCACTTCCACATGTGAAAGAGACATGTGGGCGACCGAATAAATGCCCACGCACCAGCCCACTCCTACGTGGCATAAAAAACTGGCAAAATATACCAAGATTCATGCAAACTCAAACCGATATTGATCAATGTCTGTGTGCGAGATGTAAATGCCCACACGTGTGGGCATTAGTATTTTCAAAAAAAAACCTTGAGAAGGCAGGGTAAGAAAAAGATTGACCCGTTGACCAAGAGTACCACCTTAAACTGCCAATCCAATCCCTTGGGCTGCCAGTACCGTGCGGGCTCCAGCCCATCCGTCACGACTGAAGCAAATTTACGAGACGGCGACAGATAAGAAGATAGCGCCATTTTGTTCAGGTCCAGCCAGCCACGCGGCCACGCCTTCCTCCGCTGCGCCCGTCCTCGTCAAAAGAAACCGACAACCAGATTTTTTACAACGACAAATCCCAAATCCCCTTCCGCTTCGCTAATAACGGCGCCACCGGTATAGTTGCTGCCCGTCCCCTCGGTAGCGCCGCGCGGAAACCCTAGCTAGCCGGCCGGCGAGGCGATGTACCCGGCGGGGGCCATGGTGGCGGCCGCGGCGGCGCCGGCGCGCCAGGCGGCGTCGCGGGTCGACAAGGCCACCAGCCACCTGCTCATGGGCCCCGACTGGGCCGTCAACCTCGAAATCTGCGACATCATCAACGCCGACGTCTGGTGGGTGATCCCCTTCCGCCGCCTCCCCTTCCTGGAGCCCCTCTCTCTGTGCCTGTGTTTGTTTCTGTTCCTGCGTGCGGAATTATGTGCGGAGTTTTGATGATTTTGGGCTCAGGGCTTGAGCCTTCAGTGGGACATAGTGTTGGCTTGTTCAATCGCTCCCTGTTCTGGCAGAAATCGGGGTTAATTTTTGGTATTGCGATGAGAGGAGGCAATTTGGGCAAGGGGATCCAAGGCGAGCTTTAGCTTCTGGTGTGGATGTAATGGTCTAGTGGTGAATCGACCGCAGCTTAGCTTGAACGCTTAGCACGAAATCGTCCTTTGCCCTTTGTAAGCTGTTGCTAAGAGACCTTATTATGGTCATGAAGTGGGGGATAGCTTCTGAAGGGCCGTGGCCAAAGGCCAAAGCTAGAGGTAATAGAGCTTACTGCGTACATCTCACGGTGAATCATAATGATGAGGGGAACATGGCATGGGGGATTTGTGATTATGGTAAAGACTAAAGTGTTTCCAGAATTCATCATGCTAATTCTATCCGACTAACATTATAGTGATCATTATTAGTATGAAAAAGACCTCTGGGCCCCTATACCAATGGACAATCATGGTACAGACATAACCAGATTGAAGTATCACATTTGCTTAGAGGTGTACTATGCGGGCAGTGGAAGCGTACCTTGCATCTGCTTTTAGCACATTTATTCCTGTAAGAAATTTAACTGTAAACATATTTTGCACCTTTTTCACTTTTACTTATGCAACATGTGAACATTTGCATTCCATTGATAGTATTAATATTATACTTAAATAAATAGTGTTTTTTTGGGTCCAAGTAGCTGTCTGCCTACCATGCTAATTTGTAAACACATTAATCAGGCAAACAAAAGATGTGGTAAAGGCAGTGAAGAAGCGATTGCAACATAAGGATCCGAAAGTTCAATACTATGCTTTGACGGTATGTACTGCAATGATGCCATGTTGCGCTCTGTAAAATTTCTTTTTGGAACACCCATTTAGTTTGAATCTAATGCAAATGTTGTTACTTCTCATATGTTTGTTTTAGCTTCTGAGAGCATATCTTTTCTTTGCTACAAGATTTGAAGATACTGTTGGTCCTGCTCATATTAGTTACAATTTTTTTGCAGTTATTGGAGACGATGATGAAGAACTGTGGAGAATATGTTCAGTTTGAAGTCGCTGAACAGCATGTTCTGCAAGAAATGGTTAAAATAATCCAAAAGAAGGTTGTTTTTTTACTTCCCTCCTTGCCTTTTCTTGCGCTTATCCTTACCCAACACATAAAGTCTAATTCTGTAAGATGATTATTTTAGCCTCAATAGTTCTCAATGGCATTGTATCTGTCTTGTATGATTGTATACATTGAGAACATACTAAATAGTCTGTCACATTTAGAACCTCATGGGTACACTAATCCTTGTTCTTAGTCACTCCCTTTAGTGGGTTTTCACTGGTTCTCTTCTCGAGTAAGTAGCCTGAACTACTTTACCCAGGCATGGTTAATTGTTCAATATCCTACTTCCAATTCAAGTTCATGCAGTTATCAGAACCCTCCTATAACATACTCCCTCCGTCCCAAAACGCTCTTATATTATGGGGCGGAGGCAGTATTAAGGTTATGTCGACCGATTTCTGTGCAGCACTAAATAATATCTCGTTCACCATTTTCACTTACGCAATTTTTTTCTAGTTGAGTTAGCCATGATTGTTGTAGTACTCCCTCCGGTCCTTTTTACTCTGCATATAAGAATTGTCTGAAGTCAAATTTAGTAAAGTTTGACCATATTTTTATGAAAAATATATCAACATCTACAATACTAAAGTTACACAACATGTAAAGTAAATTCATGACGCATCTAATGATATTGATTTCGTATTGTGAATGTTGATATTTTTTTCTATAAACTTTACGAAGTTTGACTTTAGACAAATCTTATATGCGGAGTAAAAAGGACCGGAGGCTGGAGGGAGTGCGTTATCTCTGATCATTACCACAAAATGGTTGACAATTGCACTGTTTTCGTAGCATAACGCTATTTGTCTTGTGGAAGATCCATTGCCAGCTTGCGCTTGTGACTAAATTCTACAGTATTCTATTTTCTCTGATGATCGGAGATGCCAGTAATAAGATTACAATCTTTGCCTTTTCGAATTCCTTTCAGAATGATATGCAAGTAAGGGATAAGATATTATTACTTTTGGACTCCTGGCAAGAAGCATTTGGTGGACCTGGAGGTAAATACCGGCAGTATCACTGGGCATATCTTGAAGTAAAGGTAGGCAACTAATCCCCGTCTGTTCCCTAAAGAAGCAAAAATATATTTCCCTGTATTTGATTCCAGAATCATATCCTGTTGTCAGCATACATGGTCATGTGAGGCAACACCATTCTTTTTTTCATGGAAATTAATCCTTTCAAAGTAATCATCTAATTGTGAAATTTTGTTACAGCGGACAGGTGTAGTGTTTCCAAGACGTCCCATAGATGCCCCACCAATACTTACTCCTCCTGCAATACACAGTTCTCAAAACTATGGTTCACCCGGATATGCTGCAGGAAGTTTGAATGAGAGGATGTCCTCCGATGTTGATACTCTGAGGTGATGCCTATTTTTATCGTGCATTCGACTTCATTTGACTTGCTCAATTATCACCCAGTAACTCCATTTATATCATTATATATGTTCTCCCCTTTCCCTGTTACAGTTTAGGAGACTTGAATAATATTCGAAATGTGACGGAGTTACTGAATGATATGGTGTATGCTTTGAACCCATCAGATCCAGAGGTAGTAAAAAGCCATCTCATCTGAATTTTTGACTTGTGCCCATCTCTCATGAAATGATTGTATATATTTTTTAAGTTCATGCTGATGAATGGCCTCTTAAATTTCTTTTGAACCCAGGCCGTCAAAGATGAAATCATCACAGATCTCGTGAGCCAATGTCGCTCAAATCAGCAAAAGCTCATGCAGTTTGTCAGTTCGACAGGGTAAGTTATCAAAGTGTGTTCTGTAAATATTTGCTGTCCTTTTGTTTGTTGTACTAAAAATCTAAAATGACCTTGCATGTTTTTTTCTTCATATTCACTGTTAGGTGCACATCATGTATCTTGATACTGCAGTTAGCTTACAGTGATATTTGATATATTCATTTTACATTGTTTATTTAGGAACGAGCAGTTACTAAAGCAAGGTCTCGAAATAAATGATCGCCTACAAAATGTGCTTGCAAAATATGATGCCATCGCTTCTGGTACTCATTTGGCAGTTGAAGCTCCCGTGAGAGAGACAATTGAGTCTCCTAGGGAGGATCCACCAGCAAAACCATCTTCATCTCCTATTGAACAAAATGACGCTTCCAATGAAGAGGAGGACGAGTTCGCTCGGCTGGCTCAAAGGTATGTCCCATGCTATTGCTACTTGTACTTTCTTCACAAATATTAAGCTCCATGCTTTATTTGTCTGCAGAAAAAACAAATCTGTGATAAGTAGCGATGAGACATCATCAAGCACAAGCACTGTGGACCTTGCCCTCGTACCCATTGATCTGCCAAGCTCAGAATCGCCCCCTTCTGTTGCAAGCAATGCATTGGTTCCCCTTGATCCAGCTCCTGTCACTAGTAGTACTCAAACAAAAGAGCAGGATATGATTGACCTTCTAAGCCTCACTTTGTGCAGCCCTACTGATGAAACTTCTACAGATTCTTCAGCACAGAGTCAAAATGGTCTCCAGCAGCCTCCAGATGGGCAACAAAATCCTACTGGTGTGCCCCAATATCCTTCAACCAACCAGCCATACTCAGTAAACCAAGGATATACTCCACAGAATAGCAATTATGTTGCACCTTGGGCCCAAACTGGACCATATCCATCTCAAGCCCAGACCGGACCATATCCATCTCAAGCCCAAACCAGACCATATCCATCTCAAGCCCAAACCGGACCATATCCATCTCAAGCTCAAACTGGACCATATCCATCTCAAGCCCCAGCATACACATCCGGATATCCAGTGCCACCTTGGGCTACACCTCCAACTGCCAATTCTAATCCTTTCCTGTCGGCTGCTTACCAAGAACAACTGCCCTCGGCCGTCTCTGGTGCCCCAGCAACCACCTATGCAGCTCCCTCACCTTCATATAGCTCTCCTCCAGCCTCCCAGCCAATGCAACAGTACAGTTCTGTGGCCTCTCCAACAAGCAATGGTCTAACGATGCCTCAAGCTCCAAATGGGAATCATCAACCGAAGGATTCTTCAGCAGCGGCAAGCAAACCTTACTACATACTCGATAATTTGTTCAGTGATTTGATTGACTTGAAGAGCACCAGTGGTGGAAATAAGACGGGTACTAGTTTGGGTAGCTCAAATGGTGGCCAGCCTATGATTGGTGGAAAGAAATAAGTTTTCTCTAAATGGCACTAGTCTGTGGCTACTACTTGATTCAATGTACATTTGCTGTATATCTCTATTCCCTCTTCTACATGTTTGATTGCGTTGGTTAATTCAGTGGGTTCAGTTGCATAGAGTGAGCTAGAACATTGGTGATGTACATAAATGATTAATTGCATCGAGTGGATTGTTACTTGTTACGGACTTGCAACACGTAAAACATGCTGGAGTTTGGTTTCCCATGTCATGCATGTACCAATGACAGGTACCAACTGATCCTTTATCTGCGAAATTTGTGATCGTTCCTTTGTCACAGGGATCATCTGTCTCTTTAGTGTTTGCCTCAGAATCATCTCTCACTCCTTTGATCTTCTATGTATTGTTCTTAGTTCTTGCTGAGGTTTCTTAACCTTGATGTGGTTTGCCGTGGGTAATGTTATGTCAAATACTCAATTTGTCACAGGGATCACATGTCTCTTATACACGGTTGCAGGCCTGGAACCATTGGTTTGTTATATGCCAATAGGAAAAGAAAAAAAATGATTAGCGTTTAGGCTACGGGACCTGTTTTCTAATAGCAGCACAGTCGCCACAAAATCATTTTGGAGTGCACTCTAGAATATAACTCAGATTTCCTAAATCGCAGCCTCTAGATTACCCCATCTATCATTTTTGCTTGTACTCAAAATTTCTACTTCTATTCGTTGTTGATTGTTTTTGAGATAGCTTACCACACATTTCTACCTCTGTTTGGCACAGATTGAAAACCAAACTTTGGCCGGATCATCAAGAAACACTTGCACAACATTGTAAACTAGATAGTTCATTTTTATATGGCGGCAAAATTCATCGCTTATCGATTGTACATATATGCAGCAACTAGTCTAGTAGATAACTAAACTAGATGTCACGGGGAGAACCTTCCTGGATTATTTTTTTTTGCATGGTAATACATGTCTCATTCATATCACAAAGAACAAAGTGCAAGTCTTATAAAGACCGATATGACAAAACTGAAAAGATAGTAGAACATCTTTGAGCTTGACGCCAACGTCCGTCACTTGCCTCCGGCACCACCACAGCAACCACCGAAGAAAAGAATGACGAATCACCTCCTCACCCGAGCTCGACGCGGCTCCATCGATGACAAGCAACTTTGCGGACCTCCAAGGTGGCTCACCAAAAATGAAGCCCTTACCGTTGAACGAATCAGACCGGGGCAACACCCCGGACATGCCATCGAACTCCAGATCTGACCTCCCACCACGACTAAAACGCCGAAGGAGGAAACCATATCTGCCATCCACGAACCACGAGCTCAGCACATGCTCAGTCTTCCAAATGTCGTCGATGCAGACCATAATCTGCATCCGCTCCTGGACTACCTCCCAAGCTCCGCGTCGACACTGCAGCAAACGCCGTCGCAACAACGAAGCCTGAGGACACAGATCCACCACGAGGATGCCGCCGCCGCCACGCCATCCTTACTTGAACAGTTGGGTTTCCAAATCCATCCCCAACCATAGAACTGATGGCCTCGTCAGAGAAGGATTCGAAGAATCTTTATTCAGCATTGTCATCGTCGCCGTCGAAACAAAGACAATGAACAACCTAAAAACCTAGACTACGAGAGAGTAAAAGCGATCCACACGTGTGGATCCGGCGACCCCCCTCAGGACCGACGACCGAGGTCGCCAGCGGAGGGGAGCCGCCGAAGAGCGGCGTTGGAAGATCGGCCTCCCCTGGCGGCGGCTAGGGTCCCAGCCGCCAGGGACGAGAGGAAAACCTACACCGATGTGTCTGACCGTAGGAATTAGGGTACTTGCGCGGCGGGTTAACCTTCCTGGACTTGATAGTGAACAACAACCTTGGGAATAGTATTCTACTATTCTTCAATGTATATACCATGCCAATGTACGAGGACACGTTCGTAGATTTTGCCGGCGTTGGCTGCAGCCTTGGAGTCGCAAGCGTGGGTGTCTGCCTCCCATACCGGCGAGGCACCCTCCTTAGCCTCGAGGGTGATGGCATGTTCCTAGATGACACACTCCCTCTTGGCGTCCATCGTCGAACGATGTATAACTCCGTCCAACCCGTGTTCATGTCGAAGACTGGGGTAGGGCGGGCGGCATGGCAGGTGTCCTAAGCCTCCGTACAAGCGAGGGAGTCATGCTGGCTTTAGCGCGGCTACGACATGACGAGCAGCGTGACAGGTGTCTCAAGTCTCCCTACGGTGAGGGCGTGACATTGCCGCGACACCGGACGATCGTCTTGCAGGACTCCACAAGCACACATTGATCCTCAACCTTTACTCTAGCATCTCGATGTTGGACCATCTCGTTGGCAAAATCATGCTCCTTCTCAGCGGCGGCGTCATCCTCCTCAACATGCTCTCATTGCATTTCTTTTGTGGAGGCCGACGGAGGGCCACAACAACACTTCTCCAGATAGGGCTGCAGGGCAGCATTGCTTCGACGGAGGAAATGGTGCGAATGGGTGTGGGGAGGGGAGGAGTGGTGATATAGGCATCGACACTCGACTTTTCTTAAGCGCACAAAGGGAATGTATGCGGGTGGCAGGAAATCTCATGGGAAAGGGCAATGTGACGGGAAAAATGTGGCGGTAATGTGTGCGAAGAGGATGGAAACATAGAGGCTCCCATAAATGGGCATGTTTCCAGGAGGGGGGACTTACCTATGGGACTAGTAATGGTGGCGGGTTGGGTTTGGAGTACACTCTAAAACAACCTCCAACCTCCAAATATAGAGGTAGTTTTGGCGAAAGCCCGAACGTTGTATGTTAGATAAAACTAACCCGTACAATAAACTTCGTTACAAGAATAAGAAATTACATGTAAGCCCTTGAAGCAATCGGCACCATCTTCCTTCTGTATTCACCGGTGATGTGACGTGAGAAAAGCTCTTTGCTACCTCTGGGATTCTGTTCTTATCGGATCAGTTTTGTTGAAAACTAGGAGCTTGAAGAAGTAGCGGTCGGGAACTCGTCGATTTAGACCAAAAGATGTTGGCTATCACGATCAAGAAATATCGCCATCTTGGAGAAGCTGGTACCAAGGAGGGCCAGAATATAATCCCAACTCCGGCAAGACAGGAAGGGGCACAGACCTCGCGAGTTCCCCCACGGAGCCTCATCTGGCTAAGCTTCATCAGACAAAGAAGGAACCGGAGAACGAAAGTATGCCACGACATCATCCCCTCCATAGGGCGCCGCCGATCACCTAGACAAAACAAAGACAAAAGGACAAGATCAACCCTGACTGAAGCTCCACATGCCCTTCGTCGATGTCAAACAACAACATTGTAATGGGGACATGACCGGGAAATCTTATTCCTCATCGCTAATGGCGCCATCGCCTCACCACCGGCATCCAGACACTTAAACTTAACTCTAACTGAAGCTAGGGCTACCAGAGACATAGAGAGAACCTTAGACTGCGCCCCCCCCCCCTCACCTTGCTAGCGGCAAAAGGCACCTAGAAGCAAGGGGAACTGACGGCAACGGGGCCTTAGGAGGAAACCCTAGCGTTTCTTCTCAGGAGTTAGAGGCACGGCTGCGGCCGGTTCCGAAACTTTAGTTAGGGTTTGGTTTCCAAAATTTTGGAAGACGGGGGTGTGGACAGAGAATCTGCTAGAGTACATTTTGCCACTCTAGCCTTCATTTGGACTGTCATTATGGAGTAGTTCTGACGCTTTTTCGTTTAGAGAATATGTAAGGAAGTCAATAATAACATCTGGGTCCAGGCCAAATAATCATTGAATATTACCATTTCTGCTAGAAAATGTTTAAGAAAACGATGTATCATGCAAAAGCTCTTTAGGACGATTCTCTCATTTTCAAAAGAAAAACACAACCTGATAGTTTTTAGTTTTTCCATAGTTAATGCAATGATGCAATTCCTTGAAGGCACTTCTCTCTTGTGATTCGTCGAGCTTGTACGCGGTATTTCAGCCTCCATAAAACGAACGTTAGAATTGCAATCTACTTTGGTGCATGCACTCCCTAGAGTGCTAGTCATTAATGAGCAAATCCCTTTGCTTGAGATACTAGAAAAATTAAGCGAGTATCCTTCTTCGAAAATGGGATCGTGGACCCCTTGCCGTTTCTAAGCAACCCATAAATTACTTCTTTTAGGGGTATAAGGAACCCATAATAAATTACATTACAGAACTAATCCTGCTACCAAATTCAATTTCAACAGCTAAATCCCCTCTCCTCATACGCGAGCCTTCACCACAATCTAAATAAATACACGGGCAACCACATCGAAATCTACCCATTTTGATATCCCCTACCCAAACTTTTTAACGGTAAAATACAGAGAGATCACAATGAGCCCCGGGTGCACCTGGGGCGCGCTGCTCCTCGCCGCGCTCCTCCTGCAACCCGCGCTCTCGTCGCCGGATTTCCGTGTCGGCGCCCGGTTCGCCGTGCGCCTGCCCGCGGCCTACCAGCCGGGCTTCGCCGAGCGGACCACGGTGCTCGAGGCGGCCGGGAAGCGGCAGCCCCGCTTCGCCGCCGCCGTGAGCGTGGAGGCCGGCACGGGGGGAGGGTACCTGTGCTCTCTCGTCGTCCTGCTGGCCAACGTCACGGTCTGGGCTTCGGATCGCTCCGACCAGGAGTTCGCGGCGCGGGCTGTCTGCCAGCTCGAGCTCACGGAGGACGGGCAGCTGCGGCTGACGGACGGCGCCAGGGCCGTCGTGTGGTGGTCCGGCACGGCCGGGCAGGGTGCCAAGGTGATACCCCGTCTCTTCTTTCCATCGTTCTCCATCATTAGTTTAATCGAGTCTAGACTTCTAGCTAGCGTGGTTTTTTGAATTGTTACGCCGAAATTTCCGATTTCTTAGTGCTAAATGCTAACACGATCGGAAATTTAAAATATGGACATTCCTAATGGCTAATGCATCGGGGTATAAGCAGTGCTTATTCATGTTGAAGATGGAACTGTGCATCGGCATTCGGCAATAGGAATCATCCGGGGATACGTGTCTGTCCACATATGTGCCTCGAAGAACCCATGGCATAAGTCTGTGAATCCAGAACCGCCAGGCAATATGAACTAGAAACCAGATTTTACATGCTCTCCAGATTCTAACTAGCACTCGGGGCCAATACACTTTTCGGATATGTTCGCTATCAAAGGCAATTATAAATACATTTTTTGAGGGGCAATTGTAAGTACATGTTCTATTTCATAAGGCACGAAACCATAACGGATATGATCTATGCTATACGAGTATTTTGAAAAAAGCGCGGGAAATGCCGACGTAGAAAGAAATCTTTAAATTTGTTGGGCTGAAATAGAAAAAACCTTATTCAAAAGAAAAATGAGGCTTCAATAACTACCAGGCATATATATAAATTCTATTATAGCATTAATGGGTTTCATTGATATATAAATGATAATAAAATCCCTATCATTCATTGTCCTGTAGAATGAGTCCCCTCTTAAGCTATCTGAATGTTCAAATCTTGAGTTCTTTTGAGATGCTCCTAAACTGGTATGAGTCCTTCGTTTTCTATGGTCCACTGGCTCATATTAGTATTAATTCCCTCTTGGGAGATCAGATGCTATCAAAATATCATGTATGGTTAATATGGACTTTGCTCTACAAATAAGAAAGTAAATTAGAACGTATCTAAAGCACAAAAATAAATAAGGAAAGTATACAAATACACATTAAATGATATTATTTCTAATATTAATTATTGAAGTAATTTAGACATATTATGCTTATACCGGTTGTCACACGTATATATACATATATGACATATGCATACCTTAAGTACAAAACATAAAATTTACATATTCATAGATTCCTAAAATATTTGATTTTGGATATTTCTATGAAAAATGCCTAAGTATATCTCTTGCACAAACCTGTCATGTGGTGAAAGAAAAATATGTATGCATGAATAACACATACTAGCATATAGGAAGGAGTGGGCACTAAATCTGTCAAAACATATATTTTCAATCAGTTACACTTTGCCATGTTAATAAAGAACATATCATGTGCTCCCGGTACTCCAAAGCCAAAAATCACTCCATTAAAGTTGTGAAAAAAAGTCTGAATGTATTAGTACATATATAGATCATGAATCTACCATGACACAAAATTTTAAATTTCAGTATGATAGAGCTCGAGAAACGAATAGAAAAGTTCGAGGGTGATAGTAGCAATGGACTAATTAAATTCATAAACCCAATTTGTATTTGCTATATACATTGGGCATTTTAACCTCACTATTGTGATTTTGGGAGAACCAGAGTACCGCAAGGCTGGGAAGTGGGAACACATGAATGCCCAAAACAAATAAAAGGCCCCGGGCCTGGGCTCCTGACGAAACGTTTTTGTTTACGTAGCCAAATTTGTCTGAAGAAAAAACTAAGCCAAATTTACCCCTGGTACCGAATTCTCCTCGCAAAAAAAAAACTCCTCTTCTCCTCATGCTTTTTTTTTTTTTATTTTCTGATTTACTCTTGCGGCACGTGCACAGGCTCTGCGCTTGGATTCCAAAACCGGCAACCTCCGTCTCCTGGACGACAAGAAGCATACGGTATGGCAAAGCTTCGACAAGCCCACGGGCAAACTCCTGCCGGGCCAGTGGCTCCGGGTGCCCTCGTACTTCACCGTGTCCCCGGCGAAGAATTCCTCGCCATTCTACAGCCTCGAGCTCGACAGCGACAAGATCGCCGCCTACATCTACTTCGGGGAGCGAAAGTACTCCTACTGGGAGCTGGTCCCCAGCACCAGCAACCAGGCCATGGCGTTCGCGGGAATGGACGAGTCGGGGCTGACGATGTACGACGGGCGGCGGCGACCCTTCGCGAAGATCTCTCCGGCGGTGAACAAAGGGCCAGTCAGGTTCCTGGCGCTGGGAGACGACGGCAGCCTGGGGCTCTACGCCTACGACAGCCGTCACGGGAGCTTCACGCCCTCGTACGAGGCGCTCGCGTTCTGCGACCTCCCCCTCGCCTGCGGCGTCCTCGGCGTCTGCTCCCTCTCCGGGAGCTGCCGCGACTTCGCCGCGCGCGGCGTCCGGCCGGCGCAGGGCGGCACCCTCTGCAACGCGACGGCGACCGGCTCCGACGCCCTCCACGACATGGTGGAGGTGAGGGGCGTCACCACCGTTCTCAGGGCCGACTCGCCGCTCACCAACGTGACGGTGCAGCAGTGCGCGGACCAGTGCCTGCGCGACTGCTCGTGCGCCGCCGCGCTCCACGTGAAGGACGACGCCCTCGGCGGCAGCGGCGTCTGCTCCCACTACGAGCTGACGGCCGGGGCGAGGGAGGTGATCGGCGGAGGCGACGGCCAGTGGCACAGCTACTGGGTGAAGGTTCTCAAGGGGAGCAAGAGCAACTGTCGGGAAGACGAAGAGGATTACAATGCCAAAAACGAGGCGCTCACCAAGATCATGATCATCTTCGGCGTAGTGGATGTGATCGGCCTGCTCTTGTTTGGCGGGCTCTGCGCGTACTTCATCTGCCTTCGTGGGCGCGCCGCCGACGAGCATGCCTGTGAAGAAGATGGGGAAGCAGCAGGCCGCGACAGAGGAGCTGTACAAGACTCATAGAAGCTGATGGATGAAATCAACTGTGGTACAAATATCATAGGGAAAAAAAAACTTGGGCGTCAGCTAAGCTGAGCGCGCAACCATACCTCTAATTCTAGCTCAGCACTTCATAGCTGGAGAACCTCCGAGACTCGAAAATTCGAACCCATTGATAATTTGAAAACTTTGGACTTGAAAATTATTATCTTTTTTGTTGAAAATCAAAACCTTAACTCGATATTTTGGCCATGTGTAACTTCCAAGCACTTTGAAATTAACAACGCTCCTTCCGTTCCACAAAGTAGTGCATAGTAGGTTTTCCGAAAGTCAAACATGTCTATGTTTGATCGAGTTTTTAGAATGAACTATCAGTATCTATCAGTAAGAAGTACAATTCATGATGAATTTAATGATACTAATTTTGTATTGTAGGTACATATTTTTTTCACAAGACTTTGGATCTACACATGAAAAAAGTGGGTTGTTTTATCTCATATTTGATATTAGTGAAATAAGTTTTGACCTTAGTTTAGGGATTTTCAACTTTAATTTTTTATCATTTGTTTTGCTCGAGGTCGCTCTGTATTGCTTCTGCTGTCTATACCATATTGTTGCAACACCACATATTCAATATATATCGATGCTATGTGGTATGTTTGGTTTGAGCCCAACTTTAGCATTTTGGGGAGGGTTTTGCTTGCCCGTTATTCGGCCACTATTGGAAGAAATAAGAGTGGAAAATTTAGTATGGGCATACCAAAACTTCGCCAAAGTATCTAAACAAAAGGACCAAAATTTGGGGTATGACCAAAAAAATGGTAAATTAATTTGGAAACCAACAAAACATATTCGTCTTTCCTTTCTTGACAAGTAATGATCTTAGATTATTACTCAAGTAGTGTTGGAAATATATTTACCGCATTGCGGTTTTCTAATCAATACATGTGGGTGTGCTTCCTGACAAAATGGACACTATCAGCAAACTCCTTTATTGAGTGTATCTTTCTATTTACGCTCCTTTCTCCAATACGGAATCACTAGGGGTTGCCCCTGTGCGCAGGTAAAAGTCTTGTCGGCGCGGGGGGGGGGGGGGGGGGGTGACTTCTTTTTTTGTCAGGATGCGAGCAAGGTGTGGGCCCCAACACGTGGCATCCCCGTTCTCTCTCTCACGCACACATTTTCCCTTTTTGACTGTTGGCGGCCCACGGCCATGTGTCTTTGTTCTCAATTTCACCCCATTGAAAAGCTCCATAATTTCCGAAAGTTCAAATTCTTTCGACGGTTTCATATTCTGAAAACTGGACCACGATTTTCAGGAAACGAAACTTTAAATTCCGAAAGTAGCAACACAAGAAATTTCCCGAAATAGAAATCACCAAATATCGAAGAATTTTGGCAGGAAGCCACCAAATATGCAGAGTTCTGGTAGGAAGAGGCCCAGCAAGGAAAGAATAAAGCCCACTCTGCTATGACCAACCCGAGTCAAAAACAAATGGCCCAGACCACATATTCAATTGGGCCGACGAGAGGTTTTACGGCGCGCCGTGTCACTGACAACTGGTCCCTACGACTTGCGATCAGCGCAAGTAATTCGAAGCGAACTTGCCGGAGGGGAGCGGACTTCTCGGTCTGCCGTTGCCCACCGGCAGCCGGGAGAGGGCTTCTTCACCTCCTCGCCGTCACGGCAGCGGCCGAGCGGCGTTCAATCCTCCTTCTCCTTGTCCGCAGGCGAGGTCTCGGCGCCGCGCCACCTTCGATACGTCTTTGCGCCCTCAGTTACACGTTTCACCCCTGAGTTCCTCTCAGCTTTCACCCCTGAATTCGCTTGGTCTCACTCTGCGGTTCAACTATCGCGTCCTCCCACTTGCTGAAGTTCACTTGGATTTCGAGACACGCCAAGGACTCGTCCTCTGTTTTCCCATGGCGGACGAGAGACGGGGACGCTGCATCGACAGTGCAGCTCCTCCAAGAAACTACGACATTCAGAAGATAAACGCCACGTCCAGTAAGACTTGCTTCAAGGACACAAGAAGTGAACGAGGAAATTCTCGAGGACGGCAGCCGAGTCGCCTCGGAGAATGGGCACCGCCAAAATAGTTGAGTGAGGGACTCTGAATCATGAATCATGACGAGAGTTATCATGAGCAAATAAGTGGTGTAGTCTTGAGTCTTGACTGGACCTTTGACATGTGTCACGTAGAAAACGCAATCCCTTTTTGCGAACTTACATGGATTGACTATCTGAACTGAACTGCCTTGGAGCTTTAGATTTCACACACCTAACCGGCTTCTCAAAGCTGGACATGTGGTATCTTCACGCCAGCAGAATGTAGATGGTAGGTTGGTTAGGCCTGCATTCATCCCTTTTGAACCAGTTGATCATCATCCTACCAATCTTCCCACTCGTCCGACCGAAACTCTGAATTCTGAATGTTGAGCTATGGACTACATCACTTTGGCATAAGGGCTGCACATGGATACTTTTTTGAAATTCAACCGAAAGGATTGCGACATGGCGGTTCAGACGACGGAGCAACCGAATATGCAGCCTCTTTTCGAGTCCTGCCATGTGGCTTGTCCTCTCATGTTCTGACGGCGTTTTCATGTATTATTACCGGATGAGATCAGCATTTGCTCAGGGTGATCTCACATTCGTGTACATGATTATTTGTTGCTCTGAGCCTGAACCTGAACCTGAACCTGAACCTGAAGGCTGAATGAATGTGATTCGCGTGCCAACCGTGGCCTCTGGATATCTCGGAAATCAAGCGTGTTGGACATGAGTATACGTTTCCATCTGTTCGTCCAGTCCAACACGATGCCACCCATCATCGTGCATCTAGTCGAACGAACGAAAACGGCAGTTCAGTCAGTCCCAGCTCCAAGTCCTGTCTGAATGCAGAACGAGATGGAATTCCATTCCTTTCCATTTGTTAGGCCTCAGGTATGGTCAGACTGCACTCCGTACAGGTACAGGAGAGGAGAGGAGCAGCTAGCCCGCCTCCCAGATACCGGCGGCCACCGTATGCCGTGATGTCACCGTTACGCCGTGGGAACGGCGATTAATGGCGGGATCCGTCTTCACGTTGAAGCCGGTCCAATCCAAGGCATGGGTGCGAGTGCCAGATTCATTCAGACCGCCGGCGAGACAGACATGGCTGGGAGCATGTACACGCCTCGCCCCTACGGGCCTGACATCACCTCTGTTGCCTGCAGGTCATGGCGGGTTCATTTTAATGGCGCCAAGGCGGGACGACAGTAACCGCGGCTGCGAGCGTGGCCGGAGACGCCGAGATTTAACCGTACCTGCGGGGGGGTGATGGGAACGCGGCATTACTGCGCCATGGAAACCGTGGCGATGTTTCTCAGGCGGGTGAAAGTGGCCGCCCGGCCTGAGGGTGACCGCCGGGGGACAAGGCGCCACGGACTCCCGGAGGTTCAGTGCATTTGAAAACGGGGCTGAGGTCGATCCGAGTGGCGGGAAACGCCTTCACGTCGACGCCCGGCTGAATCTCCAAGATGGCAAGAGCCCGTCCGCCGTCGCCCTCCCATATCTCGGACGAAACTGAACCCCACTCGTCGTCGAATACGATCGTACGAATTCGTCCATACCATACATACGTGATACGCGTCCCGTTCGGCTCCGGCTTCCGATTCAAACTAGGCAGGTATTGTGGTATATATGTACTGTATATGCGTCGGGCCAGGAAGGAAGAAGCCAAGCCGCAATCTTGGGAGCTTCCAAGTTCCGCCGACGCCGCAGATCGCGGAGATCGATCTCGGCTCTCGGCGATCGTCGTGTTTGGTTTCGCTTCGGCGTCCGGGGACGGCCAGATTCATCGCCGTGACGTCTATGAGAGCTGGCTGGCCAAATGAGTTGTGAACCCTGCAGTCTCCCTGTCGTCGTGGCTGCCGGGTAAACCGTAACCAGCTCGGGGTAACCATGGCCAGGAGCTCGATCCTGCCATAGGTCATCCGCCATTAATTTCTGGCTAGCTAGACAGCTCAGGCTGGTCAGCTTGGAGCAGCAGCGGCCACCAGGTGTCTCGCCGCGGCAGCACCGAGCAAACTTGGAAGCAACCGGCTGCGGTCTGAATTCTGAGTCCTGAGCTCGACCGGATCGGCGTGACAGTTACACCTCGGCCCTGGCACTGCTGGCCTAACTGTGTCCGGCCCGTATACTGGCTGACGGAGAAGCCACATAGCTGAGGCAGCAGCTCGCGGCCACGTCGGAAGCGGGCCCTTAATTGCCGGTGATTTACAGCCACAACCATCCGACTTGGACGAGGAGTCGCCGGTTGGTTTACCACCGGCGGTGCATAAATACCCAGCGGCCACGGGCCATAATTATTATCAGAGCTCCAGTGCCTCCAACACCACCACCACCACCCCGGAGCCCGGACGGAGCACGTACAGCTCTCCCCTCCCCGGCGATGTCGTCGCCTTCCTCGGCCCACTGGCTGAGCCTCGTCGGGACCATCTGGCTGCAGACCATCAACGGCCCCAACTCCGACTTCCCCGTCTACTCGTCGCAGCTCAAGGAGCTCAAGGGCATCTCCCAGGTGCAGCTCAACTTCCTCGCCTTCGCCTCCGACGCCGGCAAGCTCTTCGGCTGGTTCTCCGGGGTCGCCGCGCTCTACGTGCCGCTCCCGCTCGTCGCCTTCGTCGGCGCCTCGTTCGGCCTCGTCGGCTATGGCGTGCAGTACCTCTTCCTCGACAGCCCCGCGCTCAAGTGCTGGCACCTGTTCCTGCTCACCGCCCTCGCCGGGAACGGCATCTGCTGGATCAACACCGTCTGCTACCTCCTCTGCATCAAGAACTTCGCGTCCAGGAGCCGCGTCGCCGTCAGCCTCGCCACCAGCTACCTCGGCCTCAGCGCCAAGGTGTACACCAGCCTGGCCGAGACCATGCCCCGCCTCGCCGACTCCAAGGCCAAGACGTACCTCCTCCTCAATGCCATGGTGCCGATGATCGTCACCGTGTTCGTGGCGCCGGCCCTCAGGCTGTTCGACCTCAAGAGCGACTCCATGGCGAGCACGGACACGGCATTCCTCGTCATGTTCGCCATCACGCTCGCCACGGGCGCGTGCGCCGTGGTCGGCAGCATCGGCTCCACGGCCAGCGGGCTGTCGTCCAGGGAGCACATGGTGAGCCTCAGCGTGCTTCTGGCCGTGCCCATGCTCATCCCGGCGGCCCTCAAGATCCGCGAGAGCATGAACAAGATCTGGGAGGCCAAGCGCGAGAACAGGATCCACGATCTCGGCACCGACGACGCCGTGGTCGTCATCGAGGTGATGGACCTCGAGACCAAGGAGGAGGAGATCGTCGTGGCGGAGGAGAATCCACAGGAGGAGATCGGAGGCCTCCAGCTGCTCAAGAAGCCGGACTTCTGGCTCTACTTCTTCAGCTACATGTTCAGCGGCACCCTGGGCCTGGTCTTCCTCAACAATCTGGGGCAGATTGCCGAGTCGCGAGGTCTCGGCCAGACTTCCACTCTGGTCTCCCTGTCGTCTTCCTTCGGCTTCTTCGGTCGCCTCCTCCCGTCCTTCATGGACTACTACTCTGCAAAGTAAGCACTTCACCATTCTTTCCACACACACATGCATGATTAGATTAATGCTTATTTTCGTCTGATTGGGCCCTTGGGATCTTCTTGGAGTCTCCCTCCAGGATTCATGGGGGTCCTTTTAAATGGGAAACTTGTAACTATCAACAACTTCTAGTTCTAGAGTCGAATCTTCTCTGCTTTTGTCCATGCAATTTGTTACTTGTTTCCAGAAACAGCAGCTAACTGAATCTGTTGGTTTGTGGTGCAGAAGCGGGCACAGCATATCGCGGACGGGGTCCATGGCGTCGCTGATGGCGCCCATGGCGTGCGCCTTCTTCCTGCTGCTCAACCCGGGCAGCGTCTTCCTGTACGCGAGCACGGCCATCATCGGCACCTGCACGGGGGCCATCACGTCGGTGGCGGTGTCGGCGACGAGCGAGCTGTTCGGCGCCAAGAACTTCGGCGTCAACCACAACGTCCTCGTGTCCAACATCCCCGTCGGCTCGCTCTGCTTCGGCTACTTCTCGGCGTTCCTGTACCAGAGGGAGGCCGGCGCGCGGGGCGCCGCCACCTGCGCCGGCGCCAGCTGCTACCAGGCCACCTTCGCCATCTGGGGCGCCACCTGCGTCGTCGGCACGCTGCTCTGCGTCGTGCTCTACGTCCGGTCGCGCAGCTTCGCCGGCAGGCTGCCGGTGAGGTTACAGTGGCTGTCGCGCGTAGCTAACTTCCTAGGCGCCCGTCAGAAGGCTTGACCCTTGACGGCGGCGGCCATGGCGGGTGATTTGATTAACTTAGGAGACACGAAGCATCGGTCTGCCGCGATGCGATCGATGTAGCTTTTTGTTTTCTTCTTTTTCATGGCTTTTCTCTTCTTGACTGATCGATCCCACGGAGGGGATGCGTACACAGATCAAGCTGGACTGAGTAGATATTGTGCAGGTTGATCATCACCTTTTCGCTGCAGATATATATGCATATAAAGAGTGATTGAGGAAAAGCAGATTTTTCCTTTTTCTCTTCAAGTATATAATGCTTCTTCATTTCCTTTTATTTTTTTCATGTTTTGGTGGCAGCATGTAGGAGTATCAACGTTGGGATGTTGATGAGTAGTGTACGTACCTGGAGCTGCAATTAACAATTAGTGCATGAAAGCAACAAGGGATGCCCTGTTTAGACTTTTATATGCTTGATTAATTACGAAAGTGGAATTCTACTAATTGATTGTGTAGTTTCGTGAGGTAGGCAGCTAGAGTTAGCTAGCTATACGTGTAGAGAAAAATCTGTTGGGCACATCCGTACATGTACGAGCGATGGAGTGAAAGCTTATAGTGGACCTTCCAAATTACAATAATTGTTCATAACATTTCGCAAAGTATGTGTCCGTAAGTCAGCACGAAAGGTGTCAATCTGCGAAGATCAAGGAAAACTCACCACGCCGTATTCTTGTGATGTTATCACATGATTTTATAAACAAATCAAACTGTAGAAAAATGGTGACGAGGGAGGCTCCGTAGATCACGAAAATTAACGAAAATTCTAGACTTGATGGCTCGAGTGACAGTGTAACCCGCCTTTCAGGATCTTGTCTTGACCATGTAGCATGGCACACAGTAGGGTTCCCATCTACTAGCTTCTTTATTTACGTCGACTCGTCCCTTCCGACAATAGCACCACTGGCATGCGTCCAATCCGCATCACCAATAAACAGGAACTGAGCATGGCACCACTGACATTTTACTATCTATACTACACGCACGAAGGTCGGACATGCGATGCATGTGAGGCAGCGGCCGCCATTAAAGGATGTTCAAGGCTTCAAGCTGGTAGGTCGATCGGCCCAGCACCGGCCTCGCTCGTGGTCCTCTCACATGCTGTTCGACTTGGATCGATAGCGTTGCAATGCAATGATAAACGCAAAGTTCAGTTCCATCCTCCTTCCCCGTGTACTTGCATGGATGGGCCGATGCCCATTTATTCGCCGAAAGATTGCAGAGCCATCAGCCCTGCCACCCCTGCCGGATGTCATGCTAGCTCTATTTCTCCAATCTTTCAGCTGGTGAGCTGATGTGCATTTATGCGTCTATGTGGTTGGCTCGTGCACACCGGTGAGGATGCTGCGGCGCAGCGGCTGCCTCCCCCACGCCGTCGGTGCATGCGGTGATGTCCAGCGCGCGCCCGATGGATAGGTCGCTTGTCTTCAGCCTGGGGTTGGACTCGCTTGGAAACTGACATGACGTTATATCTATGGGCTTGAATCTTGTCACGCTTAACGGACAGCGCACAACGCATGACTTGAACGGACAACGCACAATGCATGACTGATCGATCCATGGCGCACTGGAGCTACCCAGCTAACGAACACGCTGCCTCAAATCGAGCCCAAATCTCGCGCTCTGTGGCTGCTACAGTATATATTGTTGCCGCGCCCTCGCCCGGGGAGGAGGAGTGAATGAGGGACGATGCTTGGCGCGGTGCAGTGCAGTTATGGTGGTTGATGGCGGATGGTAATGGCGGCGGTTGTTGAGGAGGCAGAGCCACGCGAGATGGCCATGACATGTGTCCTGTGCGCGCACATGGCTGGCACCAAGGCAGGCTGCCCGCGAGCGCGGCAAAAAGGAGCCCAGGGTTGGAGACGAAGGCGGAAGTGCGCGCTCTTTTCGGTCCATTTGTAAACGGAGCGATTTGGTGTGCTGCTGCTAGTTAAGTTAGTTGGACATGCTAGTTTGTGGACGCCATGATGATTACGGTCGTGCGTCTCTTGTAGTAATCTTGCTGCTGCTTGCCATTGCTAGTGGTCGGGTCAGATTCGGTAATGCTGCTGCTGAAAGCGTGCCGTCAGCGGGCGGAAAATATCTGAGGAGTGGGTGTCACCCTGGCGTGCCGATGTACCCTAGCGCTCATTTTGATTTTTTTTGAGAGACTTCCAATCTAATCATAGTACGTCATGACAATACATAGAACATCAGAGGTAACACAAAATACAACTCGCAAAGCACACCGTTGTCATCGCCCCTCCTCGCCGGAGCTATGCAAACCTTATTGTAACAGACAGTCAGGAAGTCGTCATGCCAAGATCCCATAGACGCACCAAAACAACAATCATCGGCTTCATTGCCAATGGAAAGAGACCCAAATATATCTCCACACATCGTCTGAGAACGCTAAAAGCACCATCAAGGCAAAAATCAGACGTGGGAGACATTACTCCTTCAGAAGGACAACGCCGTCGTCAGCCAACCCAACCAAAACGATGAATATACCAAGAACAAGAGCGGCGCCCTCCCGCTGACGGGGGGCATGGTCCTCCACACATCCATGGCCTAAATGCCATCAGAGGCAGGGCGGACCGGCGACGACACCGATGGGAGGAGAAGCAAACATAATCGCCTCAGAGCCTCTTTTTTGGGAGGAGGAAAGAAGGACCTAGTTTTAATTATCTATTTTGCTCATCCCATGTCATTAATTTTATGTGGAGATTCGTGTGGGTATTTGTTTTACGCAATCATCAATTTCCGGTGTTTTGGATTATTTTTCTTACTAGAGCACTCGTTCTGATTTTGTTTCCTTATTATCACTTTCGCTTCAAAAATTTTCCCCAATTTTTAGCTAGTTTTTTACTTGCCGTATAGCAAACCAAAAAATGCGCTAGGTATTGCACTGGAAAAGAAAAAGGAAAAAAAATCCATTGCACGTCTAGTACTATGCATTAGTTTTAGTTTTGTGGAAAAAAAGTCAAGCTTCCTTCCAATGCATTGATGTTTGAATACGCACAAACATATTTTCATGTAAAATATGTCCGATGTTAACACCGAACAAATTGATTTACAATATATAATATATTTTTTTTGACGAAAATGCCGTCAGGGCAGCTTTTCATTGACGTTGGGGGGTAGAAGACATACATACAACAATTAAGCTTACAATGTTACAATCAATAATGCTAAACATACAAAGAGTTACACGCAATTACATGCTGACTAGGATTTTTTCCATCTATTAACCAATCACAAACTTGCCCCCCTGATTTTTAGGGGAGGGTGGGCCGCCTCCCCACCTATTGATCAATCAAATTAACCCTCTTTGTAAAACCTTGTAACTCGTTTGTACATGTAGCATTACTCATGTTACAACTCACAGGGCCACCAGGGGTGACCGAGACACCAGACTCATGCCTTGTCTGGGTGTTTTAGTCTGGTTCCCTGGGTCTATGCATAAGGGTGTTAACTAATCGCCTGCCTGCCACTGTCCATATTACGGCATCTTCGATCAGCCGCCCGACCGTCACCTCCCTTAACGCATAGTTGTTCTGGAAGATCCGGGCATTGTGCTCCTTCCATATAACCCACCATACCAACTGAATCAGTGAACTCCAGGCCTTCTTTTTGCAGGCCGGCATTGTTGCCGTGGACTCTTCTATCCATCCCAGCAACGATGTGGTTGCTTGCGATGGCGCCAAAGTGGCCGGGAGCCCCAAGTGTTGCAGCGTTGACTTCCATACGTCGACAGTGTAAGGACAATTAGCCAACAAGTGAACCACCTCCTCGGGTTGCCCCGCGCAAAGCACGCATGTCGGACCATGCGGCCACCCCTTTCTGGCCAGCACATCGACTGTATTGCACCTTCCAAGCAGAGCCAGCCACCGAAAGATTTTGCATTTGCCGGGAGCGTCTCATTTCCAAACGGAAGTCTGAAAACCCACTCTGGAGCAGCCCTCAAATTGTATAGAGTATGCCGATCGTGCTGTGTAGATGCCATCGTTTGTCCATCTCCAAGAGACGGTCTCCAGCCCACTGCCTAGCTCCATGTGATTTACCTCCGCCCAAAGTGCAGTGAACTCGCGCGTTGCCTCAACTGTCAGGTTTTGCTTGAGGTGCTTGATCCACCTTCTATCCAACAGCACCTGTGCAACTGTTAAGTTTTTCCTGGTGCAGTGCGCGAACAACGTCGGGTAGGTGTTCTGGAGGCTGACGCCGTTGTGCCATGGTTCCTTCCAGAAGGAAATTCGCTCTCCATTGCCAAGGTGGAAGACAACCTATGCATGGAATAGTGCCCTGACCTTCGGGTCGATAGGCATGTCCAGACCAAGCCACGGTTTACTCCCATCAGTCCACGTTTGTCAAAGCCACCTGGCACGGAGCGCAATACTCTGCGCCGCAAGATTTATGATCCCTAGGCCACCAAATTCAGTTGGGCGACAGACCCTTTTCAGTTTACCAAGCATTTGCCACTAGTGGCCTCTTCCTTGCTTTCCCAAAGAAACCCTCTCCTGACCTTGTCGATCATCTTCTCGAGCCAGGTTGGCATATGAATTGCAATCATTTGGAAGATTGGCATTGCTGACAAGACCTTCTTAACCAAGTCCAACCTCCCGTCCAGACTTAACAGGGCCAGTTTCCACCCCTTCATCCTTCCTAGGATTTTATCACACACCGGTTGTAGTTCCCCTTTTTTTTCAATTTTGAGTCCGAGATGGGCATGCCCAAATATTGACAGGGGAAAGGCTTGACCGGACATTCCAGGCCTTGAAGGATCGACCCAACATCCACCCCCTCATAGTATATGGGCGTGACTGATGACTTGGAAAAATTGCACTTGAGCCCTGTGGCCTCCCCGAACAGCAGCAGCATGCTCCTGACCGCCTGGATTTCACACGCTCTCGGATTGATGAAAAATACAGTGTCGTCCGCGTAAAGCGATGTTCTGAAGGGCAGCTTTTGGTGTCCAATGGGGCCAAGTATCCCTAGTTGCACAGCCTGGTCGAACATTGCCGCCAAGCAGTCCATGACGATGACAAATAGGAGGGGTGATAGGGGGTCCCCCTGTCATAGGCCCCTTCTATGGCTGATGCTGTCCGATAGCTCCCCATTGATAAGGATATTGGTGGTGGAGGAGCGAAGCAAAGCTGCCATCATGTCTATCACCCTCCGTCGCACACCTCAAGCCTCGAGCAACTTGATAAGAAATTCCCAGGACACCGTGTCAAAAGCCCGTTGGATGTCCAACTTAACCATGAGTGCAGGCGTTTTTGCCCTACGAAACGCCCTTGCAAGGCCGTTGACATAGCTGAAACTGTCGTGAATGGTCCTTCCCCTGATGAAGGCGTTCTGGCAGGGTCTAACAAGCTCCAGCATCCTCCTCTGCAACCGAGCCGCAAGGATTTTAGTGACCAATTTAGCGAAGCTACAGATCAAGCTGGTGGGCCTGTAGTCCTTGGGTTGCAGCGCCTCGGGATTGTTGGGAAGAAGCACCATGGTGGCTTGGTTGAGACGGTGCAGGTGAGTGGTGTAGTTGGTATGCACAGCTTGTAGGGTGGCGAAAAGGTCATCTTTAATCGTTGCCCAACATTGCTTGTAGAATGTTCCAGTGAATCCATCCGGTCCCGGAGCACGATTCCCCTTCATTTCTTTGATGATCGAGTATACCTCCGTTTCGGTTATCTATTCCTCTAGATCACTGAGATCGAGGGGACTGTACCCCAAGGCATCAAGGTTCAGGAAGTTATGTCTTCTGTCAGTTGTCCCAAAAATTGGCTCAAAGAAGTTGTATATGGCCTCCACTTTGGCATCCTGGTCAGTCACCACGACCCCGTCGACCATGAGCCTGATGATGTGGTTTTTTCGTCGGCGTGCCGTGGCCTTGGATCTGAAGAAACGCGTGCCGACGTCCCCCTCCTTGATTCCCTGAATCCTTGATTTCTGCCTCCATATGGCCCTATCGAGCGCAACCAAGCCCAGCCTCTGCATCTTCAACATTGCCTTGAATTTTCCTTCCTCCTCGGTGAGAGCCCTTGTATCCATGGCTTTGTCCATCCGCGCGATGAGCACACTGGTGATCGCGGTTTTGAGCTTGATGTTATTGTGAAAACTAGACTGCCACCTCCGTAATGCCTTTGCCGTTGCCCCAAGCTTGGCCGCGAACCGACATATTGGGTCCGGTCCCGAGTTACATCCTTGCCATGCAGATTGAACTGTCTCCTGGAACCCTTCCATCCTCACCCAATGGTTCTCAAACCAGAAAGCTCAGGAGTGCCGGAAGGAAATATCACAGTTTAGTAGTAGTGGGCAATGGTCTGACATCTCCGAGGAAAGTGCTTGTAGCAAGCAGTTTGGCATCAATCCCTCCCATTCCCCATTGATCAGCACCCGGTCGAGCTTTACCAAAGTTGCATTCCTCTGTTCATTGCACCAAGTGTAGCGCCGCCCATGTAAGTATAGATCTTTTGCCTGCACCTCGTTGATGAAGTTTCGGAAAGCTGCGAGACAATGCTGATTGATTCGCTCGTTGCTTTTGTCGGCCGCCCGGGCAATCAAGTTAAAGTCGCCCACCATGGCTACCGGTGTGCCCGCCGAGAAGCCCCCCTGTAGCACAAGCCTTAGATCTTGCAGGAAGGATATTTTGTCATCAGTTCCTTGTGGTCCGTAGACGGAGATTAGTCCAACAGGCTGCCCGACAGCGTTTGTGCCGTGAGCCGCGATGAAGTGTTGGTGCACCGAAATATTGGGAAAACTATAGTGATCGCCCTTCCAGGCCAGCAACACCCCACCCCGCGTACCATCGGCTGGCAGGAAGGCAAACTCCAAAAATTCAGCCCCGCAACACTGTTGCACAGTTGCCGCATCCATGACAGACAACTTCGTCTCTTGCAAACACAGTAAAGATACACTGTTTTGATACACACATCCTTGACCACCTTCCTACAGGCCGGGTTGTTGAGCCCCCTTACATTCCAGATTAACCAGTTGTCTTCCATATGGAAACTCTGTCGACAATGCCGCAAGAACGACGGGACTATGCCATCACCGGCACCGTGGTCCTGCACCCCTTTCCAGCCCGTGCAAGGGCCATCAGGGCGTCAATCTGCACCGTGGTCAGTGGTTTGTCGAAGCAGGCGGTGTAGGCCTAGATTCACAGCTCCTCTGATTCTCCTTGCTCTGGAATCGCCAGCCCACCCTTGGACATGACCAGCTGCCGTGCCTGCTTCATCACGCCCCCATCTCCCTCCGGGAACAGGTTCCTCTTGCACATGAGGCGGTAACTGCGCCGAGTCGCTGTTGCAGGTGCCCTCGCCGGTCGCCTCGGGCGGCCCCGGACCGGCTTTGCAGTGGGAAGGATCCCTGGTGTGATCGGCTTGGCCACCAACTCCAGGAAGCGCGCCGTTGCTTCTTCATGGGTGATTGGCATGGTGTTGTTGCCGCTGCATGTGGGGCTGATTGGCTGCATGCCCCCCATGCATGCGGGTGTGGTGAACTGCCGGTGGGGACCGCGATGCTAGAGTTGACAATATATAAATAAAAGAAGAAGATTTGTGTTGAGGTTATTTGAAAAAGATCCTAAGGACATCCTCTTTGGAACCTGTCACTGGCCTCACTACACTCATGTTGTACATCCACTGTACTAGGACAATACCCGTGTATTGCAATGGGACATAAATATTCTAATACGTTAGTCATGATTCATTTGCCCATACTAATGTGATTGTGTAATAAATGTTTATTAATTCCTGCCTAGGATTGTGCGAATAAATGTTTATCGAATCTTGCATGTGATTGTCTAAATAAATGTTTATCAAATCTTGTCATTGTGTAATTAAATGTTTGGTACTCCTGAGTAAAATTAGGTGGAATTGATGCAGAAGGTAAGTAAATTAAGCCGATTAATTAGAATACATGGTAGGTGCGAAAATAGAGTTTGGGGGGACTAAAAAACCGGTCGGGAGAGAAAAACTGTGATGTGATGTTTTTTCTTAAAACATCACCAACTTTATTAAATAGAAACAATGGTTACATCGTCTAAAAGAACGGGTACACTATTTCCCATAGGCTCCTCGAACCAATTCTTTGTGACCAAACTTTTTGCTAATCTAGCAAGCTCATGAGCTACTTTATTCTCTTCCCTATTACAATGTTCAAACCTAGTAAGAGGAAAATCACAAGCCATAAAATAGCAATCATCGAAAACTGTCGCCGCTCCTCCTGCAGAATGTCCTCCATTGTTCATTGTGTCAATGACTTCCATGTTGTCAGAATTAATAATGAGATGATTGCAGCCCACCTTTTGTGCCAGCAACAAGCCAAACCACGCTTCTGCTGTTAGAACATCTGCACACCAATATATCTTCCAATTTCCTCCAACCATGAAATTCCCTTTGTCATTCCTGAGAATAGCTTAGCAGATCCCATAGGAGGTCTACTACATGCTCCATTTTCCCTCTTTCCATTAGATGAATGGGTATTTACATAGTTTGCCATCATGGCACGAATCCCCATCGAGATTTGGTACGCCTCTTGAGACTTTCCCTTATGAAACAACTTATGTCTATTCCACCATAAATACAACACAGTTATCACGATAAGCTCCCGTGCGTTATGTAGATGCAATATAGATAGTTCCTGATCTGGCATGAGGAGTAAGAATTCAATGACTACCTCTCTAACATGGTCAACAACACAAGCTTTTTTAACCACATCATACATGCCAACCTGTCCCACACCTCTTTAGCCTTTTAGCACCGAAATAACATGTGTTTTGTATCCTCTAGCCCATTTGACCATGATGGGTAAATAGGCGAAAATTTCTTGTGTCTATTGACGAGCATAACAGGACAACGTCACATGTAACGTATGCCCGATAAATATTTTTACCTTCACCGGACAAGCTAATGTCCAAATCTTACCCCAAATAGGATTGACTTTACTTCTGCCCATAACATTTGTGTATTCCAATTTCCTCCCATGTTATTTACTTCATTCCTCCAAATATGCTGATCGAACGGTGAACAAACCATTTTTGTGTAGCTCCAAGTAATGAAATCCGGCATATTATGCATAGGGAGAGGGATCACCAGGACTCGTTGGGCATCAATTGACCATAATGTTTGTCTCACCAAATTTTCATCCCAAACATTCAACACTGGATCAATAAGATCAAAAACTTTTGACATAAGATGCCCTCGTCTAGGAGTAATAATTTTCCTATTTGCACAACTGGGGTCCAATTAGCATCTCTCCATATATCAATATTTTGTTCTTTTCCTACTTGCCATATGTAACCATTTCCGAGAGAGTCCATTCCCTCCATAATGATTTGCCAAGTGAAAGAGGAGCCCTTTTCTTAAACTTGCGTTCATTAGATCACCCTCAGGGAAATACTTAGCTCTTAAGATTGTGGCACATAACGAATCAGGATTATCAAGGAGATGACAAGCTTGTTTGTCTAACAATGCCGGATAAAAATAATGTACATCTCAAAAGCCCATTCCTTCTTGATCTTTTGGAACACACATCTTCCATCACGCCATCCAATGCATCATTTTCTGGTTGTCCTCGTCACGCCACCAAAAATGCGACATCGCATCAATAATTTCTTTGCATTTTTTAGGAATTTTAAAGACGGACATGGTATAAGTTGGAATAGCTAGAACAACAGATTTGAGCAAAATTTCCTTTCCTCCAGCAGACAACAATTTTTCTTTCCATCCACTAATTTTCATAATAATTCAATGTATTAGAAACTGAAAACAATCCCTATTGTCCATACACACTTTGGCTGACAAACCCAAATATTTTTCATTGAGTGCTTCAGTCATAAAAAATCAAAATTGTACAAATTTGCATCTTGTCTTCCACTTCTGTATTGGGTCTTAAAAATACGCTAGTTTTTCTACACTCACCAATTGTGAGGCGGCACAATAAGAATTCAGAACTGATCTCAGAGCCTCCGCATTTATGGCATTTGCTTGCATAAGGATCAAATAATCATCGACAAAGAGAAGATTGGAAACTGTAGGGGCTTCTCTGCTGACCTTAATACCATAAATACTACCCATCTCCTCTGTGTTTTCTAATAGGGCAGTTAGGGCATCTCCAAGGCGGACCCGAAAACCTCCTGCAACCATCCAGACCACGTTGTTCAGGCCGTGGAAGCCATCCAAACCAGCCCTGTATCGGTCCACGGAGCGGTCCGGACGCGATTTCTCCCGCAAACCGGAGACAGAAGTGGGGAAGGTTTGTAGGAATACAGACCGCTCCCAAGCCCGCTTCTGACCGCCCTTGCCCACCAAAAAAACCATCCTCCTGTCCCGCGCTTTCCATCCCACGCCTCGCGTCGCTTGCCGCGCCGCATTCATGCCACCCCAGAGCTTGCATCGGTCGACATTGATGCCGTGATTTGACCGAACGGGGAGGCGCCGCAGACGGAAGCGACCTCTTGAGCGTCGCCGTTGCTTTAATGCGGGCGCTGCATCCCGAGAAACCAACTTCGGCAGCTGTACCGCATTGAAGAGGGATGATTGCCCCTCCGCCTGCCCTGGTCGTGGCTACTTAAGCCACACTCCGACGTCGTCCAGATCCGCACCCTCTAGAGCATCACACCGTCCTCCTCCCCCTCTCCGAGCCCAGCAGCGATGTCGAAGTCCTGGTTCTCTGCGCCGCACGCGGCACCGGTGGAAGTTTGTCGTCAGGAGGATCATGGCGGTGGCGCCCTCGATCACCTGGAACATCCGCATCCACGACGGTGGGCTCCTCCGGCGACGAGGAGGACTAGCCGTGGCAGCGGCCACGTCTACTCTCAGAGGTGGCTCTGACGGAGGAAGAATTCGCCCGTAAGATGGAGATCATGATGGAGCGCTTGCTCCGTCGGTTGGGTCCGGCGCCACCATCGCCGGTGCACGTGAACGAGGAGCCACCAGTCCCGTCGCGGGTCCATATTAAGCGGGAGACGATATCCCCACTCTGGCAGGTGAAGGATGAGCCGACATCCCCACGCCGACAGGTGAAGGACGAGTCGACGTCCTCGCCACGCAACTGCAGCCTCCACATCGGCAGCCGCATGAAGCAAGAGTCGGCGTCCCCCCAGCGCCTCCACCGTGCGAAGGAGGAGCCGCACAGCTGCTACGCGGGGGTTGACGGGCCCTTATCACCACCATGGCGCCAACGCCGCGTGAAGGGGTTGCAGCCCGCGATCGCCAAGGTGCGTGGCCGCATCCTCCACTATCTCGGAGGCAGCGGTTACAGCGGTGCCTCCACTCTCTTGCCATGGTATCCGAGGTAGAGTGCGTAGCGCGACGATAGGTGAGTGGATCTACAACGACCCCGACCTCCCGCCTCCCTGCGACGATGCGCCGCCGCCTCGCACCGCCGCCGCGCCGCTAGCCGTCGCCCCACTGCCGCTACCGTGCCATCCCGCTCGCTGGAGTTACCGCGCCGCCGCTGCCGGTTTATTTTCGCAAACCGGTATAACCTCTAAACTGGCCCAGGTTTTTTTATTTAGCTCGCTTTACTTTTTTTGATCAGTTTATTTATCAGGTTAAGTTAATTAGTGAGCATTCGCTCGTTCGGTTCTATTAATGAACGAATTCGTTCGTTAGTCTCTGTTAGCGGATGTTTGTTCGTTAGAATTTTCTTTTTAGTTTAATTTCAGCGAGGGACCTAACCGTAATTATTTTGGTCGCAGTTTAGTCCCTGATCTTTAAACCCTCACTACTTTTTGCTCGTGTATCCAAATCCAATGAAACCAATGCCAAAATCTTTGTCTTGTTCCCCTCTATCCAGATAAACAACTTGAACATGTTTTTGGAAGTTTAAAATTTGGTTTCAAGTAGATTTGAATTCGAACTTCTTTTGATAGTAGTTTGTGTTTCGTAACTCTGGTTCGATTGATTCTTTTTGCAAATCGAAGCTCTTCACTTGAACTTTCTGTTTAGATCTTTTCTCTTGGTTTTACCTTTGCATATTATGCTTGAGTGCTTATGTATGCTATTGTTTGTTCACGACAGAGTTCCCGGAGTGCGAGGCTTGCTACTACGAATCTCTAGGTTTTTCGATCGTCAGCAAGGCAAGTAACACTTTGATCATATCCCTTTTATTACCCAGTTTTTAAGCATTAGTTTCAACCCTCAAACATTGCATGAGTAGGATTTGATAACATGTGGGTGTTGGGAAGTAGTTGATGAGGTAGGAACCTATTGTCTTTTATCAAACCCCGGGTACTATACATTATGCTCATACTATTTTGCTATGCTCGTAGACGTGGGTTGGTATGTGAGATTCATGAAAGATGTGAGAGTTATTTATAACTAAGGGAAACTTAAGGTGGTTACTTTAATACACATCTAGGTGGATTGGTTGTGGGCACCTGGGGATATACCAGTGTTGTCCTAGGAGATCCCGGGGTACCCGTGTGATCCTCCTATGGAATGCCACCCAAGCTCAAAGGGATCATAAGATTATTCATGCTAGAAACTTCCGTGTGCAGCCACAAGCCATTATGGGCTCTGGCATAGTCGAGTAAGTTGTGGGAATCCTTTCCATGATGGGCTAGCAGATGTATGGGATTGTAGGTGTACCGGCCTATCTATCGGTTAAGGGGACCTCTTCGGAAAGACTGTGTCTTGGTCATCCGTTTCTCAAACATCATGCAGTGCGAGAAATACAACGGAGGAGATTGAGTCTTGTGGGGAAAAGTGCGCAAACCTCTGCAGAGTGTATAAACTAATCATTGTTAGCCGTGTCCCCGGTTATGGACATCTTGAGTATCTGGTAGTTGAATTATCGTTTTGATCTCATCACTTTACTTAATGATTTTGTTGGGTTATTAATGTTAACTTGGGATTGAGTTGGGGGTACCTTCTCAATAATGTCATCAAACTTTGTACTTAAATAAAATATAATCCTTTGATGTAGGAAAAAAATAGCTTTATGCAAATCATAACCATAGAGCCTTCACCAGCCAAATATGCATGTAGTGATAGATGTTATTTGTTCATTGCTCTATAGTGTTATCTTGCCAGCATATTCCATGTGCTGACCTACACGGTTGCAACGTATCATGTTGCTGAGTTTTTAGACGAAGAGTAAGGTGTGATAGGTCATTGTCATGCACTCAGTTTTTTCGTGGAGTTGGATGGACTCAATTATCTGTGAAGCTTCCGCAATTATCTTATTTAGATGGCCTTCAGCCATATTATTGTAATAAGTACTCTATTTGAGACACTCATTTTTTTGGACTGGGAACTGTAGGGAAAAAACCCCATAGCATATCAAAACTTTATTAAAAAATAATGCAAATACAAAGGGGGGATTACAAGGGGTAATCAGACTAATCTAAAGAGGAAGAGAATAAAAAGAGAAGATTACAAAACAGGGGCCTCAAGGAGGTAGAAATGAGACCCATCTGAGGAGGTCATCCTTGTAGGCAGCTTTCACTCTATATTGCATCAAGCTAATATCATAAATGAATGCACTTCTTCATTTATGAAACCTAGCTCTCTCATGCCTGAACACTTTGGCATTCCTGATGATCCATATATTCCAGCATGCAATAAATACCACTTCAGTGAAAAAGGGCTTCCCAAAGCTCCTTCTAGCATTGATAACCAAATCAGCCATGGAGTCACCAGATGACCAATCAACTTGCAAATAGTTCCAGACTCTGACGCTGAAGTTGCAATTGAAGAACAGATGATCTCTTGTTTCCCTAGCCTGGAAAGGACATAGAACCCAATTGACTCCATCCTCCAGATGCCAATGCCTCCTTTCCACCATGTCCCTAGTGTTTAATCTGTCCATAATGAGCATCCAAGCAAAAACCTTGAGTTTCATTGTACAAGAGGACTTCCAGATCCAAGTGGTCAATGGGTTAAAGGGCTCTGATGCAAAAGTATGGGAGTAAAACATCTTTGGCTTGTATCCCTTAGCAGTGCCAAGCCAAAACCAGACATCCTTGGACCCAGGTGCTCTATTGTGGCCGTCCATCAGATACTGGAGAGTGGCTAGGTCCTCAAAAGCTTGGCTAGACAAAGGAAGATGGAAGTGCTGGAACACGTCTTGTGAGTCAAAAACTCTTTAATAGTGATCCAGGGGTCCTTAACATATGAAAACAGCCGGGAGAATCTATATTGAAGGTTAGAAACCCGTTGATCAAGCTGCCAGTTGTCTGACCACATGAGGGTAGTGTCACCTTCATTTATCTGCACCCAAGCGCACTCTCTGAAGCTTTGCATGATCTTGCATATATCTTTCCATCGGAAAGAGCCACAATCAGTAGTTCCCTGAGGCACTCTGCCATGATAGTAAGAGTCCCAGATTAAAGACACCCAGGGAAGGTCTTTCTTATTGAGGAAGTTATTTGCATGTTTGAGGATTAGAGCTACATTCTGAACACCAAGGTTGAGAATACCAAGATCTCCCTTGTTTTTTGGCCTATAAATAAGGTCCCAAGCAGCAAGTGAAGGAGCAAGATCACCCCTATGTTTCCTCCAGAGGCATTGCCTCTGAATTCTCTCCAGTTGTTCCAAAATTCTAGTAGGAACAGCCAAACTGCAAAGAAAAAATGGGCATAGAAGACAAGGTAGAGTTTAAGAACTGCAGTCTTTCTCCTTGATTTAAAAAAGAGGAGCTAGCTATCATTCTCCTCTCCATGCAGTCCACCAATGGCATAAAATCAACCATTTTTGGCCTTGTAGTTCCCAGAGGCAACCGAAGGTAAGTAAAAGGCATTTTTCCAATCTGACACCCAAAAGAAGCAGCTAATTCAGTCATCATAGCAGAATCCACATTGATTGGTATAGTAAATGATTTGTGGTAGTTCACATCAAGACCAGTGGACACAGAGAAGACCTTCAGCATATCCTTCAGAGCTACAAGTTGATCCTTGTCAGCAGGCAAAATAATCAGTGTGTCATCAGCATACTGAATCACAGGGTAATCTTGGTCATGACAAGGTATGGGAAGGTGAAGGATGCCTCTTCTAAACATGTCATTAATGATAGTCTGTAAAAGATCAGCAGCAAGGACAAAAAGGAGGGGGAGACTGGATCACCCTGTCTGACACCCTTTTTGCAGATGAACTTCCTACCAGGAACTCCATTAAGCAGAACAGATGAGGTACCTGTGGATAATAGCTGCTTCATCCAAAGAATCCACTTCTCATTGAAGCCCTTACATCTCAAAATTTGCACTATAGCCTCATGCTCAAGGGAATCAAAAGCCTTCTCAAAATCCAGTTTAAGTATTACAATTGGTCTCTTTGACTGATGACACTGGTGCAAATACTCAAAAGTCCATCCAATGCAATCCTGAATTGTTCTACTTTTCATGAAACCATACTGGTTCTTGTGAACACACTACATAATCACCTCTTGAAACCTATTTGATGCCATCTTAGATGGGAATTCAAGACCCATTCCAGTTAAAGAGATAGGCCTAAAATCACCCACCTCTTCAGGTGATAGCTTTTTAGCCACCAGAGTGATGTATGAGTCATTAATATTTTCCAGCTGAGCAGAACCATCAAAGAAAGCCTGGGCCAGCTCATAAAAGTCCTTAGAAATTATGTGCCAGCACTTCTTAAAGAAGAAACCATTAAACCCATCTGGACCTGGGGCTTTATCCACATGCATATGCTTAACAACATTATCCATTTTCTCTTTCTCAAAAGGCTTAGTTAGAATATCTAAACCCTATACTCGATTTGAGACACTCATTGTAATAAGTGTGTGATTGAACTCTGCAATAAATCCTCGAGTACTGTCTGTGTCAACAATACCGATCCAGGGATGACACTTAAGCACAGACACTACGGTCCATTGGGATCGGGTCGCTACAGGTATTTTTGTATTTTTGGTTTAATAGATCTGAAAATAAATGCAACGAGAAAGTAGATCGCAAAGGCAAATATATGAGAAAGAGACCCGAGGGCCGTAGGTTTCACTAGTGGCTTCTCTCGAGAAAAATAGCAAATGGTGGGTGAACAAATTACTGTTGGGAAATTGATAGAACTTCAAATACTCATGACGATATCCAGGCAATGATCATTACATAGGCATCACATCCAAGATTAGTAGACCGACTCCTGCATGCATCTACTACTACTACTCCACACATCGACCGCTATCCAGCATTTTTTTAGAAAAGGAGGAGGACCCCCGGCCTCTGCATCTGGGTGATGCATGCAGCCACTTTATTAATTATTCTCGCAAGACCTTACAAAGTCATACAACAGTAAGACTAAAGCCACCGTTTAATCAACAACTATCGCTACTCCTATCCAATTGATGAAGGGGCACTGATAGACTGGGCCTAATACCAAATAGATATCGCAGCCAAACCTAAACATCTAAGACCTGAGGTCCTAACC
The DNA here is from genome assembly GCF_056163025.1 of Triticum urartu. Classification (NCBI taxonomy): domain Eukaryota; kingdom Viridiplantae; phylum Streptophyta; class Magnoliopsida; order Poales; family Poaceae; genus Triticum; species Triticum urartu. The sequence goes on along the minus strand of NC_141875.1, from coordinate 576,543,167 downwards.
AGGACGCATGCCGGGTATGGGGCACCTACCAGTCCGGCGCACTCCTCAACCAGGACGTCTGCCGGGTATGAGGCCGCCGCAGCCGCCTGCCACCAATCCATATTCAGAGCTGTACTGATGCATCTACCATGCCAGGTCCCTCTGCCATCGATGCCACCACAACGCCAGACAGCGTCGTCCTCCTGCGCGAGTCCAGCCTCGCACACCGAACTCCGAATCTGCACTGCGCCACGCAGTCGAGATCCGTCGCCATCAATGTGTAGGGTGAAGCACCGCTCCACCAAAGATTTCGTACGCTGGTCCCGCGAAGCCGAGTGCACCTCCAAGAATGCCGCCCCGAAGGGGGTAACGACACATGCTTGCCGCCGACATCCGATCAGCTGATCTAGGGTTTCCCCCGGAGGTATTGAGTGGAGTTGGGAGTTTCACCTCGATGATGCCTTCATGAAGGAAACGATGATAGGGGCATCGTCATCATCGGCTCCGGCCATGGAACGAAAACCAGGTTTTTACCTGGATCCGTCCCAAGAAATCCACTCGACAACCTGTGCACCGTCTCGACCGCCTTCAAAGCCCCAGATCCAGCCGCCTAGATCCGGCGACCAACCGCAACAATAGTGCCACCGTAGGAGCCCTGGCGCACCGGCCACTACCTGAGTGTGCCACCACTAGAGCCTAGGAGGAGGGCTCTCACCCTGCCTCGCCAAGCCGCAAGAGCCGCCGAGATGGACCCCGCGCGCTCGTCACTATCTCTGATCTGAACCAATCCATAGCAGATCACCGTCACAGATCCGCCTTGGACAGGGACTGCACCACGCCATGCCGCCGTGGGAGGCCCTAGCTTCACCAGCCGCCACCCTCCAGGGCCGCCGCTCAGGGATCCAGACAAAACATCGCCGCTGCCACCGGCCATGTTCCGTCGCCGCCGACCGGCCAAGCCGCCAGCCACTGCGACCTCTGCCGCCATGACCAAGCACGCCCACCGATCAGCCGGCACCACCAGATCTTCCACGAAGCCCTCCGCTCCGCCGCCTCCTCCCATCACCACGCCGCTAAGGCACCGTCGGTGGCGAGATCGGTCGCGCCACCACGGCGATGGCTCAGATCGGGGAGAGGGCCCCTGCGCCCCGGGTGACCCGCCTTACCCGAAGGAACGCAGGAGAGAAGGGGGCCTCCGCCGCCGCCGTCAGCCGCACGGGGCTTTGCCCGGCGGCCTCCTCCAACGGAGGTGGAGGAGATGGGATGGAGGGGTTGGGAGCCCGATGGCGGCGGGGGTAGGGTTCGGCCCAAGCCGCCCTAGTGGGGGCGACATGGGGGGGGGGTAGAGTCCCTCATATCAACCGCTATCCAGCATGCATCTAGTGTATTAAGTTCACGGAGAAATGGAGTAATGAAATAAGAACGATGACATGATGTAGACAAGATCTATCTTTGTAGAGATAGACCCCATCGTTTTATCCTTAGTAGCAACGATACATACGTGTCAGTTCCCCTTCTGTCACTGGGATCAAGCACCGTAAGATCGAACCCACTACAAAGCACCTCTTCCCATTGCAAGATAAATAGATCAAGTTGGCCAAACAAAACCCAAATATCAGAGAAGAAATACGAGGCTATAAGCAATCATGCATATAAGAGATCAAAGAAACTCAAATAACTTTCATGGATATGAAAAGATAGATCTGATCATAAACTCAAAGTTCATTGATCCCAACAAACACACCGCAAAAGAGTTACATCATATGGATCTCCAAGAGACCATTGTATTGAGAATTCAGAGAGAGGGATAGGAAGCCATCTAGCTACTAACTACGGACCCATAGGTCTACAAAGAACTACTCACGCATCATTGGAGAGGCACCAATGGAGGTGGTGAACCCCATCCGAGATGGTGTCTACATTGGATCTAGTGGTTCTGGACTCTGCGGCGGCTGGATCAATATTTTGTCGACTCCCCTAGGGTTTTGGGAATATTGGGGTATTTATAGAGCAAAGAGGCGGTCCAGGGGGCACCCAAGGTGGGCACAACCCACCAGGGCGCGTCTAGGCCTCCTGGTGCGCCCTGGTGGGTTGTGCTCTCCTCGGAGCACCCCAGGTGCAGCCAGGGCCCATTATGTTCCTTCTGGTCCAAAAAAATCTCCATAAAGTTTCGTTGCGTTTGGACTCCGTATGATATTGATTTCCTGCGATGTAAAAAGCATGCAGAAAATAGCAACGGGCACTTGACACCATGTCAATAGGTTAGTACCAAAAAATGATATGAAATTACTATAAAATGATTATAAAACATCCAGGATTGATAATATAACAACATGGAACAAGCAAAAATTATAGATACGTTGTCATAGATATACCCATATCTGCTCAAATCATCTGTGAAGGTCAAAAAATAACGATATCTGCTGCGAGCTTCAACACTCATCGGACCGCATACATCGGTATGTATTATTTCCAATAAGTCAGTAGCTCACTCCATTTTTCCGGAGAACGGAGTCTTAGTCATCTTGCCCATGAGGCATGGTTCGCAAGTATCAAATGATTCATAATCAAGTGATTCCAAAAGTCCATCCGCACGGAGTTTCTTCATGCGCTTTACACCAATATGACCTAAACGGCAGTGCTACAAATATGTTGCACTATCATTCTCAACTTTGCATCTTTTGGAATCAATATTATGAATATGTGTATCACTACGATCGAGATTCAATAAACCATTCACGTTGGGTGTATGACCATAGAAGGTTTTATTCATATAAACAGAACAATTATTCTCTGACTTAAATGAATAACCATATTGCAATAAACATGATCTAATCATATTAATGCTCAATGCAAACACCAAATAACATTTATTTAGGTTCAATTCTAATCCCGAAGGTAGCGGGAGTGTGTGATGGTGATCGTATCAACCTTGGAATTACTTGAAGGAAATATGCCCTAGAGGCAATAATAAAGTTGTTATTTATATTTCCTTATATCATGATAACTGTTTATTCATGATAGAATTGTATTAATTGGAAACTTGATACATGTGTGAATACATAGACAAAACAGAGTGTCCCTAGTATGCCTCTACTTGACTAGCTCGTTAGTCAAAGATGGTTAAGTTTCCTGACCATAAACATGTGTTGTCATTTGATGAATGGGATCACATCATTAGAGAATTATGTGATGGACAAGACCCATCCGTTAGCTTAGCATAATGATCGTTAAGTTTTATTGCTATTGCTTTCTTCATGACTTGTACATATTCCTTTGACTATGAGAATATGCAACTCCCGAATACCGGAGGAACATCTTATGTGTTGTCAAACGTCACAACGTAACTGTGTGATTATAAAGATGCTCTACAGATGTCTCTGAAGGTGATTGTTGGGTTGGCATAGATCGAGATTAGGATTTGTCACTCCGAGTATCGGAGAGTTATCTCTAGGCCCTCTCGGTAATGCACATTACGATAAGCCTTGCAAGCAATGTGACTAATGAGTTAGTTGCGGGATGATGCATTACAGAATGAGTAAATAGACTTGTCGGTAATGAGATTGAACTAGGTATGAAGATACCTACGATCGAATCTCGGGCAAGTAACATACTCATGTCGCTTGAAGCTATGTCAGTATTTCCCCAAAGAGGAAGGGATGATGCAGCACAACGGCGGCAGGTATTTCCCTCAGATATGAAACCAAGATTATCAAACTAGTTGGAGAACCAAGAAACATAACGTAAACAGCCCCTGCACACAGATAACAAATCCCTCGCAACCCGATGTGTTAAAGGGGTTGTCAATTCCTTCCGGGTACCGCGCCTCAAGATAGGCAAACGAACGTGAGATAAAATTGTAGTAGATTGATAGATCGTACGCCAAATAAAATAAATAAGAATAAATTGTAGCAAGGTATTTTTGTATTTTTGGTTTAATAGATCTAAAAATAAATGCAACGGAAAAGTAGATCGCAAAGGCAAATATATGAGAAAGAGACCCGAGGGCCGTAGATTTCACTAGTGGCTTCTCTCGAGGAAAATAGCAAACGGTGGGTGAACACATGCAATTGATAGAACTTCAAATACTCATGAAGATATCCAGGCAATGATCATTACATAGGCATCACGTCCAAGATTAGTAGACCGACTCCTGCCTGCATCTACTACTATTACTCCACACATCGACTGCTATCCAGCATGCATCTAGTGTATTAAGTTCATCGAGAAACGGAGTAATGCAATAGGAACGATGACATGATGTAGACAAGATCTCTCTATGTACCGATAGACCCCCATAGTTTTATCCTTAGTAGCTACGATACATACGTGTCGGTTTCCCTTCTGTCACTAGGATCAAGCATCATAAGATCAAACCCACTACAAAGCACCTCTTCCCATTGCAAGATAAATAGATCAAGTTGGCCAAACAGAACCCAAATATCGGAGAAGAAATACGAGGCTATAAGCAATCATGCATATAAGAGAACAAAGAAACTCAAATAACTTCCATGGATATAAAAAGATAGATCTGATCATAAACTCAAAGTTCATCGATCCCAACAAACACACTGCAAAAGAGTTAGATCATATGGATCTCCAAGAGACCATTGTATTGAAATTTCAGAGAGAGAGGAAGCCATCTAGCTACTAACTACGGACCCGAAGGTCTACAAAGAACTACTCACGCATCATCGGAGAGGCACCAATGGAGGTGGTGAACCCCATCTGAGATGGTGTCTAGATTGGATCTGGTGGTTCTGGACTCTGTGGCGGCTGGATCAATATTTCGCCGACTCCCCTAGTGTTTTGTGAATATTAGGGTATTTATAGAGCAAAGAGGCGGTCCGGGGGGCACCCGAGGTGGGCACAACCCACCAGGGCACGCCTGGGCCTCCTGGCGCGCCCTAGTGGGTTGTGCTCTCCTCGGAGCACCCCCAAGCGCAGCCAGAGCCCATTATGTTCCTTCTGGTCCAAAAAAATCTCCGTAAAGTTTCTTTGCGTTTGGACTCCGTCTGATATTGATTTCCTGTGATGTAAAAACATGCAGAAAACAACAACAGGCACTTGGCGCTATGTCAATAGGTTAGTATCGAAAAATGATAAAAAATGACTATAAAATGATTATAAAACATCCAAGATTGATAATATAACAACATGGAACAAGCAAAAATTATAGATACGTTGGAGACGTATCAGCATGCCCAAGCTTAACTCCTACTCGTCCTCGAGTAGGTAATTGATAAAAACAGAATTTTTGATGTGGAATGCAGCCTAACATGTCATATCATATTTGTTTCTTTGTAGCATGGACATTTGGACTTTTATCTTGTTCAAAGCAATAGTCTAGTTTTGACATGATAATTTAAATACTCAAGCATATCAACAAGCAACCATGTCTTTCAAAATATCAACGCTAAAATAAGTTACCCCTAGCCCATCATGCTCAACCATTGATCCATTCATGAAACACACTCGCATATTAGCTACACCTAATACTTAAGTACGATCATACTGCCTCCTAGTTGGTGATTTTATAAGAGAAGATGGAGACTCAAATTCAAAAATAAAAATTGCATAAAGTAAAACAAAGGCCCTTCACAGAGGGAAGTCGGGATTTGTAGAGGTGCCAGAGCTCAAAGCAAAAAACTTAGAGATAAAAACATTTTGGGTGGTGTATCCATCCCACCAAAGAAAACGACTTAGAGTTCCAAACATTTTCCATGCTAGATATATCATAGGCGGTTCCCAAACAGAAAATAAAATTTATTCCCTTTTCCACCATACTTTCACTTTCCATGGCTAACAGTATCCATGGGTGCCTTCCATACCAACACTTTCCAAGGAATTTATTATTTGACAACATAAAGTAAATTCATTTTTTCATTTTGAGATAGGGCATCCCTAAAACCTTTTCCTTACTCTCATGCAATGACAAGTGAATAAACACTCATCACGAGAATAACACATCCAGCATGGAAAATATTAGCCACCCCTCACCGCTCCGCGAGCAAAACGAACACACAAAAGAGAAGTTTATTTTGAAAATTAGAGGTGGCACATGCAAATTTGCTTAGAACGGCAAAAGAATACCGCATATAGGTAGATATAGTGGACTCACGTGGAAAAAATGGTTTAAAGGTTTTTGGATTCACAAGTAGAGATCATACTTAGTGCAAAATGAAGGCTAGCAAAAGATTGAGAAGCGACCAACCGAGAAATAGATAATCTCATAAGCATGCATTAAGCATAATTAACACCGAATAATGCACCACATGTAGGATATAATTTAATTACATGACTATTGACTTTCGTGCTTGCATAGGTAATCACAAATCTTAACACCAATATTCTTACTAAAGCATAATTACTCATCAACATAACTCACATATCACATCATCATATCTCAAAACTATTACTAAGAATCAAGTTTATCTTTTCCAATGATCTTCATGAAATTTTTTATTATATCCTTCTTGGATATCTATCACTTTGGGACTAATTTTCATGTGTTGCTTTTCATAATCTCAAACAAATATAAGTGAAGATAATGAGCATAATATTTCTTTATTTCTCTCAAAATAATTTAAGTGAAGCAAGAGAGAATTTCTTGAAAATTTTACTAACTCTCAAATAAATCTAAGTGAAGCAAGAGAGCATTTCTTCAAAAATACTAAAGCACACCATGCTCAAAAAGATATAAGTGAAGCACTAGAGCAAGTCCATAGCTCATAAAAATTTAAGTGAAGCATAGAGAGCAATTCTAACAAGTCATGACATAATTTTGGCTCTCTAAAATAAGTGTGTCCAGCAAGGGATCAAGACTTAAAACACAAAATAAAACAAGCAAAGACTCATATCATACAATAAGCTCCAAGCAAAACACATAGTATGCGATGAATAAAAATATAGCTTCGAGTAAAATATCGATGGACGTTAGAAGAAAGAGGGGATGCCACTCGGGGGGATCCCCAAGCTTAGTTGGTTGCTCATTTTTGGATAATAGTTTGGGATGCCGGGGCATCCCCAAGCTTAGGCTCTTCTACCCCTTATTCCTTCATCCATCGTAAGATAACCCAAAACTTGAAAACTTCAATCACACAAAACTCAACAAAACCTTCGTGAGATCCGTTAGTAAAACATAGCAAATCACTACTATAAGTACTGTGCCAAACCAATTCATATTTTGTTTTTGCATTATATCTACTGTATTCCAACTTTTCTATGACAAAAACTCATCAAAGAAAACCATAGAGCCATCAAAATAAGCACACAACGCAAACAAAACAGAACAGTCTGTAGCAATCCGACTATTTCGAAAACTTCTAGAACTCCACAAATTCTAAAAAATTAGGAAGACCTAAGCAATTTGTATATTAATCTACTGCAAAAGGAATTGGTATTTTATCATGCTCTGGTAAAAATTAGAATTGTTTTCATGAGCGCAGAAGTTTCTGTTTTTTCCAGCAAGATTAAACAACTATCACCCAAGAAGATCCTAAAGGCTTTACTTGGCACAAACACTAAATTAAACACAAAAACACAATGATAACAGTAGCATAATTGTTCTAACACTCAAAAACAGGAAGCAAAAATCAAAAATAAATTTTATTCATTGGGTTGCCTCCCAACAAGCGCTATAGTTTTACGCCCTGAGCTAGGCATAAAGCAAGGATCTATGTTTTGTCATCCTTCTTCTTAATTTTCTTAGAGGTATTTTCATCATGGAGTTTTGTAAACACAACATAAAACATATCATCCATAGAAACCTTAGTGTTACTAAGTTGGTGTTCATCATAACCTTTTTGATTCCACGCAACAATCCAAGAGTAATGTTGATTAACATTATTGAAAACCTGTTGGATTATATCTAAAATGGGGACTTCCTTTTTCAATATTCTCATCAAAGATTTTATTATCCCCAAGCAAATGTCTTAAAGCATAGTCACTATTGTAGAGAAATTCATTTATCACAGGTTTTTCATGATTCATACCATAAAAATCAAAGATTTCCCTAGCTTCCCGTACTATGTAATCAAATTCATTCATAAGGACATGGGTGGCCAAATTTTTAGCCCTAGGATTCTTTATGATGGGAAGCTCAAAAAACAATCTTTGCAAAGTAGGATGGTTACAAATAAATTTACTTTCGAGATTCAAAACTAGTGTTGAAATAGCATCCGCATAAGATTGATCTAGTAGTTTTAAGTATAGGAGCATCATCAAGACTTAGATTCCCAACACAATTGAAAAATTATTGGATACGTCCTTTTCCCATAACGTTTCCTTGCCCAAGATAAAAGTTTTAGCATCCAGATTGCCTGTATGTCCAATCTTAGGAGTTAGGCCACCATCTATTGTTGCCATACCGAAATCACTCATGATTGCAAGCAAATGATAGATCTGACAAGAAAATGGCGAATGAAAAAGAGAGGCAAATAAAACGGCAAATTTTTGTGAAGTGGGGGAGAGGAAAACGAGAGGCAAATGGCAAATAATGTACATTGTGAGGAGATGAGATTTGTGATTAGGAACCTGGTATATGTTGAAGATCCTCCCCGGCAACGGTGCCAGAAATTCCTTTTGATGTCGCTTCAAGCTACGTCGGAATTTCCCCAAAGAGGAAGGGATGATGCAGCACATCGGTGGTAGGTATTTCCCTTAGATATGAAACCAAGGTTATCGAACCAGTAGGAGAACCAAGCAACATGACGTAAACAACCCCTACACACAGATAACAATCCTCACAACCTGACGTGTTAAAGGGGTTGTCAATCCCTTCCGGGGTACGTGATGGCAGCTGGAACTACGTCGGTATTTCCCCGGAGAGGGAGGGATGATGCAGCACAGCGGCGGTAGGTATTTCCCTCAATTATGAAACCAAGGTTATCGAACCAGTAGGAGAACCAACCAACACAATGTAAACAACCCCTGCACACAAATAACAACACCTCGCAACCCGACGTGTTAAAGGGGTTGTCAATCCCTTTCGGGTAACGACGCCAGAAATTGGTGCATGACGGTAAAAAGGTTGTAATAGATCGGATAAATATATCGAAAACAAAATAAAGTGCAGCAAAGTATTTTTGTATTATTGGTTTAATAGATCTAAAAATAAAAGCAAGGAAAAAGTAGACCGCAAAGGCAAATATATGAGAAATAAGACCCGGGGGCCGTAGGTTTCACTAGTGGCTTATCTCAACAAAAATAGCAAACGGTGGGTAAACAAATTACTGTTGGGAAATTGATAGAACTTCAAATAATTATGATGATATCCAGGCAATGATCATTACATAGGCATCACGTCCAAGATTAGTAGACCGACTCCTGCCTGCATCTACTACTATTATTCAACACATCGACCGCTATCCAGCATGCATCTAGTGTATTATGTTCATGGAAAAAACGAAGTAATGCAATAAGAATGATGACATGATGTAGACAAGATCTGTTTATCTATATGGCAGTAGATATAGATCTCGTCTTTTTATCCTTAGTAGCAACGATACATACGTGTCGGTTCCCTTTCTGTCATTGGGATCAAGCACCGTAAGATCGAACCCACTACCGGGCACCCCTTCCCATTGAAAGATAAATAGATCGAGTTGGCCTAACAGAACCCAAATATCGAAGAAGAAATACGAGGCTATAAGAGATCATGCATAAAAGATATCAAAGAAACTCAAATACTTTCATGGATATAAAAACATATATCTGATCATAAACTCAAAGTTCATCAATCCCAACAAACACACCGCAAAAGAGTTACATCATATGGATCGCCAAGAGACCATTGTACTGAGAATCAAGAGAGATAGATGAAGCCATCTAGCTACTAACTACGGACCCGAAGGTTTACAAAGAACTACTCACGCACCATCAGAGAGGCACCAATGGAGGTGGTGAACCCCTCCGTGATGGTGTCTAGATTGGATCTGGTGTTTCTGGACTCTGCGGCGGCTGGATGAATATTTCGTCGACTCCCCTAGGGTTCTGGGATTTTTGGGGTATTTATAGAGCAAAGAGACGGCCTAGGGGGGAGGGGGGGTACCCAAGGTGGGCACAACCCACCAGGGCGCGCCAGGGCCTCCTGGCGCGCCCTGGTGGGTTGTCCCCTCCTCGGGACCCCCCGCATAAAAAATCATCGTAAAGTTTCGTGCTATTTGGACTCCGTTTGATATTGATTTCCTGCAATGTAAAAAACATGGAAAAAACAGGAACTGGCACTAGGCACTATGTCAATAGGTTAGTACCAAAAATGATATAAAATGACTATAAAATGATTTTATAACATCCAATATTGATAATAAAACAGCATGGAACAATCAAAAATTATAGATACATTGGAGACGTATCAGCATCCCCAAGCTTAACTCCTACTCGTCCTCGAGTAGGTAAGTGATAAAAAAAGAATTTTTTTGATGTGGAGTGCTGTTCATCAAGTCATATCATATTCTTTTCTTTATAGCATGGACATTTGGAGTTTTATGTGATTCAAAGCAATAGTCTAGTTTTGACATAATAATATAGATACTCAAGCATATCAACAAGCAACCATGTGTTTCAAAATATCAATGCTAAAATAAGTTATCCCTAGCCCATCATGCTCAAACATTGATCCATTCATGAAACATACTCGAATATTAACTACACCCAATACTTGAGCACGATCATATTGCCTCCTAGTTGGTGCTTTTATGGGAGAAGACGGAGACTCAAATTTGCATAAAGTAGAAGAAAGTCCCTTCGCGGAGGGAAGTAGGGATTTGTAGAGGTGCCAGAGCTCAACGCGAAAAATTTGAGATAAAAACATTTTGGGAGGTGTATCCATCCCACCAATGAAAACGACTTAGAGTTCCGAGCACTTTCCATGGCTAGCCGTATCCACGGGTGCCCTCCATACCAACACTTCCCAAGGAATTTATTATTTGACAACATAAAGTAAATTCATTTTTGTTTTTGCATTTCGGGACTAGGCATCCCTAATACCTTTGCCTTACTCTCATGCAATGACAAGTGAATAAACACTCATCTTGAGAATAACACATCTAGCATGGAAAATATTAGCCACCCGTTACCGTTCCGCGAGCGAAACAAACACACAAAACAGAAGTTCATTTTGAAAATTAGAGATCGCACATGCAAATTTGCTTAGAACGGCAAAAGAATACCGTATATAGGTAGGTATAGTGGACTCATGTGACAAAACTGGTTTAAAGGATTTTGGATGCACAAGTAGAGGTCATACTTAGTGCAAAGTGAAGGCTAGCAAAAGATTGGGAAGCGACCAACCAAGAAACGAATAATATCATAAGCGAGCATTAAGCATAATTAACACCGAATAATGCACCACAAGTAGGATATAATTTTCATTGCATGACTATTGACTTTCTTGCATGCATAGGGAATCACAAACCTTAACACCTATATTCTTACTAGAACACAATTACTCATAAACATAACTCACATATCACATCATCGTATCTCAAAACTATTACTAAGAATCAAGTTTATTTTTTCCAACGATCTTCATGACATTTTGTTTACTTTATCCTTCTTGGATATCTATCACTTTGGGACTAATTTTCATGAGTTGTTTTTCATAAGCTCAACCAAATATAAGTGAAGATCATGAGCATAACAACTTTTCTTTCTCTCAAAATAATTTAAGTGAAGCAAGAGAGAATTTCTTCAAAATTTTACTAATTTGCAAACAAATATAAGTGAAGCAAGAGAGCATTTCTTCAAAAATAACAAAGCACACTGTGCTCAAAAAGATATAAGTGAAGCACTAGAGAAAGTCCTAGCTCATAAAAGATTCAATTGAAGCATAGAGAGCAATTCTAACAACTCATGACATAATTTTGGCTCTCTCAAATAGGTGTGTCCAGCAAGGATTGATAACTTAAAACACAAAATAAAACAAGAAAAGACACATATTATACAAGACGCTCCAAGAAAAACACATATCATGTGACGAATAAAAATATAGTCTCGAGTAAAATACCTATAGTTGTTTGAAGAAAGCGGGGATGCCACTCGGGGGCATCCCCAAGCTTAGTTGGTTGATCATTCTTGAATAATAGCTTGGGATGACGGGGCATCCCCAAGCTTAGGCTCTTACATCTTTCCTTCATCCATCGTAAGATAACCCAAAACTTGAAAACTTCAATCACACAAAACTCAACAAAGCCTTCGTGAGATCCGTTAGTATAAGAATAATAAATCACTACTATAAGTGTTGTATCAAACCAATTCATATTTTGTTTTTGTATTATATCTACTGTATTCCAACTTTTCTATGGTAAAAAATCATCAAAGAAAACCGTAGAGCCATCAAAATAAGCACACAACAGAAAGAAAACAGAATCTGTCAAAACAGAACAGTCTGTAGCAATCTGACTATTTCGAACACTTCTGTAACTCCAAAAACTCTGAAAAATTAGGAAGACCTGAGAAATTTGTATATTGATCTACTGCAATTGGAATGGGTATTTTATCGCTCCCTGGTAAAAGATGAAAATTAATTTCGTGAGCGCAAAGTTTTCTGTTTTTTCAGCAAGATCAAACAACTATTGCCCAAGAAGATCCTAAAGGTTTTACTTGGCACAAACACTAATTAAAACATAAAAAACACAATCATAATAGTAGCATAATTGTTTAAACACACAATATCAGGAAGCAAAAAGCAAAAATAAATTTATTCATTGGGTTGCCTCCCAACAAGCGCTATAGTTTTACGCCCTTAGCTAGGCATATATCAAGGATCTAAGTTTTGTCTTCCGAAGTTTTGGCAACTTTTGTAAGGGTTTTCTCAAACCCGGAAGGCTCTTTACGCTTCCCCAAATTATTCGGAAAAGAAACCATCTTAAGATCCAAAATATCCAATCGCTTGTTGCAAAGAGTAATCAGAGTATTCATGCGATTGGTACTACCATTGAGGTGTTTGAGGGGTTCATTACATTTCTGTATTTCAACCATATGTTTATGCAAATCAGCAAGTTTGTCCAGCATTTGGGATCCCTTGGGGGTAAAACGAAACCCCTTATTTTGAGGTGGAATTCCCAGGATTCCCTCTAAGAGTTCATAGGCAGCATTGGCATCAAGTTCAATAAAATTTCCTTTAGCGGCGAAATCAAGAAGCTGTCTATGGGGCAAAGCCAATCCTATATAAAAATTACGAAGCAAAACCTTGGCATCCCCCTTTAAGTTGGAAATACGATACGATTCCATAAGACTATACCAGGCATCTTTCAAATTTTTTCCTTGTATTTGCTTGAAGTACAAGACTTCAAAATCTAGTGACAAAGGAGGAGTAGGGACGCTAGCCATCGATACTAGAAAGCAAGAGAACGACGAACGGAAAAAGAGAGGCAAATGGCGAGTAATGTAAATTGCAAGGAGATGAGATTTGTGAATAGGAACCTGGTTATGTTGAAGATCCTCCCCAGCAATGGCGCCAGAAGGCACGTTAACGGGAGACTATCTTGACTTGATCCTCCCAGGCAACGATGCCAGAAATTCTCCTTGATGGCAACTGGAACTACGCCGGTATTTCCCCGGAGAGGGAGGGATGATGCAGCACAACGGCGATATGTATTTCCCTCAGTTATGAAACCAAGGTTATCAAACCAGTAGGAGAACCAACCAACACAACGTAAACAACTCCTGCACACAAATAACAACACATCGCAACCCGATGTGTTAAAGGGGTTTTCAATCCCTTTCGGGTAACGACGCCAGAAATTGGTGCGTGACGGTAAAAAGGTTGTAATAGATTGGATAAATAGATCACAAATAAAATAAATTACATCAAAGTATTTTTGTATTTTTGGTTTATAGATCTGAAAATAAAATCAAGGAAAAAATAGATCGCAAAGGCAAATATATGAGAAATAAGACCAGGGGGCCGTAGGTTTCACTAGTGGCTTCTCTCAACAAAAATAGAAAACGGTGGGTAAACAAATTACTGTTGGGTAATTGATAGAACTTCAAATAATTATGATGATATCCAGGCAATGATCATTACGTAGGAATCACGTCCAAGATTAGTAGACCGACTCCTGCCTGCATCTACTACTATTAATCCACACATCGACCGCTATCCAGCATGCATCTAGTGTATTAAGTTCATGGAAAAACGGAGTAATGCAATAAGAATGATGACATGATGTAGACAAGATCCGTTTATCTATATGGCGGTAGATATAGATCTCGTCTTTTTATCCTTAGTAGCAACGATACATACATGTAGGTTCTCTTTCTATCATCGGGATCAAGCACCGCAAGATCGTACCCATTACCAGGCACCTCTTCCCATTGCAAGATAAATAGATTGAGTTGGCCAGACAAAACCCAAATATCAAAAAAGAAATACGATGCTATAAGAGATCATGCATAAAAGAGATCAAAGAAACTCAAATACTTTCATGGATATAAAAACATAGATCTGATCATAAACTCGAAGTTCATCGTTCCCAACAAACACACCGCAAAAGAGTTACATCATATGGATCTCCAAGAGACCATTGTATTGAGAATCAAGAGAGAGAGAGATGAAGCCATCTAGCTACTAACTATGGACCCGAAGGTCTACAAAGAACTACTCATGCATCATCGGAGAGGCACCAATGGAGATGGTTGTAAGTGCATCTAGTGCCCCTTAGTGATTTTGGTGTATTGGAGACTTATAGGTTAAGGGACTAATGTATTTGTGAGTGTACGTAGGTCTATAAGTCTTTGAGGAGTCTGATATTTACAGAGAAATTTGAGCCCTAAAAATGAATGTCTTCAACAGAAGACTTTGGTTTTTTGAAGACTTTGAAAGTGAAGAAATTGGTGTGATCCTGAAGACTTGGTATTTATGCGAGGAATATGAAGCGTGAAGAATTTTGTTTTCGTAGTTTCATTTTCTCTTTCTTCAGTCATAGGAAACACCGTAATGTTAAAGGGGTCGAGGTAAAACTAAGGAAAAGTTTCCAGGTGATGCTCATCTCAAAATCCTACACCTACCAATCCCTTCGAGTGAAGCCATTGGAAATATCATACAGTTCAGTCAATTTCTTCAGTGACAGAGACGAAGATCTTCTGGTCTCCGAGGAACTTGTTCTGACTAAGGAGTTAGGAATTCGCTAGTGCGGATTGCCTACAAGTGAGGAACATGATAGCCCTGAGGAATTTGAACCTCAAATTTTCGACCGTTGTTGTGCTATGTGCCACTTGTCCCAAAATATCTACCCACCTAACGGTCATATCATTGAAGGGCATTTATGTCTTATCATGTTGGGATGCTCCCTAGGCTATAGCCGCCCCCTACAACCATTAGCTGGTATGGCTGCTCTGCGAGGAACTGACACTTGTCATTGAGAGCATCCCTTCCTCCAAGGACTTTCAGCGAAAATCATCAAGTGAGGAAAAACCTAAAACCCCAAACCAAACACCTACAAACCCAAAGTGATTGAGCATCACTGAAGAGATTGTTCCTGTGTGGAACCGACGCTTGTTACCTTTGAGGACTGTGCATCCTCTAGACGGTTAGGCGTCATGGTCTAGAACATCCGAGTGGAAATTGTGGATCGTCGAGTGACCGAGTCTGTGAAGGTTTGGAAGTTTCCTGAAGACTTACCACGAGTGATTGGACGAGGTCTGTGTGACCTTAGTTCAAGGAGAATACAGTGAGGACTGTGTGTCCGGGACTGTGTGTCCTCAGGTTTGAATACCTAGCCGCTCCAACCAGACGTATAACCGTCACAACAGTTGGAACTGGTCTAACAAATCATTGTCTTCACCGAGCTAACTGGTTCTATTTCCTCAACCCTTTAATTTCCTCATGCTGTGTTTGTTGTACCTGATAGTTACTGTTTGAAGACTTTGACTGAAGACTTTCTCAATTTCCTCAGCTCAATTTCTTCAGTCAGTTTGTCGTTATCCTGCTTATCCTATGTTTACGCTTTCTGTAGTGTGTGCTTGTTTTCATTTCATCATGGTGACTCTGCTATTACTCTGTTATGTTTGCACCTGAGTACTTATTCCGCTGCAAGTAGTTCTTCGCTGAGGAATTTCCTCACTCTGAAATTCCTCGGTGAAGAATTCATAAAAATCGCCTATTCACCCCGCTCTAGTTGACTTAACGCACTTTCAATTGGTATCAGAGCAAGGTACTCCCTTGTTGTGTGTGATTTTGGTTTAACCGCCTGGAGTTTTAGTTATGTCGACCGCAGGAATGATGACAGTGAGATGCCCCATCTTTGACAGTCATGATTATCCCAAGTGGAAGGCCATGATGAAGAAGCGCCTCATGGTGATGAACAGTGAACTATGGACCGTCACTGAGATTGGTCTTACCGATCTCTGCAAGATGGCGGAGGCTGATGATATTCGCAAGTACACTCTACTTAACCTCACGGCGAAGGACATCATCTGCTCCGTCTTGTCTCAAAATCAGTTTAGGAACATTATGCATCTCAGCCATGCGAAGCTCATCCGGCACCGACTATCTGAGGTCTATGAAGGTCATCGAACTCATCATGATCCTTGGTTTGGGGATTTCATGGAATCGCGCAAGGCTATGACTTTCAATCCAGAATCATCATCCTCTTCACCATGCCTTATGGAAAAAGGTGCCAAGGTAACTGAGTGCTACCTATCTGAGTCCAGTGATGATGAATCTGGTGATGAATTTGGACCCAGCTATACCAAACTTGCTTCCCTTGCCACTAAACAACAAAGAGCTCTGGAAAAAGTTCAAAACATGCTGGATGAGAGCAATGATATGTTGGGTGAATAGATGGATCGTTCGAAAGCTTTGGCTGAAAGTCTTCAGAGACTTCAGACTAAGTTTGATAATCTTCAGAGTCATCATAACACTCTCTTATCTGATCATGAGAAGCTTTCTTATGAATTTCTTCAAAGAAAGCAAGACCTTGAGCAGCTAAGAGTGATTTATGAAGATCTTCAGAAGGAGCGTGATTCATTACTTGCTCAACAAATCAGTTCCGCTCAGGTTGAATTCATCCCACCATGTTTGAAATGCATTGAACGTGAATCTGCTAATTCTTCACCTGAAAGTTCAAATGCTTCTATTGCTGCAAATTCTTCAACTTTCTCTGTTATCACTAATTCATCATCTGAGGATGCTGCTAGTATCACTGACCATGCAGGGCTGAAGGAATTATATGTGACAGGCATGTACAAAAGCCTCAAAGGGCATCAGGCACTTTCTGATGTGCTTAAAAAGAAGATCATCAACAAGAACCCTAGGAAAGAGGGTATTGCCTTTGAGAGGAAACTCAATGCTGATGGGACCTACTGAAAGCCTGAGCAGTATCCCAAAACCTCATGGGTTGCTACAAAGGGACCTTTAGTGGATCCATCTACTTTATCTGGCTTTACATGTGAATCTTCATATTCTTCTGATGAGTCATTTGACTCCAACCATAAGCTATTC
Source organism: Triticum urartu (assembly GCF_056163025.1). NCBI lineage: Eukaryota > Viridiplantae > Streptophyta > Magnoliopsida > Poales > Poaceae > Triticum > Triticum urartu. The sequence goes on along the minus strand of NC_141875.1, from coordinate 576,525,742 downwards.
AAAAATCAGAATGGTGAAGTATTTTCTAGATATGTTGGCACTATCTCCAGTTTAAATTTCAGCCCAACTGGCCTATCGGCCTGTTAATGGCCCATGTAACAGTTGGGCCTAATTAGAGCCCGCATTGAATCCGGCCTACTTACAACCCATTTGATAATGGCCCATGACACTTTTAGGCCTATGGCCCGCGTAGATACCTGTCGGTGTCAAAACCGGCGGATCTAGGGGGTCCCGAACTGTGCGTCTAGGATCGATTGTAACAGGAGACGGGGGACACAATGTTTTACCCAGGTTCAGGCCCTCTCTATGGAGGTAATACCCTACGTCCTGCTTGATTGATCTTGATGAATATGAGTATTACAAGAGTTGATCTACCACGAGATCGTAATGACTAAACCCTAAAAGTCTAGTCTAGCTGCGATTATGAGGATTCGGCCTATCTACGGAGCTAGCCCTCTGGTTTATATAGACACCGGAGGGATCTAGGGTTACACAGGGCGAGTTACAGAGAAAGGAATCTTCATAGTTGATCGCCAAGCTTGCCTTCCATGCCAAGGAGAGTCCTATCCAGACACGGGTGGAGTCTTTGGTCTTTGTATCCTTACAGCCCATCAGTCCGGCCCATATCCAATAGATCGGACATCCGAGGACCCCTTAGTCCAGGACTCCCTCAGTAGCCCCTGAACCAGGCTTCAATGACAATGTGTCCGACACGCAGATTTTCTTCGGCATTGCAAGGAGGGTTCTACTTTCCGAATACTCCAGGATAGTCTTTGGATAAAACAAAGGTGTCCAGATCTACAACACAAGTACCACACACAACCGCAAGGAATATAGTATTTCACGAGTCCCATCTGCTGACAATTTTTTGCAAGATGACATCACATCTGTTCGATCACTATATCGAACCGTTTTTGTCCGCCGTTCTGTGTTTCGAGATGCGGTTTCCATTGGCACATCTTGTCAAAGCAGAGACCGTGTCCCCTTATTGTGGGATTTTCATCAATGCGGGCGTGGGTAACCCAACCGTGCCATTTACACAGCCGTTGGGAATAGCCAAGTTTTAGGGCGAGTGGGAAGGCGTTCGATATTCACTGCCTTTATAATGGGATAAGGATTCCCCCTTCTTCTCCCAAGATTTCTCTCTTCCTCTGCCCTTCCACTCTTGAGCTCCAGCGCCCAAGTTCTCATCTTCTTCCCACTCAAGCTAGCACTCAACCATGTCTGGATCCGGAGGCCAAGGCAAGTGGATGGTCTCCTCCGTCAAGGAGAAGGACATTACTGAGCTTCGGGCGGCCGGGTACTTGGTGAAGGACATCACCCACTATCTTTCAGCCCAGGGGCAAGTCGTCCCCACGCCGAAGCCCAACGAGAGGGTGGTATTCATCCCTCATTTCCTCCGCGGGCTAGGGTTTCCACTTCACCCTTTCGTCCGCGGGCTGATGTACTATTATGGGATAGACTTCCATGATCTATCCCCGAACTCTTTCCTCAACATCTCGGCTTTCATCTCGTGTGTGAGGCCTTCTTCCACCTCCAACCCCACTTCGGGCTGTGGCTCAAGGTCTTCAACGTGAAGCCGAAGGTGGTGGATGGCCAGCACGCGGAGTGCGGAGGAGCCATGGTGAGTAAGCTGACCAATGTCTCCTGGCCGAAAGGCACTTTCTTGGAGACTGTAAAGGAATGGCAGAAATAGTGTTTCTACATCACAGAACCCCGCGATGCCACCTGGGCCGCAGCTATCGAACTCAATTCCAGCGCTCCCATGCGACTCACCTCCTGGGTCGAGAAGAGCCCGAACTGGTGTTCACCAGATGAGCTGATAGCGCCGTAGATGCGTGTTCAAAGCATGGTGGACAAGGATGTCAAACTTGTCGATATAATCCAGGTGATGCTAGTTCGCCGGATTCTCCCGTGCCAAAGCCGAAGCCTCCCTCTATGTGAGTTCAATCTGAAGAAGCACCATACCCTAAAGAGGCTCTTCGAAACCACTCACGAAGACGCCTGGAAGTTGCTCTTCAAGGGCATAGAGACATCGCCGGCCACAGATTCGGACCGCGGGCACGACATTAAGCACCTTGCCAACGAGGTATGTTATTTTTTTACGCATCCCCTACTTGCTTGTTTCAAGGGTGATATCTAAGCTTTTATTATCTTTGCTTCTTCAGGACTAGATGGAGAGGGCGAAGCGGATCCAGTGTCCGGCTCCGTTGCCTGAAGAGCCAGTCATCCCGCGTTTAGCGAAGATGCTGGTGCCGGCGCCCTATACGGCGCTGGCGAAGAAGGCCACTGGGAAGGCCAAGGGGGTCCGGAGTGGCCCCCGCCGCAAGGGCGCTTCGGACGCGACGTCCGAAGACAAGACCCGCTCCTCCGTCGCCGAAGACAACGACGATGAGGAGGAGGAGGAGAGTGATTCTCCCCCTGATGGGAGGAGGAAGAAGAGGGTGGCCTCCACAATTCTGGAGGCGGAGGCGCCCCAGAAGGGGAAAGGCCCGCTCGTGGGCAGGTCCGCATGCGACGTCGACAACAGTCCGGAGCGACGCCCCCGCTCTAAGCCTCGGGCTGCATCGTAAGCGCTAGGACTCATACATGCCCATAAATCTAACCTCTCCTCTTTGTTGTATCGACATGATTAATTATGCTATTGCAGTCCGGATCATGACAGCTCCCAGCGATCCTCATCAAGAGGCTCGTTGGACTCAAAGGAGATGGACAGTGAGACACCGCCGGCCGCTTACTCTCCCAAGGCCAAGGGAGACGTCGAGGTGCTGTCTCGAAGGACCTTCCCAGGCCAAGGAGAGGTTCGGGAGGCCGTCAAGGCGGTACCGGAGGGCGATACCTCGGCCGCCGGACACATGGGGGAGTAAGCCCCCATGGAGACTAACGATGGGGGCCGTGCTCAATTCAGCCCCCATATGAGCACGGATCCGGAGACCCATACGGCCCTGGAGTCCGATAATGGAGACCCATACGGCCCCGGATCAAGAGAAGGAGGCGTGCCCGTCCCGCCGGCAACCTCTGTCCAACCAGAGGCGCCAGACAATCTATTGGAACCGCTACGAGGCGCTTCCATTGTGGAAGAACACCGTATCCTTATGGGTACGGTGATTGAGAAGGTTCAATCTGTTAAAAAGCGGAATGACTGAAGCCTGCAGCAGCCTGATGACAGGTTTTGAGGTAAGCATCATCTAACTGAGAAAATCCCCACATAGATAGTAGCCCCTGAGACACTGTCCGGTGTTCGAAAAGAAAAGCCGGACAGAGGATCAATAAAATTTCACAGGAAACTAACCAAGCTGTATCTGATGTGAATAAGCAGGCGTCGCTGCTGGGCGCGACTTCTCACACTGCCGACGTCTCTGGACTAAAGCAGAAACTGGAGCAGGCCGAAGAAGAGCTCGGCCAGGCGAGGAAGCAGCTGGAAGACCAGCAAGGTATACAATGGCTCGCTATATATTCAAAAAGAGTAAATGATGTATACTGACCGTAGTGTCATTATATGTGTAGGGGCGACGACTGAGGTCGAGGCCCTGAAAAAGGCCCAGGCCGAAGCCGAGGAGAAAGCTGTCAAGGAGCAGGCCGCTCGCAAGAAGCTGAAGGCCCGTCTGAACGAGGTCCAGCAAGAGCTCCAGGATGCGGTGAGGAAGTACGAGACCCTGGAGGGTGATGTTTTGGCTCGAGAGACTGAACTCTCCAAGGCTCTTCAAAGCGCGGAAGCGGCCCGGTTTGAAGCCCAGGGTGCCCTCCAGGAGATCCAGGAGGCCAGGAAGATCGCGGCAGGTAAGGCGTTTAGTATGCAAAGCAAATATATGAAGAAGAAGTATTTCTTACTAACCCAGATTCAGAGTTCTCCAGGAGCCTTCACAGATCTGTCGCGCAGTGTGTCCGACGTCGTGGAGTTCTTCCTAGCCGAAGAAGGGAGCTTCACAGATCTGGTCGCAGTATCTTGCGCCAGAGAATCCCGTGCCCTTCATCGATCAGCTGAAACGGCTGGTGGAGCTGCATCGGGTGGCCGAACTAGCCATGAAGGATTTGATAATCCGGCTGTGGCCAGCCGAAGCTATGCCCGACAGCTACTTCGGACTCATGAAGCGGCTGGTGAACGCCTGTCCTCGGCTGGACGTCGTCAAGCAATCGCCTTGCATTGAAGGTGCACGCATGGCCTTCGCCCGCTGCAAGATGTGGTGGGCGAATATGGACGCCGTCGAGCTGACCAAGGGGCCGCTAGAGGGCAAGGAGCATCGCACATCCGAGCGCTATTTTGCAGATGTCCTAGAGGGGTCTCGCATTGTAGCAACGCAGTGTGGGCAAGACATTATTTTCGAATGAATACAATCATGTTGTCTTTTGCCTTGTATGATGAAAACAAAATTTTTATGTAATATAATGCTTTAAAAAATTTCTCCTCCTCCGCGGCCGTTTTATGTGAAATCTGAGAGTTGGCCAGTCGTCGGCTTCTGCCCCCACGTAGGAAATACGGGGGTGTGATACGTCTCCAACGTATCTATAATTTTTGATTGCTCCATGCTATATTATCTACTGTTTTGGACATTATTGGGCTTTATTATCCACATTTATATTATTTTTGGGACTAACCTATTAACCGGAGGCCCAACCTAGAATTGCTGTTTTTTTGCCTGTTTTAGGGTTTCGAAGAAAAGGAATATCAAACGGAGTCCAAACGGAATGAAACCTTCGGAAACATGATTTTCTCATGAGATAAGATCCAGGAGACTTGGACCCTCCGTCAAGAAAGCCACGAGGCGGTTACGAGGGTGGAGGGCGCCCCCTAGGGCGCTCCCCCTACCTCGTGGGCCCCTCGAAGCTCCACCGACATACTTCTTCCTCCTATATATATCCACGTACCCCAAAACGATCAGATACGGAGCCAAAAACCTAATTTCACCGCTGCAACTTTCTGTATCCACGAGATCCCATCTTGGGGCCTGTTCCGAAGCTCCGCCGGAGGGGGCATCGATCACGGAGGGCTTCTACATCATCATCTAAGCCTCTCCGATGAAGTGTGAGTAGTTTACTTCAGACCTACGGGTCCATAGCTAGTAGCTAGATGGCTTCTTCTCTCTTTTTGGATCTCAATACAATGTTCTCCCCCTCTCTCGTGGAGATCTATTCGATGTAATCTTGTTTTGCGGTGTGTTTGTTGAGACCGATGAATTGTGGGTTTATGATCAAGTCTATCAATGAATAATATTTGAATCTTCTATGAATTCTTTTATGTATGATTGGTTATATTTGCAAGTCTCTTTGAATTATCAGTTTGGTTTGGCCTACTAGATTGGTTGTTCTTGCCATGGGAGAAGTGCTTAGCTTTGGGGTTCGATCTTGCGGTGTCCTTTCGCAGTGACAGAAGGGGCAGCAAGGCACGTATTGTATCATTGCCATCGAGGATAACAAGATGGGGTTTTTATCATATTGCATGAAACTATCCCTCTACATCATGTCATCTTGCTTAAGGCGTTACTCTGTTTTTAACTTAATACTCTAGATGCATGCTGGATAGCGGTCGATGAGTGGAGTAATAGTAGTAGATGCATAATCGTTTCGGTCTACTTGTCTCGGACGTGATGCCTATATACATGATCATACCTAGATATTCTCATAACTATGCTCAATTCTGTCAATTGCTCAACAGTAATTTGTTCACCCACCGTAGAATACTTATGCTCTTGAGAGAAGCCACTAGTGAAACCTATGGCCCCCGGGTCTCTTTCTCATCATATCAATCTCCATCACTTTATTATTGCTTTGCTTTTACTTTTTTACTTTACATCTCTATACCAAAAATACCAAAAAAATATTATTTATTATCTCTATCAGATCTCACTTTCGTAAGTGACCGTGAAGGTATTGACAACCCCTAAGCGCGTTGGTTGCGTTGAGCTATTGTTTTTGTGTAGGTACGAGGGACTCGAGTGTAGCCTCCTACTGGATTGATACCTCGGTTCTCAAAAATTGAGGGAAATACTTATGCTACTTTGCTGCATCATCCCTTCCTCTTCGGGGAAATCCAACGCAGTGCTCAAGAGGTAGCAGGGTGTTCGGGATGTAATCTAAACACTCTTGATCCAATTGTTTGGTCCTTGAAGGAGGTGTTTAGCGCGACGAACCAGGCAATCGGACTATGCGGCTTTAGCACTCTCACTTAGCCATAGGAATTCGACAATAGAAATGTATGCGCAACCCCTAGTATCCGGACTAAGATGCTGCAAACACTTGATCGGGTAAGTACCAATTCCTCGCGTAATGCGGAAAAAATATCTAAGGATTTGAGACCTCCGAAGAACTGACCGGCTCTCGCCGCATCATGACAGTCAGTTTTGGGCTTTCTCTACTGAGGTGCTCACTTGGGTAAACCAAGGCACAATCTTAGTAGTTCTCCCTTTACTACCCTAGCCGATATAGCGGAACATAAGGTAGCAAGCACAGGAGCCGGTCAACCCAACTATTGACCAAAGACATGATTCAGAGCCAATGCATATAGTGCTAAATTCGGGGTGCCGAACTGTACTATAAAAGTGTTCGGACTTTTGTTGTGGGGCGCTATGTAGCCCCTGGCAAATTGAAACACACCCGAGTGTACAGGTGTTATCTGATAGAATTACCAGAAAGGAAAAGGCAAAAAGAAAGAAAAAGGAAGAACCAATGGTAAGCTAGAGCCATTAAAATTTGAGCCACAAACTGTTTCTAATATAATTTTATTGGTGCGTTAAAGCGCATTTATACAAGTAATGCAATAAGCGGAAAGGATATTTACTATGCCTTCACCAAGAGAGAGCTGCGTGTGGGTCCTGAAGATAGGTAAAGGGATCGTTAAAGAGACCACCTAAGAGTTTCCTAGTACGTCCAAGCTTCTTGTTGTCTTGGTGTTTTTATCCTTCGAAAAGAAACGATGGTCAAGCCGCCAGGAAAGGCCTGTAAAAAAAGGAAAAACCAAAGAAAAAAGGGAAATAGTGAAAGTATGAGTGTCCGGGGCGGTCGAGCCGTATTGCGGATCACAAGCTGATTATGCCTCCATCCGAGTCCATGGTATTTTTAGTGCGTAATTATGTACGCGCGGTACGATGGCCGCCAGTTGGTCAGGACGGAGGCCAAATTGCTAGACGAGCTCCTGACGAGCCGAGCTGCCCTTCTGCAGAATGGTTCGGACTATCTTGACAGTGTCCGAGGGATCGGCCGCCGAATTGAGGTTCTGCTTGACAAGGCCGCCATGTACCTCTGCCGCTAAGGCAGCGTTCTGTATTTCCATTGACTGTTATGATGCCGCGTTGTCCGAGCATCTTAAGCTTGAGATAAGCTTAGTGTGGCACTGCATTGAATCGAGCAAATGCGGTTCATCCGAGCAGTGCATGGTAGCCGCTACGAAAGGGGACGATATTGAAGATTAAATACTCACTTCGGAAGTTGTCCGGAGACCCGAAGACAACCTCTAGTGTGATTGAGCCCATGCAGCAGGCCTCTACGCCCGGTATGACTCCTTTAAAGGTAGTCTTCGTGGGCTTGATCCGCAATGGGTTGATGCCCATTTTGCGCATTGTATCCTGATAGAGCAAGTTGAGGCTACTGCCACCGTCCATCAGGACTCGCGTCAGGTGGAACCCATCAATTATTGGGTCCGGGACCAGTGCGGCTGAACCACCATGACGGATACTGGTCGGATGATCCCGGCAATCAAAAGTGATCGGGCATGACGACCATGGATTAAATTTTGGGGATCACATAGACGTCCCTAAGCGCGTGCTTGCGCTCCCTCTTGGGGATGTGGGTAGCATATATCATGTTTACCGTTTTGATCTGAGGAGGGAACTTCTTCTGCCCCCCTGTGTTCGGCGGCCGGGGCTCCTCGTCGTCGTCTTCGCTTTGCGATCCCTTATCCTTGTTTCCGGCATTTAACTTGCCCGCCTGTTTTAAAACCCAACAATATCTATTGGTATGATTGGGTGGTTTGTCTGGGGTGCCATGAATCTGGCACGGACGATCAAGTATGCGGTCTAGGTTGGATGGGTCCAAATTGTTCTTTTTAAACGGCTTCTTCCGCTGACCAGGCTTAGAGCCACTGAATCTGGCATTGACCGCCGTATCCTCGGTGTTGTCATTGTTATTTCGACGCTTGTACCTGTTGCGTCAAGACTTGTCGTTGCTATTTTTAGCTTCAGGGGTGCCGGCGTCGCTTGCATTGTTTTTTCTACGGGCCAGCCAACTATCCTCGCTGGCGCAAAAGTGGGTCATGAGTGCCATGAGGTCCGCCATGGACTTTGGCTTCTCTTGGCCGAGGTGGCGGGCAAGCCATTCATCGCAGATGCTGTGTTTAAAGGCCGCTAGGGCTTCGGCATTCGGGCAGTCGACTCTCTGGTTCTTTTTAGTTAGGAACCTAGTCCAGAATTTCCTGGCGGACTCTCCGAGCCGTTGAACTATATGGCTTAAGTCAGCGGCGTTCGGAGGTCGAACGCATGTACCTTGGAAGTTATCAAGGAAGGCTTCTTCCAAGTCCTCCCAGCTGCCAATGGAGTTGTCGGGCAGGCTGTTCAACTAGTGTCGTGCTGGTCCTTTGAGTTTCAAGGGGAGGTATTTAATGGAATGAAGGTCATCGCCACAGGCCATATGAATGTGGAGAATGAAGTCTTCGATCCATACCGCGGGGTTTGTGGTGCCATCATATGATTTTATATTCACGGGTTTGAACCCTTATGGGAATTCATGTTCCATGACTTCGTCGGTGAAGCAATGAGGGTGTGCGGTGCCTCTATATCGGGCCATATCACTATGTAGCTCTGATGGGGTCAGTCTGCGGCTTTCAGCCCGCGCATGACTAGGTTTGTCACATCCGAACAGATGGACGTCGTCGCGTGTCAGGGCACGTCCTCGCGATCCATAGATCGATCTGGTATGTCCTGCTTTATTGTTCAGGTCATGTCGAAGGTCATATGCATGACCGTGAGCTAATTTGCCTCTGCCTTTGCGATGAGGCGGGGTGGGCTGGTGTTTGGCTTGAGTTGCCGCTTTGTCCTGGCAACATGGTGGTCGGTCAGCCGCATTGCGCGATGGTGGTATGTGTTCCGGCGCCTTGTTGTCGAACTGAGGTAGTAATTTGCGCTTCGGGTAGCTTTTGGCCGGGCGCTTGAGGCCGTATTCTTCGGCTGCTAGGACGTCTGTCCATTTATCGTTGAGTAGATCTTGGTCAGCTTGAAGCTGCTGCTGCTTCTTTTTCAGGCTCCTTGCAGTGGCTAATAGCTAGCGCTTGAAGCACTCCTGCTCAAGAGGTTCCTCAGGCACGATGAAATCCTCGGTGCCGAGGCTCGCCTCATCCTTGGAGAGCGGAAGATAATTACTATCCTCCGAGTCCTCGTACGTGGCCTGTTTACCAGGGCTAACCTGCCCATCTTCCCGTTCATCCTGTTCGGTAGCTGCGTCAACGGGGTCTTCGCTGTCTTCGGCACCTTCCGGAGTGTTATCTTCTCCTATGCCGGTGTTGCTATCTTTACTGTGGCGTGACTTAGAGCGGCACCGCTGACGCCGGCCTTTCGATTGTATCTCAGGAGGTTTATCCCCAACCGGATCTTCTTTGTCATCACCGCTGTTCTCCTTTGGTGCATCCACCATGTATACATCGTACGAGGAAGTGGCCGTCCAGCGTCCGGTGAATGGCGGGTCCTTGGCCTCTTCTTCTCCAGCATCGTCGTCCATACTGTCGATGTCGTCGGAGCCGTAATCAAGCATGTCAGTTAAGTCTTCGACGGTGGCTATGAAGTGTGTGGCGGGTGGGGAGCGAAATTCCCTGTCATCATCTTCTAGTTCAAACCGGATATAGTTCGGCCGTGAATCCCCCGCTAAGGATAGATTTTTTAATGAATTCAGCACATCCCCCAAGGGTGAGAGCCGGAAGATGTCCACGGCACTGAATTCGGCGATCGATAACCGATCATGCTCGACATGCGCGGATGCACATAGTTTGGAACTTTTAATCGGAAACGAGCCCGAGGTTTCGGTGACACGGGCATTACCAGAGGTTAGGTCTGTGTGTGGCTCCAACGCCGTGGAGTCTGCGGCTTCCGTGGCAGGGTTAAGCTTCCTATCCTCGGATGGTGCGACCTGCTCCGGATCTAAGGCCAGAGCGGTTATAGGTGCAATTTCCTGGGTATGGCTCGATGACATATCTAAGTCATGTTCATCGAGGTGACGGGGAGCGATCGCCGTGGTATCGAATCCGTCGAAGATCAAGTCTCCGCGGATATCCGCGACGTAGTTCAAGCTCCCGAATTTGACCTGACGGCCAGGGGAGTAGCTGTCGATCTGCTCCAGATGGCCAAGCGAGTTGGCCCGCAGTGCGAAGCCACCGAACACGAAGATCTATCCGGGGAGGAAGATCTCCCCTTGGACAACATCGTTGTAGATGATTAAAGGAGCCATCAAACCTTCTGAGGACGACATAGTGGAACTCTCAATGAAAGCACCAATGTCGATGTCAAAACCGGCGGATCTCGGGTAGGGGGTCCCGAACTGTGCGTCTAGGATCGATGGTAACAGGAGACAGGGGACACAATGTTTTACCCATGTTTGGGCCCTCTCTATGGAGGTAATACCCTACGTCCTGCTTGATTGATCTTGATGAATATGAGTATTACAAGAGTTGATCTACCACGAGATCGTAATGACTAAACCCTAAAAGTCTAGCCTGTCTATGATTATGAGGATTCGGCCTATCTACGGACCTAGCCCTCCAGTTTATATAGGCACCGGAGGGATCTAGGGTTACACAGGGTCGGTTACAGAGAAAGGAATCTTCATAGTTGGTCGCCAAGCTTGCCTTCCATGCCAAGGAGAGTCCTATCCGGACACGGGAGGAGTCTTCGGTCTTTGTATTCTTACGGCCCATCAATCCGGCCCATATCCAATAGATCAGGCACCCAAGGACCCCTTAATCGAGGACTCCCTCAATACCGGCCTGCTTAAAGCCCATAATTTTATTGGGCCAAACAGGCCCGAGATATATTTTGGCCTGTAAACTGCTCGTCCTATTTGGGCCAAACATGGGCCTTGGGAAGTTTCGGCCTGTATTGGCCCATGAATTTTTCGGCTCAACGCTAGCCCAATCTAGGTTTTAGCCTGTTAAAAGCCCATGGCTCTAGCCCAGCTGGACAGAACTTTACTCGGCCTGTTAAAGGCGGGAAACAACTGTAGGTTTAGACCTGCTAATGGCCCAAGATGATTATAAGCCCAGGTTTTGGCCCATATGAGAAACGGGCCGGCCTAAAGACTGACAACACTGAGATCCATTGAACCTTCTGGCCTAAATTACAGCATACCAACCAAGAATAAACCTAGACTATACAACAAACAAATTACAGCATATTACATCCCCTTGGCATCAATGTTCGCCGCCAATGATAATAAAGGGCAACCAGACAGCATATTACATAAACTGGGCATGTCGCCACCAGTGGAATTTAACAGGCGGACAAAATAATAGATAGAACCGACAACACTTCAACACAGTTCAAGAAAGGTTAGCCCGGCCCAGGAGCTGCAGCGCAAGCAACTTAGCGACCTGATGAGACTGCGCTTCTTTGGCGCTCATATCCACCAACTTAAGATGCATATCATGAATAAACGTCCTGTACTTACGGTTAATCTTGCATAGAGATTGCAGTTCCAGTCGTATTTGAGCGGAAGCATGTATTTCTGCTTGAATTTCAGACTGAAGAAGTCGAACAGATTCAGGCGGCGACTTCATCGACCTTGTGTCACTGAGTAAGTTTGACACTACATCAAGATGTGACTTCGTGGTTGTATCCCTACCCTCAATATGTGTTGCCTTCTCCTCTGGAATATGTGTTAGAGGGACAAACAATGGGTTCGTCTCACTATCATCGTGGCAGTTCTTCCTAGCAGCAGTGTTGTCACCCTGAAAGAAAAACAAGTAGGTAGATAACATGTTTTGCACGTATAAGCATCATCGCTGTCAATTCATCCCATTTCTTTGTCAGAAATAAAGAGACACGGTTTAAAATAGCATTAACATAATAGACATTGTTGATAGTTAAGACGGCAGGAAATGGCATTATGCAGGAGCGGCCAGCTTCACCAGCCCACTGGATTACAGATGAAGAACACAAGCATAGATGTAGTTCTAAACAACATATAAGCATGAATGGTGAGTGCACTGTCAATTTATACCATTTAAGATTGGTAAATAAAGAGACACGATTTAAATAACATTAATATAATATGGCATTGTTCATAGTTGAGACATAGCAGGATATGACATTGTGCTGTTGTTGGTAGTCTCACCACACCACTGGATTACAGATCAAGGACACAAGCATACACATAGTGCTAAAGAAGATAACTTGCTATGTTTAATTTAATTTACATGGTACAAATAAGGAACTAGATTGTAAAACTAAAGATTGAAATTGAGAAGGACAAACTTATGTTTATGTGCTTCTACTTTATAAACTTTGAACAGGCAATTTGATGCAGATGACAAAAATAAATAGCATTTGCACTCATAGCTATCCAAATATAAACAACAAAGTTTGAAGGCTGGAGGAGGACAAACTTACATTAGTAGTGAAGACAGGCTCTATAAAGGCCTTGTCCATATTGATGGGGGGGGGCAATTCAAGAAGTTTACCGCACAGCCTTCTTCAAGAGTATTGCCTTTATTCTACATTTTGTTAAGAGTAAATATAGATGTGAAAATATAGGAACAAATGACAATTATTTAACTTAAGATGCAGAGTACAAATGTAAATACAGCATACAGCCAGAAGGCACTGACAAGAGCAATGCAGAGCTAAACTTCTTTAGTAACATTGGTTTTATTCAATATTTTGGCAAGAGTAAATGTAGATCTGATGTGTATAAAAATGGAGGACAAGGGAAAATAAGCTGCAAAGTGTACATGAAGAACTAGCTGACAAATATAATTACAGTGATGAAGGACAATAGATACTTACAAGAACAATGCAGAACTAAATTTCTTCATAGGCATTGGGTTTATTCTACATTAATTTAAGCATTAATATAGATTTGATAATGTGGAGCAAACAGTGGATAAGCAAGCTATAATGCACAATGATGTCACATAATCCACCAGGTATGAATGTAAGGACAGCGATAGGACAATACGTACTCGCAAGAGCAAAGCAGCGACCAGGATAGTTGCGATATCCTAGGTTTTGCGGCGCTGGTTCTATCGCCAATATACGTTGGGTCCTATGTGATTTCTCTGGTAGCACCACCTTTTTCATGGACTTTGCTTGTACTCCTTCAGGTTCTGCAATCACCCTCTTTCTTTTGGATGTCTGAAACACAAGAACAACATTTGAATGGAAAAACATGGTATGACGACAAATGGAATAGGTGTTGATAATGGATGGGCATGGCATCTTCACATATATCATGAGTAAACTAAGCAGATGGCGGTGCAACGAAGCAAAAGAAATGCAAGACACCTTATGCAAGATATGTGCAACCAATAAGACCTTGCCAAATTAGAATAGGCACCTTATTGGGTGAACAGGATAGGCCATCTACCTTTGACTCCTTGAGCTCAGAATAGTCATTAGGATCATATTATGAATACGAATCTATAGGTCGGGAGCATGTGGGTTTCATTACTTCCACAATGGACCTCAATCCCTTGATGCCAAGTTTGTTACCCAATTAACTGTTCCGCAATATTCTTCTGATGTGTGCATTCTTATATTCATTGTGATTACGTACAATATCTGTAAAGCATGAAAACACAAATAATAGTGAGATTATGTTTGTAATGCAGAGGATATTGTAATATAATAGAGGCCCCCTGGAAACCCTTGTGTGCTATCAATGGATTCTGATGAGAGAGCCCATGTGTGATGTAATATGGTGAGTGGATTAATATAATATGGCACAACTACACAAAAAAATAAGCTCCATGTTGGGGGCCCAGATATAAGGATAGTTGGTAGACGATAGGTTCATAATATACCGTATAGAAAGTTTATTGCCAAACCATGATAATGAGAGCGCAGAGTCGGTAGGCAGATCGTAGTCTAGATAATAGGGGTACACCATAACCACCATGAATAAATCGAGAAAGTGGAACTCGCTAGAAAATATAGGGTTTTGCCGCTACTAATATGCAGCCTATCGATCACCTACAGGCCAGCTCTATTCATCTGAAGTTACACAGCTGTTACTATCAATTTAGTCTATCAAAGACCGCACGGCTCCCACCATTTCCGGGGTATTATGGCAGACCAACTCGAAGTGCGAAATCATTTAGCAGAACCGGCCCAGTAGAGGTGTCGACAGAGATGCCCCTGCTCCCCTTCTTGATAAGGAACATACTGTGCTTACTAAAGAAGAACAGAAGAGGAACATGTTAAAGAACAGAAGAGGAAGCATATTCAGCATGTCTGCATGCAAGTCGCGTGACTTTTGTCATTTGGGTCAGTCGACCATTTCAGGCAGTTGGATGAAGATCCTACGTCTCCTAACCCTTCTTCTTCCTCGTCTCTGATTCTTCCCATATAGAACACCGCACGGGCCACCGGCCGAACCACCGGCCCTGACCCCCCGCCCTTCCCTAAACCGCCCACCGCTTGTATTCCTCCGCCATCCCCACCCCCACCCCGCCCCCACCCGCGTCGAGTTTTCTTCGTTCGGTGAGGCCCCACCACCGCCCCCACAACCATCGTCCCCACACGAGCCCCTTCATTCGCACTGGCGAACTGTGGCGAGCTCTGAAAAATTGACTGACCCAATTTTGAAATTTACTCTACTGTCATTTAACTAGTCTGGAATATAAAAGGGGAAAACCATAAGCATTGCGAGTATAGTGTTGAGCATGCCATGGCGGATCTGACGGTGCAAACCGGACAAAGGCAATTTCGCAACCAATGTTTGCTTTCAACTAGCAAGTAAGTGATGGACAAGAAAATCAGAGTAAAGCAGTGGTTCTTGCTGTGATAAATAAGTTGAGCAGATACGAAAGAGTACCGCCTCTGGTGCATCGCCGTGTATGCATCTGCTAAGAATTTGATGGTGCTGCGGTAGCGATGGCTGTCAGCAGCGTGGAAGCAGATCTAGGAGGCTAGACGGTGGCGGCGGGGCACGGTGGACGAGACGGTCGTAGGAGCGGCGCCGGCAAGGTGGATGACGGCGGGGATGAAACGAGAGGATAGGATGCAAGGAACCCGGTCCAAAGCCGCAAATGAGAGAGGTCGATCTCTTGTAATGGACGACGGCGTCGGGGTATCACTCCGGCATGGTGGATGTCGGTGTACAAAAAGAGGGGTACACTTTTTGTACCCCTATAACTATGCACGGGCAGTCTGAGCCACGGGCACCACCACACCAAGCAAGGCAAGGGAGGTGAGCCAGGGTAAGACCGAAGCTCAAGAGAACTAGAACGACGCCAAGGCCAAGACCACGAAGAGCAAAGGGGACGAAGCGGACTCCCCCGGCAAGATCCTTGCCGGGAGACAGTTCTAGCAGCCCCGACAAGACCCTTGCCGCGGCGACTCGTCACGCGCCTACGGAGCAAATCACCCTTGAGTCCACTGCCCCCAAAGGGCAAGGATTTGGGAGACATCCCCGTGGCGACATGCAGATCTTTGTGAAGACATTCAAGATCAGATACGCACTAAGGAGATGACAACCCTTGGCGGGATCCCAGCCGAGGAAGACCACAAGTCCCCCGGCAAGCGTCTTGTCGGGGATGACAGTAGGCGCCTCGGCAAGACCCTTGCCGGGGCCCCGGCAAGGCCCTTACCGAGGACACCCGCAGGGCCACCATCAGGCCCATGCCGACTAAACCTCCACCACCGCATGCATGCAGTTGCCGACCCAATCGGCTAGGCAGGCACCTGCGTGGCAGCATGCAGATCTTCGTGAAGACCCACCATTGCGCCACCTCAGCGGCCTGCCTACCTACGTGGCATCTCAGGTATCGCTGGCCAGGGCGCGTGTCGACATAAGAAGGAGCGACGACGGACGAGACAGATCTCTCCCCCGTCCCCGATAAAGCAAGGACACCTAAGCAAGACGCATTAAATGCGCCTTGTCATGTAATGCGTGGGATAACCTTGCATCACTGTACCCTTTCCACCTCCTGTGTGCCACTGTGGCAACCCCTTTTTCTATAAAAGGAGGCCCGAGGCGACCATGAGAAGGATTCGGCTTTTTGGAGCTCCTCACGCCCCATAGCTAACTCAAGAACACATATATACAATCCACCAAAGTAGGAGTAGGGTTTTACGCATCCTCGCGGCCCGAACCTGGATAAACGAACCGCGTGCTACCTGTTAGATCCGCTCTTCTCACGACCCCGCGCCCCGCTAACCGTAGTAGGGATTCTCGTGATCCCATAGGTGTCGTTCCCATCGACATCTTTGGCGCGCCAGGTAGGGGGCGCAGTTGTGAGAATCGGCTCTAGCAATCAGCCCAGCACTCCTTCGTCTTCGTGGCTCTTGGAGAGGGAAGGAGGCCGGAAGATCAGCACTCGAGCGACTACAAACAGAAGCTAAGTTACATTGGACCCCGGATATTTCCATTCTATTATATAAAGTTATTATCCTCAGAGCTGTCGTTCTTTGTACAAAAAGAAACCTGTACGCAAATGGGGCCTTCCCCGATCGGCAATGCCTTTGTTCTGTTTCGAGTCCGCTCAACAGTTCAAATGGCTGCGTTGAAAACAGTAGGCTAGCCTTCCGCAATTGGCAAGGCTCTCGAGTCTGACTCGAATCAAACTCGACAGTTCGAGCGGCTACGTCAAAGGTGGTAAGGTGGCTCACCCGGCAGCACGCTCACCCGGCAGGCTAATGGGGAC
Source organism: Triticum urartu (assembly GCF_056163025.1). Lineage (NCBI taxonomy): Eukaryota > Viridiplantae > Streptophyta > Magnoliopsida > Poales > Poaceae > Triticum > Triticum urartu. The sequence continues at coordinate 576,508,905 of NC_141875.1, read as the reverse complement.
CCGTCCCCAAGACGCCGCCTTGGGTTTCCACGCCGGCAAGCTTACCCAGCTGGCGTAGGGTGGACGCACAAAGAGGCAACAAACAGGAAAATAGCATGCATAATTCCAAAAGTACTGCAAAGTTATATTACATCACATCATTGCTGCGGTTCTAACTAAAGATGAAATTTGTCTTGGTCGTGAACCTGCAGCGGCGGTGAAGAACGGGATGCCTAATCCTGGCGCTGGCCTTCCACCCTCTTGATTTCGTCGATGCTGCTGATGACGGGCTTGATGCGCTCCTTGAGCACCGTGAGGTCAATACCATCCGGCAAGCTATCCATCATGGCATCGAAGTCGAGGTCGGGATTCCAGTATGCCATCTTGGTGAGGACCTTGGTCATGACCCCCCGACAAAGTCGCCGGGCTTCCCCAGCCAATGTGGCCGCTCGGTTGGAGTGAAGATAAGCCAAGGCTCCAAGGACGCCCTCGAAGAACAGGGTCAGCTTGGTGTTGATGGTCCCGCTGTGCTCAGGGGCGTACCTCACGTTTGGCATCCCGATGGTGGCCAACTGCGAGGTGACCCTGCCGGCGACGTCCTCCAGACGGCTGATCCATCTGTTCTCGCCCGCCACATATTCCTGGTGGGAGGCGGCCTCGTTCGCCCGCAGCTGCTTCTCCTCCTCCAGACTCTTGGTCAAGGTCTCCTCCCGAGCCCTGCTCTCCGACAACATCTTCTCGAGATCCTCCAGCTTCAGCTTGAGATCTCTGACGGAGTTTTGCGCTTCGGAGAGCTCCCCAACCCTGCTGATGACCGCTCCTTGCGCCTCCACCAAGGCGCTGTTGAGCGTGCTCTTCTCGTTGGATAGCTTGAGGGCCTGCTCCTTCAGCTCGTCCTGCTCCACCTCCAACTCCCTTACTTTGCCAGCATGGGCCAGAGCCTGGGCATCGAGTGCCTCCTTGTGCCTCTGCTCCAGCTCGCGAGTCCGCCGTGCGACAAGGGCCTCGAGCTCCTCATCCTTGCCACGGAGCGCTGCGACAAGCTTCGCCTCACGCACGGTGAGGTCCTCTTCCGGGAATCCAGTGCGGCTTGATGCTGGTTCCGGACGGCCTTGGCCGCGGCAGCCAAGTTCGCCGCCTTTTCCTGGGCCTTCTCGATGTCAGCCATCTTCATGGTGAGCTCGACATTGCGCTTGGCCAATTCCTCCTAAAAGGCCCTCTGCTCCTCGCGAGTCTGGTGGAACCAGGTCTGCGTCTCCGCGACGCGGGCCTTGAAATCCACCTCCGCCTGGTCCACCGTTGCCGTCCTGGACTTAACCTTGTCCAGACGGACACGGTAGAGCGCCTGGAGTTTTCGGAAGTTGGCCCCCATAGCGCGGAAAAGCTGCTCTTCTGGAGAACCATCACCGCCAACGCCCGGCTCATCGACAACCTCGAGCCCGGTGGCGGCAAGCACCTCGCCGTCAAAGACTTCCCCTTCGGCGGGCGCCCGGGAACTTGACGCCCCTGGGAGATGGACGAAAAGATCGTCGCCCACCTTCAGATATCTGCCGGGGCCCAAGGTTGAGGAGGAGTGAGGCTGATCGTCAACCACCTCTTCCTCGGCAGTGGCCTTGCCGGCTTCCCCGGCAGGCCCACCGTTGGCGCCCTCGGCAGAAGCCTCGCCGGTCGCCTTGGCGGCCCCTGCAGCGGTGTCCTCGACAGCATCCTTGGTGGCTTCATCAGCGGCGACCTCGTCAGCATCCCTGGCGGCCTCCTCAGCAATGTTCCCAACAACAGTATCCACGTCCTCCATACCTATTGAAGGAGGGCCTGGGTAGTAATGGGAGCATTGAAGCCAAGAAAAAGAATAAGGGAAAAACAGAGACGGAGGACAGGCGACTCACCAGTGCTAGGCTGTGAAGCGGAAGTCCCCTGCCCGCTAGCATTCGGCGCCGTGGCAGAGTCACCAGCGCCCAAGTTCCCCTCTTCCTCCATGGGTGTGGGCTCCGTGCTTGATGCCCTTGCTGGGGACGCCCCTCGCGGCGGCGTAGTCGATGGGGGTGGTGTGTTGGGGGTAGCCCTCTGCGGCTCCTGCTGCCGCTCCCCTCCTGCAAACCCAACAAGGTCAAGACCATAGCTTCGAACACCTACCACGTGTCAATAAGAGGAGGGTGACGAACTTACGCTGGGGGCTGTGCTAGGGGCTGCTGTCCGGGCTGCTCAGCACCACCAGTGGCGACTCTGAAGCACTGGCCGGGGGCTGGCCGCCCGCCAAGGCTTTGGCCCTCTTCACCCTTTGGGCCAACGTCTCTGCATCCCTGCAAAAGCAAAAACGGATCAAGATGAGTGACTTAATTCAGAGGAATGGAAATGGCAGTAAGGAACGGAGTACTTACTCATCATCTATCTCCTCTTCCTCCACCACTTTCCTTTTCCTCTTCGGGCTGAGAGGCCCGAGATCAAAAGTGACCTCCACGTCAACATCCGAGTTGACATCTGCCGGAGGAGGCGAAGACGGCGGGGTTTGTGCGCGCCCAGATGAGGAAGGGGCTGTTGTCTTCTTCTTCTCAGCGGCCTTCATCAGCCTCTTGGCTGCCGTGGCCCTCGTGTGACGCCCAGACCCCTCCAGGGTCAATTGAGGCCACGTAGCCCTGTTGGGCCGGACCGGCTCACTGGAGCCAGCCCGCCGCAGGATTCGCCCTTTTCCCCTGGTTGGCATCAAGCCCACCGCCACGTCCTCCTCCTCCGATGACTCGTTGGCCGCGTCTTCGACGAGGGGAGCTCCAGTGTCGGCGCTGCTAACCTCCCCAGAGGCCGCCGCCCACCGGGTGAGCTCCTCTTCCTCCACAGCCGTTGCGGCCTTGTCCTCCACACCCCCGGCGCTGCCGGCCTCCATGGCAAGCTGTGCCTCCCTCGCCCTAGTGGCGATGTAGTCCAGCTCTGCCTAGGTGGTGTCCATGACAAGCCACCGCTCGGCGTCAGCATTGACATACACCTCAATCAGGGTGTCAAAGAATTGCTGCACATCCGCGTCCTTCGGCTCCTTCCAGCTCGGGACAAGGCCGTGTGCATTACAGTCCGGCATCATGGCGATGATCTCGGACCGACGTGAATTGTTGCACAACGGGACCACCCCCGCTGGCAGCTTGAAAAACGGCCCCTTGAGGGCCTTGCCAACCTTTGCGGCAACCCTCGCGGCCTTGCCGGTCCGTTCGACCTTGCCATCGCGACCCACATCAAGCTGGAAAATCCGCTGGCAGAAGTGGGCATGCGCCAACACCATGAAATTGTGGTCGAGGCTGGGGCGGAGTCGCATAATGTCAGCCGGATTCGTAAAAAGCCAGGCTGGCCTCCCCTTGTTGTGCAACGGGGCGATCCGGCAATGAATGAAGTCCGCCCCGATCATCTCAAGAGTGAGTCCAGCCCGGGTGAGCCGGAGAATCCTGGTGGTGGCGACAGTGAGCCTCCCGTCGGCGACGTCGACATCACTCCAATCACTGCCACGGACCGGCGGCACTCGGCGGACCTTGCAGAATTCCGACGGGGCTTCATCTTCAATCCAGCACCACCGGCCACGCCATTCCTCCCACCTCTCCTTCACGGCACCGTCCGGGTACGCCCCCTTGGATCTTGGGATCCAGGTGACGCAACCAGAGACGGCACCTCCCGGCTGGATCTGAGGGAAGAAATAATGGCGGAAGAGCGCCGTGTTGGGCTGCACCCCGGCAAAGCCTTCGCAAAGATGCGCGAAGAAAGCCATGCACGCCACCGCATTCGGAGTAAAATCCAAGAGGCGAAAGCCGAAGGTGTGCATAATGTCGCAGAAGAAATTGGAGAAAGGGGGGCATAACCCGCAAGAAAGATAATCGACAAAAAAGGGATACCAATTTGGAGCAGGATCGGCGCAAGCAGCAGGAATGACGCGCGTCGCTGGGTGTCCCGAATTCTCTCCCCCCGTCTTCGCTCCCCATAGGGGCTTGAAGGAGGCCCAGAGCTCATGAACATCAACCGTCGAGGGGAAGAAAAAGGCGGACTTCGTCCGGTCCACCGACAACGCGCTCCCCTTAGCCACCCCCTTGCCCTTGACGGATTTGGGCGCCATGGCGGCCAAGAAGTTTAGAGGGCTGAGGAAGGGGGATGGTGAAGCAATGACGGCGGGCAACGGCGAAAGCTTAGGAAGGAAGGAAGAGATGAAACGGCGGCTCTGAGATTGGAAAAGGCACGAGGAAAGAGGAGAAAGTGAGCAGCGCGCCCGCGGTTATTCCATTTTTATGGGGGAAAACACGGGCCGCCACCTTTCACATTAACTGTGGTGTGACGCATGCCCGCGCAAACCAACCCCATGCATGCTGCCCACATCACACGCACCTCCCCATGCCGCGCCACGCGTGGGAGTCTTGGGAAGCGCAGCGCGCGAAGAACCTTACCACGGTAAAAACCGCCCCGCCTGCCCACGCACCGTTTTTGGGCCTAGCCCAACAACGCGTTGCGCTTATGTGTGGCCCAGGCCCGGGGGCTCCTGTCGGTGTACAAAAAGAGGGGTACACTTTTTGTACCTCTATAACTGTGCACGGGCAGTCTGAGCCACGGGCACCACCACACCAAGCAAGGCAAGGGAGGTGAGTCAGGGTAAGACCGAAGCTCAAGAGAACTAGAACGACGCCAAGGCCAAGACCATGAAGAGCAAAGGGGACGAAGCGGACTCCCCCGGCAAGATCCTTGCCGGGAGACAGTTCTAGCAGCCCCGGCAAGACCCTTGCCACGGCGACTCGTCCCGCGCCTACGGAGCAAATCACCCTTGAGTCCACTGCCCCCAAAGGGCAAGGATTCGGGAGACACCCCCGTGGCGACATGCAGATCTTTGTGAAGACATTCAAGATCAGATACGCACTAAGGAGACAACAACCCTTGGCGGGATCCCAGCCGAGGAAGACCACAAGGCCCCCAGCAAGCGCCTTGCCGGGGATGACAGCAGGCGCCTCGGCAAGACCCTTGCCGGGGCCCCGGCAAGGCCCTTATCGAGGACACCCACAGGGCCACCATCAGGCCCACGCCGACTAAACCTCCACCACCGCATGCATGCAGCTGCCGACCCAACCGTCTGGGCAGGCACCTGCGTGGCGGCATGCAGATCTTCGTGAAGACCCACCACTGCGCCACCTCAGCTGTCTGCCTACCTACGTGGCATCTCAGGCATCGCTGGCCAGGGCGCGTGTCGACACAAGAAGGAGCGGCGACGGACGAGACAGATCTCTCCCCCGTCCCCGATAAAGCAAGGACACCTAAGCAAGACGCATTAAATGCGCCTTGTCATGTAATGCGAGGGATAACCTCGCATCACTGTACCCTTTCCACCTCCTGTGTGCCACTGTGGCAACCCCTTTTTCTATAAAAGGAGGCCCGAGGCGACCAGGAGAAGGATTCGGCTTTTTGGAGCTCCGCATGCCCCATAGCTAACTCAAGAACACATATATACAATCCACCAAAGCAGGAGTAGGGTTTTACGCATCCTCGCGGCCCGAACCTGGATAAACGAACCATGCGCTACCTATTAGATCCGCTCTTCTCACGACCTCGCGCCCCGCTAACCGTAGTAGGGATTCTCGTGATCCCATAGGTGTCGTTCCCACCGACAGTGGAGGAGGACGACGGTGGATGGGGTGGCAGACGGATGAGGCTAGGGTGGAGAGGCTGTTTTGGTGCCCATGGAGTACGAATGTGGAAATGGAGGGAGAGAGGAAGGGGGGAACCATGTCTTCAGGGCGCGCTTGTCCCAAATGTGAGGAAATTTACAAACTTAGCCCCCGTTTAAAATTTCCTACATCACAGCAATATTAGTCGGTTGGGGATAGGACGGTAATCTCGCATACAAGGTTGTCAGAATCGCAATTTTGAATCGGATCGGAGCTCTGATGGCAGGATCGCAAATCGCAGAATCTTCACTATCAGGATCGTAAAAACGTATATTCTATGAACTAAAATCGTAGAGTCAGAGGGGTTAGTTTGGATCGTAAAGTCGTAGAATCGTATAACAGAATCGCGATTCTAACAACCTTGCTCGCATACACCGAATATTTGCCGATGAGAGTTTCTTTTTGGCGCCCACCGTGTATGAATCGGGGAGGGAGTCGATTTCGGCCTAGGAGACACTATGTTTTGGCGCCCACCGTGTATGAATCCGGGTGAGAGGCGGCTATGTCACGTTTGACTGAAATTACAAACCTACCCCTATCAAAACCTATAGAAATCGAGCCGATAGGCTTTGCATGTCAGGGATAGGCAGTAATTTCCATCTCACAGATTTTGGTTTCGGGCGGTTACTGCGACTTTCCCCGCTTCGTTCATATTTTTGCAGAGCAAGAGTGCACTTTACCGTGCCAACTCAATTCGAATCTAGTTTGTATTCTATTTTTGTTCAGCCAGGATCCATTTGCAATTCGAATAAAATTCTATATACATCATTTTTTATATATACTTTCAAAAGCACAACACCCTTTATACATAAATATGGTTTACAAATGGCATGATCTCAGATTCATAAGGCTGTATTCATCTTAATTTGGATTTCCAAATATTTGAAACCACTTTATGTTGAAATACAATGTATTCATTGCTCGCTAACTGTCTCCAATTAATGTGTATTTCATGCGGTTTTTTTACTTCTCAAACATGTATAATGTGTTTCACGCACGCAATATAGTGTAATCCCATTTAGACATTAATTGCATATAAATCATGCATTGTCTCTAATTAAAGAATCTATGGATCACTAATATTGATAAACTATATAACATTACAGGTGTCCCCAAATTCAAATGAATATGCATGTTTGATACACCAATTTGCGTCATGATATTATCAATGTCGTGATCTCTAGTTTAAATATTTGAATCATTCTTATATAGGAGTATCTCTCTAGACCTATACGCGTTCATCGTCTCTCGAGTATCTCTCGTGCTACATGTATGTTGACAATGATCTTTTACCTTCGCAACACACTGACGGTACTCTCCCCCTCGACCTTCATCACTCTATCTCTCTCTAAGTATATCTCGCTCCCAGCTATCTGTCTCTAACTATGATTCTCCATGTGAAATCTCTTTCTCTCACACAAACACAAACTTTGTCTCCCGGGGTCTCATTTCTCTCTACTATTCCACTGTGTGCCACTCGCACACCCACTCTCACACAGAGATGTCTTTCGCTCCTTATATATGAGAAGCTATGACTCTTCCTCTTAAATATCTCTTTCTCACACACAAACACAAACTCTGTCTCCCAGGGTCTCATATCTCTCCACCAGTCTCTTGTATGTCGCTCAGACACACACTCTCTCCCTAGAGATATCTTGCGTTACCTCATATGTCTCTCTAGCTATCACTCTCTTTGTGAAATATCTTTCTCTCTCGCAGACACAAAAATCCGTCTCTCGGGATCTAATTTTAGTAGAACTGCACAAAAAGATCAGACAGACAGGTACTTATGCTGCTGCTATGCACTCCAAAGTTCACTTAGACAGGCATTCGATGTTGACAAGAATAAGTATCTATATTCATTCGAGTATCAACCGGCATCAACCAGTTGTCAAACTCCAAGTATTAGGAGAGTGAACGCCAAAAATATTGCTTGGCACATAGCCCAGAAAAATGCAGTCCAGTCTTTGGTCCCAACTTGTGCCTTTTGGTTATCAGAACATATGGTAGCGAACTATATGGCATGGAGTCTAAAGATTCCAGACAAGTTGGTTGACGCGTATATTCATATGGCACTTAATCAGTCTGCACGCCAGGGATGCTCCATTTCAGTTGAACTGCACAAAAAATTTGGGTGGTTCATTTTCTCAACCACCTCCTTTCTTGTCTGCAATGTAGAATTTTGGTGAGCTACAGGACCAAGATGAGCAAGTAAACTAGTTGGATGAAAGTAGTGGCCAAGTTGCTCAAACCTCCGTCAGCACGAGGCCACTATTTGAGGATAAACCTACAAGCAAAGTTCAGATTATCCGTGCTACCTCTTATGTACTCGAAAGTTTACTTGTACAAGCATTAATTTTAGCAAGAAGTACCTGCACGCCAGGGATGCTCCTTTTTAGTTGAACTGCACAAAAAATTTGGGTGGTTCATTTTCTCAACCGCCTCCTTTCTTGTGTGCAATGTAGAATTTTGGCGAGCTACATGACCAAGATGAGCTAGTAAAATAGTTGGATGAAAGTAGTGGCCAAGTTTCTCAAACCTCCCTCGGCACGAGGCCACTATTTGAGGATAAACCTACAAGCAAAGTTTAGATTGTCTGTGCCGCCTCTTATGTACTCAAAAGTTTACTCGTACAAGCATTAATTTTAGCAAGGAGTACCTCCGACTGAACACCATTTACCAGTCTGTACCCTAGGTAATTAAAGTTCGTCCATGAATGATATTGGCTGTGATCTCAATCATTTGGTTGCATAAACATACTAAACATGTGTATATCTGAATCTTTTTGTGAATTATCTATGAATATTGTCGTGTGATTTATCAATCATTTGGATGCATAGACATGCTGAACTTGTGTATATATGAATCTTCTGAGTTGTTGATTGTGAATGTTGGCTATGAATATGAACGTGTCCTGTGAACGTGAGTTTGATACAAATGTTTACCTGTTCTGTTCTACTTGTGTGTGAACTTGTTAGTATGTCTACTGTGGGATTTGTGATGTGTGTGTGTCAACAGCACACCTTTTTCCCAAGAAGAATTGCACCTGCTCTGTTAGGGTAGCAACGGCGCATCAACTCTTTTTAATATTTTTTCTATGTCTTCCCCCTCCCCCGCACAACCCATGTCGTAATGTTTTCGCCTCAAAACAAGCATAGTATTGTGTTGTTTTTGGGGCTTGATGAAAAATTGAGTGCTGGTTTCTGTAGGTTGGCCTCCCAGAAAATGGACTGCTGGTCCACCACGGACTGGGAGGCTAAAAATACAAGTTGTATGGTGCATAGGCAAGTAAAAAACGCCATCGAGAGCCATCTGTCGGTGTCAAAACCGGCGGATCTCGGGTAGGGGGTCCCGAACTGTGTTTCTAAGGTTGATTGTAATAGGAGACAGGGAACACGATGTTTTACCCAGGTTCGGGCCCTCTTGATGGAGGTAATACCCTACGTCCTGCTTGATTGATCTTGATGAGTATGAGGATTACAAGAGTTGATCTACCACGAGATCGTTGTGGCTAAACCCTAGAAGTCTAGCCTGTATGGTTGTGATTGTCCTCCTAAGGACTAAACCCTCCGGTTTATATAGACACCGGAGGGGCCAAGGATTATACAAAGTCGGTTACAGAGAAAGGAAATAATACATCCGGACGCCTATCTTGTCTTCCACGCAAAGGAGAGTCCCATCCGGACACGGGAGGAAGTCTTATATCTTGTATCTTCATGGCCCAACAGTCCGGCCCATGTCACACAGGCCGGACATCCGAGGACCCCTTAATCCAGGACTCCCTCAGTAGCCCCTGAACCAGGCTTCAATGACGAGGTGTCTGGCGCGCAGATTGTCTTCGGCATTGCAAGGCGAGTTCCTGCTCCGAATACTCCAAAGCGGTCTTTTGAACATAGAAGACGAGTCCGACTCTGCAAAACGAGTACCACACACAACCGCAGAAAGTATAAAATTTAACAAGTCCCATCTACTGACATCTTTTTGTAGCGAGACCCCATGTCTCCGCCCGGTCATTATTTCGAACCGTCTTTTAGCCTCCTGCTTCACATTTCGAGACGCGGTTTTCATTGGTACGTCTTGTCGAAGCAGAGATCGCGTCCCTTTATAATGGGATCCTCATTAATATGGGCGCGGGTAATTCAATCATGTTGTTGGAGATCCCTTGGGAATAGGCGAGCATAAAGGCCCGTGAGGAGGCATTCGATATTCTTCGTCGTTTTAAAGGGGTACAGACCCGTCCTTCCCCTTCCTCAACCTCCCCAACCTCAAGCTCCAGGGTCCAGGATTCCATTTCTCCCATTGTTATCTGGCCCTCTACTTATGTCCGGATCCACTTCCCAAGGTAGGTGGGCGGCCTCCTTGGTCACCGAGGAGGATATCGCGAAGCTTTGAAAGGCGAGGTACCTGACTGCGGAGATCCCCCACAGGCTCCCTACGAAAGGGCAGGTCATCCCCACACCAAAATCCGGCGAGAGGGTTGTATTCATCTCCCACTTCCTCCGCGGGTTACGGTTCGCTCTTCACCCCTTCGTTCGCGGCCTCATGTTTTATTATGGGCTAGACTTTCACGATCTGGCTCCAAAATCTTTTCTTCACATCTCCGCGTTTGTCGTTGTGTGTGAAACCTTTCTCCGCGCCCCCACACTTTGGCCTATGGCTCAAGATTTTCAATGTGAAGCCGAAGCTAGTTAACGGGGAACAAGCGGAGTGCGGCGGTGCTATGGTGAGCAAGCTCGCCGGCACCGTCTGGCCAAAAGGCGCCTTCGTGGAAACCTCGAACTTATGGCAACATGAGTGGTTCTATATCACCAAACCCCGTAGCACCAAATGGGCAGCCGCACCTGCGTTCCGATCCGGCCCTCCACTTCAGCTCGCATCGTGGATAAATAAGGGGCTAGACTGGGGATCAATTAATGAAGTACAGATGCTGCAAAGTCGTATCCGGAGTATCCTCGAGAGGGACGTTGGCCTCGTCAATGTGGTCCAAGTGATGCTAGTCCGCCGGATCCTCCCGTGCCAGCGATGGCCTCTCCGTATGTGGGAGTTCAATCCGGAGGGACCACGGACCATTCAGCAATTTTTCAGCACAAGCACGAAGGGATGTGGGAACTGTTCTTCAAAACTCGAGAGCAGCGGCCGGACACGTTAAAGGATGTCGGTCTCAACTGCAACCGTCCAGATACCCAGGTAAGCACCCAACTTCTGATCGTAACTTGGTTGATTATCCCATTGCAATGTACTGAGAGTTCTATCTTCAACCAGGGCTGGATAAAGAAAGCGGAAAGAATTATATGCTCATCTCCACTTCCTGAAGACTCGGCTGATCCTGTGTTGATGAGGATGCTGGTCCTGACGCCGTATCAAGTTACAGCGCCAAAGGACAAGAAAAAGAGCGAAGAGGCCGAAAGCATCCTCCATTCTGCAGGTATGTCGGACACTATGTCCGGAGGGGCTGACGCTCCCTCTTCAAAAGACAAAGGGGAAGGAGAAGGTGATATTCCTTCCCCTTATGGGAGGAAAAGAACTGCATGCAAAGACTCGGAGGTCGAAGCACCGATGAGACGGAAGGCATCCTGATACGTCCATTTTGCATCATGCTTTTATATCGATATTTATTACATTATGGGCTGTTATTACACATTATGTCACAATACTTATGCCTATTCTCTCTTATTTTACAAGGTTTCCATAAAGAGGGAGAATGCTGGCAGTTGGGATTCTGGGCTGGAAAAGGAGCAAATATTAGAGACCTATTCTGCATAGCTTCAAAAGTCCTGAAACTTCACGGAAGTCAATTTCAGAATATATAATAAATATTGAGCGCAAGAAGTTCACCAGGGGGGGCCTGTAACGCCCTCGATGCGGCTATATCTCCCACGTGTCGAAGCATGACTTAGAGGCATAACCGCATTGAAAGCAATGTTGCAAGTGAGGTAATCTTCGCAAACAACCCATGTAATACAATAAGGGAAAAGATACATAGTTGGCTTACAATCGCCACCTCACACAAATACATGAATAAAGCATTACATCAACCAGATACACACAAGGTCCAACTACGGAACCAAAATAAAAGAAGAACCCCAAATGCGACAAGGTCCCCGATCGACCCCAACTGGGCTCCACTATTGATCAACTAGAACGAAACAACACAAAGGGCAAGATCTTCAACGAGCTCCTCCTAAGCTTGGTTGCGTCGTCTGCACGGACTCATCGGCACCTGCAAGCTGGTTTGGAAGTATCTGTGAGCCACGGGGACTCAGCAATCTCGCACCCTCGCGATCAAGACTATTTAAGCTTATGGGTAAGGTAAAAGGTATGAGGTGGAGCTGCAGCAAGCGGCTAGCATATATGGTGGCTAACCTGTTCGCAAAAGAGAGCGAGAAGAGAAGGCAAAGCACGGTCGATAAAAGTATGATCAAGAAGTGATCCTAAAACAACCTACGTCAAGCACAACTCCAACACTGTGTTCACTTCCCGGACTCCGCCGGAAAGAGACCATCACGGTTACACACGCGGTTGATGCATTTTAATTAAGGCCAACTTCAGGTTTTCTACAACCGGACATTAACAAATTCCCATCTGCCCATAACCGCGGGCACGGCTTTCGAAAGTTCAAATCCCTGCAGGGGTGTCCCAAATAGCCCATCACAAGCTCTCACGGTCAACGAAGGAATAGTCCTCCTCCCGAGACATTCCGATCAGACTCGGTATCCCGATACAACAAGACATTTCGACAGGGTAAAACTAAACCAGCAACACCGCCCGAATGTGCCGACAAATCCCGATAGGAGCTGCACATATCTCTTTCTCAGGGCACACTAAGATTGTCCTAGGTACGGGTAGGCCAGCCCAGAGTTGCCCCTGGTGGTCACCGGCAGCTGACAGGTTGGACCAACACTCAGAGGAGCACTGGCCCGGGGGGGGGGGGGGTAAAATAATGATGACCCTTGAGTCCACGAAACCCAAGGGAAAAAAAGGCTAGGTGGCGAATGGTAAAACCAATGTTGGGCATTGCTGGAAGAGCTTTACTTAAGGCGAACTGTCAAGGGGTTCCCATTATAGCCCAACCGCGTAAGGAACGCAAAATCCGGGAACATAACACCGATATGACGAAACCTAGGGTGGCAAGAGTGGAACAAAACACCAGGCATAAGGCCGAGCCTTCCACCCTTTACCAAGTTTATAGATGCATTAATTAAAATAAGATATACTGTGATATCCCAACAAGTAAACATGTTCCAACAAGGAACAACATCTCCATGTTCCAACAATGAACAAACTTCATGTCACACCCTAGCTAGTTCAAGCATTAGAGTGTGCATCATGTTTAAATTTCTCTTAAATTTGAAATGGGGAAGGCAGAAACCCCCAACACCCCCCTGGAAACAACTAGGGTTTACTAAAATTATTTTCAATGAACCTGAAATGCCCTTCTAAAAAGTTCACCCTCTTTGTCTTGGGTTAAAACCTCTGGCAAAATTGGTGCACATTTTCTAGGTCAACAGAAGGTCATTGAATTAAATCATAAGTATTTGAATTTGGGCATTTAAATGCTATAAAATAATTTAAATGCCCAAATAATTCTGGAAATAAATGTTTGCTGTTGGAAATAATCTAAATAGAGCCCACAATTATTTTTAGGATTTTTGGAAACGTTTTAGTATTTTAATTAAAGCCCAACAGTTGCAGTTAAATAGAAAAACAGAAGCAAATAAAAAAAGAGAGAGAGGGAAGCTACCTGGGCCTTACCTGTGCTGGCCCAGCCCACCTGGCTCGGCCCAGCCGACTGGCCCTGCCAGTCGTCGTCCTCCTCGCGCCAGAAGGACGCGGAGCGCGTGGCCGGCGCCCGCGGCCACATGCCGGCCACCTCCTGCTTCTGCCGACGTCCTGGAGACGTCTAGGGATGCCACGCGACCCCCACGTCCCCCCTCTCATCCTCGCTCACTTTCCCCCTCGTCTCCCTCACTCTCTCCCGCGGTGCCCGAGCACGTTCCTCGCTGCCGTTCGCCGTAGACGACGCCAGAGCCACCCCCTCGCCCCTCCGACAAGCCAAATCGCTCTGCCACGACGCCCTCGCCCTCCCCACCGAGCCACGCTTCGCCAGAGGCCCTGCATCGCCGCTATCGCGCCGTCTTCAACCTCGGTACCCGCCGGACGCCGTTCATTGATTCGCCTCGCTTTGGTCGCCCCCGAGCCCACTGAGCTGCTCATCGACCTCCCTGTGAGCTTCGCCGCCTTCCCCCTCTTCTTTCCCACGCATTTGCACCCTCTAGGCCATAGTTCCACCATGGCCGAAGCTTGTCTCCGCTCGAGCTCGTCGCCGGCATCGCTCCGGCGACCATTTGGTCATCCCGTGCTATGCAACGTGCTTGCCGCATCGCGTAGTGCCTCGCTAGCGCTTCAGTTTCCGTGTTTGCACGCCGCAGCCCACTCCCCACACATGGCCGAACTCCGGCCGCCGCCTTGGAGCTCGCCGTCGTCGTCTCCGGCCACCGTAGGCCCGGCCTCCACCACCACTAGATGCGCGACTGCAAGAGCTCTCCAACGAGCCCAAGAACGGCCTCGCCCGTGCCCTGTGGGCGTTTTCCGAGCTGCGCCACCGTCTCGGGCCTCGCCGACATCGAGTCGCCGGTGAGTTTGACCCAGTTTGACTCCTGGGTGGGCCCAGGTAGACCCCCCTTGAGTCTATGACAGGATGGGGCTGGTCTGCTAACTAATTTAGGATTAGATTTAATTAATTTTAATTAAATCAGTCACTGACATGTGGGCCCAGGCCCCACTGACAGCTAATTAGTGTTAATCTAATCCTGTTAATTAGCTGAGAGGCTGACAGAAGGGGCCCACCAGTCAGGTTTGACCTGGGCTGGCACCTTTGACCTGCTGAGATCAGCATGACGCAATGCTGACGCAGTAATGCATTTTCAGGATTTATTCTTATTCAGGAATTTCCAGAAAATAGTTAAAACTTCTAAAAATCATAGAAAATCAACCATAACTCCAAATGCAAAGATTTATATATGAAAAATGATCAGAAAAATTCAATCTATCCATCTGTAATGGTTTCATGCATGACAAAACAAGTTTACCTTGCTGTTTAAGCAGAATAAGGAAATGCACCATTAAAGCCATGTTTAATAAGCTAATAATTGAATCTTTGATTCAAATAAGTTCAATCCTTTCTGTTATAGCTTGCATTAGGCCAAGACACATTCATATTGCCATATCATAGCATGCATCATATTGTTGCATATCATCATGTGTTGATTGTGTTCCGATGTGTTCTTCGTGGTAGGTTCTGCCTCCGAGGATATTCACGAGTATCCAACTGAAGGGCAGTATCCCACTACCACTCCATCAGGCAAGCAACCATTGATCATTCCGATACAACCCATGTTCTCGCTTCTGCTCTTGTTTACTGCATTAAGACAACGCGTTTCAATCTGCTATGTGCTACGGTAGTTGAACCCTTATCCTCTGCATGACCTGTCATTGCCATAGTAACTAGATGAAACCCACTAGCATGTGTAGGAGTTGATTGAGCCATGTATGTGATTCCTACCTTGCTATGCCTGCTATGCTTAGAGTTGTGTCAGGTCCGGTTCATCTGGGTGATGGGCTAGAGTGAAATGCTTATGTCGGTAATGTGAGGGAGGTGTTGAACATGTTTTGGTAAAGGTATCGATGAGAGGCCATGTAGGAGTACATGGTGGGTTGTTTCATTGAGGCCATCCCTAAGAACTGAGATCTGTATGTGTGATTTAAGATGCAGTTACTACCGTACATTGGGCCCGAAACCAATGGACCCTCTCGGCTTCTTAATCACCCTAGTACTCTGTCCAGGAGTTGCAAATAGTTTCTGGTGTTTGTAGGTTATGTGTTGGCGTCCGTGCGTAGCGCTGACCCTAGGGGTGGGCTATGTTGCGGTAGATACACCGTGGCCGGGTATGCCGGGCGCCCGTTTGGCGTCTCGGGACCCTGTTCACATCGTTCGGGGCCGTATGTGGAAACCTCGGCCGGACTCCCTGCGGATGGAACCTGGATAGGCGATAAACCTGGACTAGAGACTTAAGTGTTTAGGTAGGCCGTGGCCGACACCCTCGCTGGGCTCCCGCTTGAAGGTTGCCGAGTACATGTCGTGTAAACGGCGGTAAGTGGTGAAAGCGTGTATGAAGAAGTACATCCCTGCAGGGTATAAAACTATTCGAATAGCCGCGTCCGCGGTAAAGGACTACTTGGTTGCCTATACAGTTCATAGACAAGTTAATGGATACTAATAAAAGACTCAAGATAAGTGTGAGTACCGAGGATGGCCCTCTCGTAGGATGATGAGGGAGGATCCCCGGTGGAGTATTGTGTTGGTGAGTAGTGGACTCGTGTGCGAAAACTATTTTACTGGTGAAGTTCCGTAGGATAGCTTAGCCAAGAGTCAAAGCTGGCTTGCTGCATTAACCCCACCACCTTCTTGAGAATAAGCATGTTCAGTAGGTTCTGATGTAAGGCTTGCTGAGTACCTTTGTACTCATGTTTGCTTCATTACTGTTTTCAGACGACAACACCGCCCCCACCGATGGGTTCTACGTAGACCTTGACGTCGACGAGTGACTAGCCACCCAGGTGGTGCTCCTGGCCATGGAGGGCCCTATGTAGATAGACAGGCTTCGAGAAGCCTTCTTTCTTTCTAGAGTCTGTACTCAGACTAGTTGCTTCCGCATGTGCTTGTATGATTGTATGACTTGAGTGTCGGGTCATGTGACCCCTATCTGTATGAACTTGTTATGTATGGCTCTCTGGAGCCTTTAAATAAAGTACTTGAGTTGTAGAGTTTTGTTGTGATGCCATGTTGTATGTACTCATATCGGGCATATTGTGTGTATGATTGAAATGCTTGGTATGAGTGGGATCCGACAATCTAGTTGTTTATCCTTGGCAGCCTTTCTTATGGGGAAATGTAGTCTAGTGTTCCTCGAGCCATAGTAGTCCGCTATAGCCCGGTTCACCGGAGTCCTGCTAGCCTAGCACTACTGTTCAGGACACTTGACTGGCCGGCATGTGTTTCACTTCGTTCCTATGTCTGTCCCTTCGGGGAAATGTCACGCTGTGACTTCCGGAGTCCTGCCTAGCCTGCTACAGCCCGGGTTCCCCGGAGTCCTGTTAGCCCAGTGCTACAGCCCGGAATCAATCGCTGATGACCGACATGCTCGATGTGATTCATGTATGCCTGTCTCCATAGGTCTGTGCTGCTTTGGGTTCATGAAGGGCCATGTCGGCCCGGGTTCTCTGTCATATGGATGCTAGCGACACTATCATATACGTGAGCCAAAAGGCGCAAACGGTCCCGGGCCATGGTAAGGCGACACCCGTGGGATACCGTGCGTGAGGCCGCAAAGTGATATGAGGTGTTACCGGCTAGATCGATGTGACTTGGAATCGGGGTCCTGACACTTCAATCTTCACCTGCAACTAACAACGCTATAAGAGGGGCTGAGCAAAGCGGTAACATAGCCAATCAACGGTTTGCTAGGACATGGTGGGTTAGAGGTTTGACATGGCAATTTGGGCGGCTTTAAAGCAAGTGGTAGGCATCGTAGCATAGGCATAGCAAAAGCGCGAGCATCTAGCAAGCAAAGATAGAAGTGATTTTGAGGGTATGGTCATCTTGCCTGAAATCCCGCAAGGAAGAAGAACGAGTCCATGAAGAAGACAAAACGAACGTAGACAAACGGATCCTCACAACACGACGTTACCGGATCCAACCCGAAGAAGCAAACACCGGAAAGAAGCACACAACATAGTAAACAACCAACACATAAACCTGGCAAGATGCACAACCAAGTATGACGCATGACCGGTTTAAAGAAGCATGTCATGGCAAAGTGCACAAATAATCCTACAAATTAAGTAGAGCATAATATGCAACTCCGTTGCATATTGACGAAAACACCACGTGACTTATTTAGTTCTCTCTCGTTTATGTACCCAACAAGATTAAATGTTATTAGCATGGCAAGAGGTGAAGCAAAAGAAAACTACCTATCTAGTCAAGGTTAAATGAGGCGGGAAGCAACGAACAACAATTCCGGAAACTCCTCATGAGCATATTATAGATTTGGTACTGTTCTGCCCTAAACACAATTTTAGAGTTGTTAAACATGCTAGGTGAGTGCATCACGTTAAACTAGGCATTTTTCTACCCCATTTACATATAAAATTTATTAAATTCCGAGTTACGGTTATTTAGTTATGAATTAAAGCATTTTAGCATGGCATAGGAGCAAATTTAAACAAACATCAAATTAAACATTTTAAACATGGGTGAAAATGACATATTATGAAACTAGATGCAATTCTAAGCATTTTCCATATTAAGTTTATTTTAATATGATGCATTGTTTGTGAGTTACAATATGCATGATCATGAAGGGGTTTTCTGCAAAACTGCTGTCTCTGGAAAAATAGATAAATTCGCCGAACTGAAAAAAACAAGAGCTGGACCGCAACAGGGGCGGCTGGGCGCTGGGGTTGGCCTCACCTAGTGGGCTGAGGCCCGCTCGGTGCAGAGGCTGGTGCGCTGGGCCAGCTGGGCAGTGGGCTGGGGAGGCGCTGGGCTGTGGTTGGGCCAACGAGGCCGGCTGGCCCAGGCGAGCGAGACGTGCTCGTCGTCCTCGTGCTCCCGCATGAGCAGGGAGGTTGACGGTGGCGCTGACGATGGCAGGGAGGAGCGGAGGCGGCGTGATACGAATGGGGCTTGCCGGATCCGCGAGCGGAGTAGTCGGGGCGGCCAGATCCGAGCACGGGAGGTCACCGGGGTTCCGTTCTTGGTCGCGAGGAGGCTCGGCAGTGACCTAGTCGCGGGTCCGGCGGACCTTCGATGGTGCAGGCAGCAGCAAGATGGCGAGGTGCGGGCGCGGAGCGGGAGGCGTGCAAACGCCGAGGTGGTGGAGTGGATCCGGGTGGCGAGGTGGTGACGGGGTTGGGCTTGGGTGGCGTTGGCGCTCGAGGTCGTCGGCGGGGCGGGCTTGCCGGCGCGGAGGACGGCGCTCATGACTTGGCAGTCCAGATCGAGCTGGGGCTCGGGGGAGGAGCAACGCATGGGACGGCGGATGGGCCTGGCGGGCCTGCGGATGGGCCTGGAGGGCCGCGGTGGTGGTGGAGGCTGAGGGGGCGATGTGGCCTCCTCCGATTGGCCACGGGCGGTGCGGGGTGGCCGCGCAGCCAATGGCTACACGCCAAGTGGCAGGGACGAGGTGGCCTGCACGAAAACGGAGGTGGGGGGCGGCGGCTGCGAGGTGGGAGAAGGGCTAGGGATAGGGTAGGCTTGGGTTAGTCCATATTTGGAAGGTGGGATGTCTATATATAGACATAAGCTAGGGTTAGGGGGTGAGGAGGGGTTTTCAGAGCCTCCGATCGTGATCCGACGGATCCGATTGAGAGGGGGGATAGGTAGGCCTAGCTGGGCTGTGCAGAAGCCCTCAGACTGAGAGGAGAGAAGAGAGAGAGAGAGAGAGAGAGAGAGAGAGAGAGAGGGCCCGGCATCTGTTTTCGGAGACCGAAAACGTCCGACGTTTGCCCGGCTATAATGCCGCTATAGTTTAACGGTTGGGCTATCAAACGAACTCTGAATGCGATGAAACTTGACAGGCGGTCTATCTACACTATAACAAGACCACACGCCAACTTTCAACCCATTCCGAGAACATTTTCCGGCCACTTATAAAATACTATTTCGGACATGCCGCGGGCGCGTGCAAGTGTGTCTGGGCTCAGAACGGACAACGGACGGAACTGGGAGAACCCGTGCTAATGCAAGTTTTGAAAACATGATGATGCAATGCACATGATGACAATATGAAATGCAACACGCAAGCAAATAACATGGCAACAACAGCGAATAACTGGAGGACACCTGGCACATCGGTCTCGGGGCGTTACAGGGCCACACCCTGCCCATGAGGGTGGGGGCGCGCCCCCTACCTTGTGGGCCCCCTGGTGTCCCTCCGATGACCATCTTCTACTATATGAGGTCTTTCGATGAGAAAAAAAATCAGAAGCCATCTTCTCGGACGAAACTCCTCCACCACGAGGCAGAACCTTGGCGGAACCAATCTAGGGCTCTGGCGGAGCTGTTCTGCCGGGGAAACTTCCCTCCGGGAGGGGGAAATCATCGCCATCGTCATCACCAACGCTCCTCTCATCAGGAGAGGGCAATCTCCATCAACATCTTCACTAGCACCATCTCTTCTCAAAAGCCTAGTTCATCTCTTGTATCCGATTCTTATCTCCAAGTCCGGGATTGGTACCTTTAGGTTGCCAGTAGTGTTAATTACTCCTTGTAGTTGATGCTAGTTGGTTTATTTGGTGGAAGATCATATTTTCAGATCCTATATGCATATTAATACCACTCCGATTATGAACATGAATATGCTTTGTGAGTAGTTACGTTTGTTCCTGAGGACATGGGAGAAGTCTTGCTATTAGTAGTCATGTGAATTTGATCTTCGTTCGATATTTTGATGAGATGTATGTTGTCTCTCCTCAAGTGGTGTCATGTGAACGTCGACTACATGACACTTCACCATTATTTGGGCCTAGAGGAAGGCATCGGGAAGTAATAAGTAGATGATGGGTTGCTAGAGTGACAGAAGCTTAAACCCTAGTTTATGCGTTGCTTCGTAAGGGGCTGATTTGGATCCATATGTTTCATGCTATGGTTAGGTTTACCTTAATACTTTTGTTGTAGTTGCAGATGCTTGCAATAGAGGTTAATCATAAGTGGGATGCTTGTCCAAGTAAGGATAGTACCCAAGCACCGGTCCACCCACATATCAGATTATCAAAGTACCGAACACGAATCATATGAGCGTGATGAAAACTCGCTTGACGATATTCCCATGTGTCCTCGGGAGCGCTTTTCTCTATATAAGAGTTTGTCCAGGCTTTTCCTTTGCTACAAAAAGGATTGGGCCACCTTGCTGCACTTTATTTACTTTTGTTACTTGTTGCTCGTTACAAATTATCCTATCACAAAACTATCTGTTACCACTTATTTCAGTACTTGCAGAGAATACCTTGCTGGAAACCGCTTATCATTTCCTTCTGCTCCTCGTTGGGTTCGACACTCTTACTTATCGAAAGGACTACGATAGATCCCCTATACTTGTGGGTCATCAAGACTCTTTTTTGGCGCCGTTGCCGGGGAGTGAAGCGCCTTTGGTAGGTGGAATTTGGTAAGGAAAAATTTATATAATGTGCTGAAATTTACTGTCACTTGTTACTATGGAAAGTAATCCTCCGAGGGGCTTGTTCGGGGTATCTTCACCCCGACCAGTAGAGCAAAGAGTTGCTCCTCAACCAACTGAACCTACTAAAAATGAAAATGTCTGCTTTGAATTTCCTTCGGGTATGTTAGAAAAACTACTAGCTAATCCTTTTGCAGGAGATGGAACAATGCATCCTGATGAGCACCTAATATATGTTGATGAAGTTTGTGGATTATTTAAGCTTGCAGGTGTACCTGGAGATGTTGTTAAGAAGTAGGTCTTCCCTTTATCTTTGAGGGAAGATGCATTGACATGGTATAGGCTATGTGATGATACGGGTTCATGGAACTACAAACGATTGAAATTGGAATTTCATCAAAAGTTTTATCCTATGCATATTGTTCATCGTGATCACAATTATATATATATAATTTTTGACCTCGCGAAGGAGAAAGCATCGCTCAAGCTTGGGGGAGGCTTAAATCAATGTTATATTCATGCCCCAATCATGAGCTCTCAAGAGAGATGATTATTCAAAATTTATATGCTCGCCTTTCTGATAACAATCGCACCATGCTCGATACTTCTTGTGCTGGCTCTTTTACGGTAAAGACTATTGAATTCAAATGGGATTTATTGGAAAGAATTAAATGCAACTCTGAAGATTGGGACCTCGACGAAGGTAAGGAGTCAGGCATGACACCTAAGTTTGATTGTGTGAAATATTTTATGGATACCGATGTTTTCCGTAAATTTAGCACTAAATATGGACTTGACTCTGAGATGGTAGCTTCTTTCTGTGAATCTTTTGCTACTTATGTTGATCTCCCCAAGGAGAAGTGGTTTAAATATCATCCTCCCATAGAAGTAAAAGTAGCTGCACCTATTCAAGTTGAAGAAAAGATTGTCACTTATAATGATCCTATTGTTCATACTTCTTATGTTGAAAAACCACCCTTCCCTGTTAGGATAAAGGATCATGCTAAAGCTTCAACTGTGGTTTGTAAAAGCAATATTAAAACTTATACACCTCCTGAGCAAATTAAAGTTGAACCTGATATTTCTATTGTTAAAGATCTCTTGTCTGATAATATTGATGGGCATGTTATTCATTTCCTTGAAGAGACTGCTAGAATTGCTAAACCTTGTGCTAAAGATAAAAACAGACCTGTGGTAGGCATGCCTGTTATTTTTATTAAAATAGGAGATCATTGTTATCATGGCTTATGTGATATGGGTGCTAGTGCTAGTGCCATGCCTTACAGCTTATACAAAGAAATTATGCATGATATTGCACCTGCTGAGATAGAAGATATTGATGTCACAATTAAACTTGCCAATAGAGATACTATTTCACCAATGGGAATTGTTAGAGATGTTGAAGTCTTGTGTGGGAAAACTAAATATCCTGTTGATTTTCTTGTTCTTGGTTCCCCACAAGATAGCTTTTGTCCCATTATATTTGGTAGACCCTTCTTAAACACTATTAATGCTAAGATAGATTGCAAAAAGGATGTTGTTACTATCGGTTTAGATGATATGTCTCATGAATTTAATTTCTCTAAATTTAGTAGAAAACACCGTGAAGAAGAATTACCTAGTAAGGATGAAATTATTGGTATTGCTTCTATTGCCGTACCTCCTAGTGATCCTTTAGAACAATATTTGCTAGACCATGAAAATGATATGTTTATGAATGAAAGAATGGAAATAGATGAAGTATTCTTTAAACATGAACCTATTCCTAAACACAATTTGCCTGTTGAAATCCTAGGGGATCCTCCTCTACCCAAGGGTGATCCCGTGTTTGAGCTTAAACCGTTGCCTGATACTCTTAAATATGCTTATCTTGATGAGAAAAAGATATATCCTGTTATTATTAGTGCTAACCTTTCAGAGCATGAGGAAGAGAGATTATTGAAAACTCTGAAGAAGCACCATGCTGCTATTGGGTATACTCTTGATGATCTTAAGGGCATTAGTCCCACTCTATATCAACATAAAATAAATTTGGAAGAAGATGCTAAACCAGTTCGTGATCATCAACGACAGCTGAATCCTAAAATGAAAGAAGTAGTAAGAAAATAAATACTAAAGCTCCTTGAGGCAGGTATAATCTATCCCGTTGCTGATAGTCAGTGGGTAAGTCCTGTCCATTGTGTCCCTAAGAAAGGAGGTATTACTGTCATTCCTAATGATAAAGATGAATTGATTCCTCAAAGAATTATTACAGGTTATAGGATGGTAATTGATTTCCGCAGATTAAATAAGGCCACTAAAAAGGATCATTACCCCTTACCTTTTACCGATCAAATGCTAGAAAGATTATCCAAACACACACATTTTTGCTTTCTAGATGGTTATTCTCGTTTCTCTCAAATACCTGTGTCAGCCAAGGATCAGTCAAAGACTACATTTACTTGCCCTTTTGGTACTTTTGCTTATAGATGTATGCCTTTTGGTTTATGTAATGCACCTGCTACCTTTCAAAGATGCATGATGGCTATATTCTCTGACTTTTGTGAAAAGATTTGTGAGGTTTTCATGGACGATTTCTCCGTCTATGGATCTTCTTTTGATGATTGCTTAAGCAACCTTGATCGAGTTTTGCAGAGATGTGAAGAAACTAATCTTGTCTTGAATTGGCAAAAGTGCCACTTTATGGTTAATGAAGGTATTGTCTTGGCGCATAAAGTTTCTTAAAGAGGTATTGAGGTTGATAAAGCCAAGGTTGATGCTATTGAAAAGATGCCATGTCCCAAGGACATCAAAGGTATAAGAAGTTTCCTTGGTCATGTCGGATTTTATAGGAGGTTCATTAAGGACTTCTCAAAAATTTCTCGGCCCCTGACTAATTTATTACAAAAAGATATACCATTTGTCTTTGAGGATGATTGTGTAGAAGCATTTGAAATACTTAAGAAAGCATTGATCTCTGCACCTATTGTTCAGCCACATGATTGGAATTTACCCTTTGAAATTATGTGTGATGCTAGTGATTATGCTGTAGGTGCTGTTCTTGGGCAAAGAGTTGATAAGAAATTAAACGTTATTCAATATGCTAGTAAAACCCTAGACAATGCTCAAAGAAATTATGCTACTACTGAAAAAGAATTCTTAGCAGTTGTATTTGCTTGTGATAAGTTCAGACCTTATATTGTTGATTCTAAAGTAACTATTCATACTGGTCATGCTGCTATTAAATATCTTATGGAAAAGAAAGATGCTAAACCTAGACTTATTAGATGGGTTCTCTTGCTACAAGAATTTGATTTACATATTGTTGATAGAAAGGGAGCTGAGAACCCCGTTGCAGACAACTTGTCTAGGTTAGAAAATGTGCTTGATGACCCACTACCTATTGATGATAGCTTTCCTGATGAGCAATTAAATGTCATAAATGCTTCTCATACTGCTCCATGGTATGCTGATGCTGATTATGCTAATTACATTGTTGCTAAATTCATACCACCCAGTTTCACATACCAACAAAAGAAAAAGTTCTTCTATGATTTGAGGCATTACTTTTGGGATGACCCACATCTTTATAAAGAAGGAGTAGATGGTGTTATTAGACGTTGTGTACCTAAGGATGAATAGGAACAGATCCTATGCAAGTGTCACTCCGAAGCTTATGGAGGACACCATGCTGGAGATAGAACTGCACATAAGGTATTGCAATCTGGTTTTTATTGGCCTACTCTCTTCAAGGATGCCCGTAAGTTTGTCTTATATTGTGATGAATGTCAAAGAATTGGTAATATTAGTAGACGTCAAGAAATGCCTATGAACTATTCGCTCATTATTGAACAGTTTGATGTTTGGGGCTTTGACTATATGGGACCTTTTCCTGCCTCTAATGGATATACACATATTTTAGTTGCTGTTGATTACATTACTAAGTGGGTAGAAGTTATTCCAACTAGTAGTGCTGATCATAACACTTCTATTAAAATGCTTAAAGAAGTTATTTTTCCAAAATTTGGAGTCCCTAGATATTTAATGACTGATGGTGGTTCACACTTTATTCATGGTGCTTTCCGTAAAATGCTTGCTAAATATGATGTTAATCGTAGAATTGCATCTCCTTATCACCCTCGGTCTAGTGGTCAAGTAGAATTTAGTAATAGAGAACTCAAATTAATTTTGCAAAAGATTATTAATAGGCCTAGAAAGAATTGGTCCAAGAAACTTGATGATGCATTATGGGCCTATAGAACTGCATATAAAAATCCTATGGGTATGTCTCCGTATAAAATGGTTTATGGAAAAGCATGTCACTTACCTCTCGAACTAGAACATAAGGCATATTGGGCTATTAAAGAGCTCAATTATGATTTTAAATTTGCCGGTGAGAAGAGGTTATTTGATATTAGCTCACTCGATGAATGGAGAACCCAAGCCTATGAAAATGCCAAGTTGTTTAAAGAAAAAGTTAAAAGATGGCATGATAAAAGGATACAAAAGCATGAGTTTAATGTAGGTGATTATGTATTGCTATACAACACTCGTTTAAGATTTTTTGCAGGAAAACTTCTCTCTAAATGGGAAGGTCCTTACGTTATCGAGGAGGTCTATCGTTCCAGTGCCATAAAAATTAAAAATTTCGAAGGCACAAATCCGAAGGTGGTGAACAGTCAAAGAATTAAACATTATATCTCAGGTAATCCTATAAATGTTGAAACCAATGTTATTGAAACCGTAACCCTGGAGGAATACATAAGGGACACTTTCCGGAACGTTTCAGACTCCGAAAAGGAATAGGTATGTGGTACGGTAAGTAAACCGACTCCAAAACAGTTTTTGAGGCAATATTTCTCCGTTTTGGAATATTTAGAAAAATAGAAAAATAAGTAGCAGTCCGGGAGGACACAAGGGCTCCACGAGGGTGGAGGGCGCGCCCCCCTACCTCATGGGCACCTCGTGTGCTTTCCGGACTCCATTTTCTTACATGACACATATTTTAGTCAGTAAAAATTCATTATATAATCTCCCGGAGGTTCTGACTCCCGTATCACGCAAAAATCTCATGTCTTTGTTTCGAGCTGTTTTCTGTCAGGGTTGTCAAGGCCAGGCACTATGTCGTCTCACTCCTCCTCCAACCATGAGGGCAACGACGCTTGGCTACTGAAGATAGAGCTGAAGAGAGAAGAACCCATGGAGATCAACAAGGATGAAAGGATCAAGAAGGCCATGGAGGACCAAGTTCCGGCAACAGAAGACACCCCTCAACTTGATCACAATCTTCTTACCCCAACAGAGATCGAAGCTTTCAAGATGATAGAGTTAGCTCGTATACAAAATAAGTATCTCACACATGAAAATATTTTGTTGAAGGAGCATATCATCGCACTCAAGGGCATTATCCGCAAGTTAGAAGACCTCCTACGCTCGATGTGTGACTATCCATCATCAACAACTCCACCTTCTTCACCAACAAAGGAGACATAATCACATGGGTATGGGCACTCCCCTTGGCAACCGCCAAGCTTGGGGGAGTGCCCCGGTATCGTATCACCATCACTTTTATCTTTACCGTTTTTCTTAGTTTGATCCTTTTGGTAATATCTTGATCTAGTAGAATAAAAGTTCTTAGTATGATCTAGTTGTGAGTTTTGCTTTATGATCCTTTTATGTAATCGAGTCCATGAGCTATATATAATAAAGATTAGTGTTGAGTCAAGGGCTTGATTATTTTTCCATGATCCTAAGTGAATAAAAGAAAAGAGAAAGAAATAAAAAGAAACAAAAGAGATCATATGGATCTTTATGGAGAGTAATGAGCTCACCTAGAAAAAGTATGATGAATAAAAGTTGTTGAGAGTTAACAAGCATAGTTTTGCTCATCGTTGCAATTAATAGGAAGTAATAAAGAAAGAGAGGTCTTCACATATAGATATACTATCTTGGACATCTTTTATGATTGTGAGCACTCATTAAAATATGACATGCTAAAGAGTTGACGTTGGACAAGGAAGACAACATAATGGGTTATGCTTTCTTACATCTGAGATAAATTATATTGTCATGGATCATCCAACATGGTTGAGCTTGCCTTTCCCTCTCATGCTAGCCAAATTCATAGCACCAAGTAGAGATACTACTTGTGCTTCCAAATACCCTTAAACCAGTTTTGCCATGAGAGTCCACCATACCTACCTATGGATTGAGTAAGATCCTCTAAGTAAGTTGTCATCGGTGCAAGCAATAAAAATTGCTCTCTAAATATGTATGACTTATTAGTGTGGGAGAAAATAAGCTTTATACGATCGTGTGATATGGAAGAAATAAAAGCGAAGACTGCATAATAAAGGTCCATATCACAAGTGGCAATATAAAGTGACGTTCTTTCGCATTAAGATTTTGTGCATCCAACCATAAAAGCACATGACAACCTCTGCTTCCCTCTGCGAAGGGCCTATCTTCTACTTTTATCTCCTACCTTGCATAAGAGTCATGGTGATCTTCACCCTTCCTTTTTACATTTTATCCTTTGGCAAGTATAGTATGTTGGAAAGATCCTGGTATATATGGCTAATTGGATGTGAGTTTTCATGCACTATTATTGTTGACATTACCCTTGAGGTAAAACGTTGGGAGGCAAAACTATAAGCCCCTATCTTTCTCTATGTCCGATTAAAACTCCATACCCATAAGTATTGCGTGAGTGTTAGCAATTGTGAAAGACTATATGATAGTTGAGTATGTGGACTTGCTGAAAAGCTCTTATATATTGACTCTTTCCTATGTTATGATAAATTGCAATTGCTCCAATGACCGAGATTATAGTTTGTTAGTTTTCAATGAAGTTTATGATTCAAACTTGAAATTGTGATTGAATTATTACTCTAGCATAAGAAATAATATGACAAGAATTATATAAGTTGCTGTTCTAAGAATGATCATGATGCCCTCATGTCCATATTTTATTTTTATCGACACCT
Organism: Triticum urartu; assembly: GCF_056163025.1. NCBI lineage: Eukaryota > Viridiplantae > Streptophyta > Magnoliopsida > Poales > Poaceae > Triticum > Triticum urartu. The sequence goes on along the minus strand of NC_141875.1, from coordinate 576,481,047 downwards.
CTATCTCTAAACATGTGGACATATTTTTCAATTTCGGCTACCGCTTGAGGACAAGCAAGGTCTAAGCTTGGGGGAGTTGATACGTCCATTTTGCATCATGCTTTTATATTGATATTTATTGCATTATGGGCTGTTATTACACATTATGTCACAATACTTATGCCCATTCTCTCTTATTTTACAAGGTTTCCATAAAGAATGCCGGTAACTGGGATTCTAGGCTGGAAAAGGAGCAAATATTAGAGACCTATTCTGCACAGCTCCAAAAGTCATGAAACTTCACGGAAGTGAATTTCAGAATATATAATAAATATTGAGCGCAAGAAGTTCACCAGGGGGGCCACACGCTGCCCACGAGGGTGGGGGCGCGCCCTACCCCCTGGGCGCGCCCCCTACCTCGTGGGCCCCTGGTGGCCCTCCGATGACCATCTTCTGCTATATGAGGTCTTTCGATGAGAAAAAAATCAGAAGCCATCTTCTCGGACGAAACTCCGCCGCCACAAGGCGGAACCTTGGCAGAACCAATCTAGGGCTCTGGTGGAGCTGTTCTGTCGGGGAAACTTCCCTCCGGGAGGGGGAAATCATCACCATCATCATCACCAACGCTCCTCTCATCGGGAGAGGTCAATCTCCATAAACATCTTCACCAGCACCATCTCTTCTCAAAACCCTAGTTCATCTCTTGTATCCAATTCTTATCTCCAAGTCCGGGATTGGTACCTGTGGGTTGCTAGTAGTGTTAATTACTCCTTGTAGTTGATGCTAGTTGGTTTATTTGGTGGAAGATCATATGTTCATATCCTATATGCATATTAATACCCCTCTGATTATGAACATGAATATGCTTTGTGAGTAGTTACGTTTGTTCCTGAGGACATGGGAGGAGTATTGCTATTAGTAGTCATGTGAATTTGGTCTTCGTTCGATATTTTGATGAGATGTATGTTGTCTCTCCTCTAGTGGTGTCATGTGAACATCTACTACATGACACTTCACCATTATTTTGGCCTAGAGGAAGGCATTGGGAAGTAATAAGTAGATGATGGGTTGCTAGAGTGACAGAAGCTTAAACCCTAGTTTATGCGTTGCTTCGTAAGGGGCTGATTTGGATCCATATGTTTCATGCTATGGTTAGGTTTACCTTAATACTTTTGTTGTAGTTGTGGATGCTTTCAATAGAGGTTAATCATAAGTGGGATGCTTGTCCAAGTAAGGACAGTACCCAAGCACCGGTCCACCCACATATCAGATTATCAAAGTACCGAACGCGAATCATATGAGCGTGATGAAAACTAGCTTGACGATATTCCCATGTGTCCTCGGGAGCGCTTTTCTCTATATAAGAGTTTGTCCAGGCTTGTCCTTTGCTACAAAAAGGATTGGGACACCTTGCTGCACCTTATTTACTTTTGTTACTTGTTGCTTGTTATAAATTATCCTATCACAAAACTATCTGTTACCACTTATTTTAGTACTTGCAGAGAATACCTTGCTGGAAACTGCTTATCATTTCCTTCTGCTCCTCGTTGGGTTCGACACTCTTACTTATCAAAAGGACTACGATAGATCCCCTATACTTGTGGGTCATCACATCCCTACACTATGGTTCGGGTTCCAATGCCGACATCATCACAAGGCACCTCTCTAAGGACAAGCCCCTTGCCAAATCATAAGTGAACAAGGATGTTCTAGACATATCCCACTCTTTTCAAGTTATAGGGGTAATATTTAAACTATATGCTTGCAGTTCGGTCCACAGTCTGCCCCGACAGTCCTCCTCATCAGGGGATTTATCTCCGGGGATGATGGAAAGCGAGACGCCTTCTCATGCTTCCTCGCCTCCTAGGGCGGATGACTTCGAGGTGTCCTCTCGGAGAATCTCCCCTGACCATCAAGCGGCGTGGGGGAGAATGAAAACAATGCCCGAAGGCGTTACTTCGATCCTTACGGGTCCGGGAGGTGCATCCCCTATGGGGGCTAGCAATGAAGGCCCAAAACTATCCGGCTTACAGCCGAAGACAACCCTAGGGTCGAGCAGATGTATCCCTTTGAAGGGACACTACAAAAAAATACACTTGCGTGATGATACGTGTTTGTCACAGTAGGTCACATTTTCTGTCATGCATGTACATCCATGACGATTTTATGACAGAATCAAGATAGTCATACCTGTGCTGTCGTAGAAGTGTTCCATGACATTACCAAAATTATCATCACGGAAGTGTCCACTTCCATGACGATAAATCGTGCGTCACAGAAGTGCTTTCGTCAAGGGTGACCGACACGTGGCATCCACCGTAACGGAACGCCATTAAGCTATCAGGTCAGGTTTTGGATCCGAAAACCCGTTAACAGCCCTGACCAATGGGGATTTTCCACGTGTAAAATCATCATTGGCTGGAGGAAACACGTGTCGGCTCATCGTTGGGACAGATGTCATCCACTCATTGGACAGAAGGTGCCTATGATACATCGACATGTGGCACGGCCCAATAGAGGCCCATTCCTATGAAAAGGCCGGCCCGTTTGACTTGGTCAAAAGGTGGCGGGCCAGCCCATGTAAAGCCTGTTAACGGCCTGTTCGCATATAGCCCATTTACAGCCCGCTAACCCAAGGCCCGTTACGCCCTATCCGAATTAGGCCTAGTAGCGTCATCTGGGCCACCCAATATGATTCCAGCCCGTTATCACTTCTGGCCCATGTATGGCCCATGACGTCTTTCGGCCCATATGAGGCCCTATGTAACTCTTGGCCTATTAACGGCCCGTGGTGAAACTGGCCCGTAATGAACAGTGTATCACTTTACACCCATTAACGACCCGTGGTGAAGCTGGCCGTAATGAACAGTGTATCACTTTATACCCATTAATGGCCCGTTATTCCGTTGGGCCGTTTCCAGCCCATGTTAACTTTCGGCCATCTCAGAGCCCATTTATTCTTGGGCTCATTTCCAGCATTCGTTTACTTACGGCCCGTTACTGTCATTTTCTGCTTGTGGGCCAAATTCAGCCCGTGGTTATAGTCGGCCCGTTTGTGGTCCATTAATATGTTGGGCTGTTTTCATAGCATCATCAAATACGGCATATTAACGATGGCCCGTTATGGTCGGCCCATGAATGGACGATTCCAACTCTAGCCCGTTTACGACCATAATGTGGTCTGTTTGGCCCATGTTTGGCCAATCGATCATACGGCTCGTATAAGGCCCATTGATGATACGGCCCGCAGAAGGCCCATTGTTTCTACGACCCATAGAAGGCCCATTGTTTCTATGGCCCGTAGAAGGCCCACTATTTCTGCGGCCAGTAGGAGGCCCAGTGTCACTACAGTAAATATTAGCCCATTGTTATTGTGGCCTAGTTTTAAAAAATAGGTTATTGCAGCCACTAGCTAACCGCGGAAAAAGAACTGCAATGACTACAAGCAAACAAATAAACAAGACAACAAGGAAATAAATAAGAAGGCAACTAACACTAGGCTATCACGGCTATTACACATATTACATCCACTGGGCATCAAAGTTCGCCACCAGTGGAAATATAGGGAACAAAGCAGCATATCATATACACTGGTTGTCAAAGTTGGCGACCAGCACAAATAAACGCCGCAGCAAAACAAATCCAGAACTGAAACCAGTTCAGAAGATCTCAAGAAACAATATCCCGGGTACCCATAATGCTGGCAAGATGCTTAGCAAGCTTATTAACTTTCTCTTGTTTGGCGCTTAAATCCTCCAGTGCTTGCTGTTGCACCAGAAAATATGCATCTGAATTCTGCACGGACTTCCTCAGTCCTTCAGCTTCCTGTCGCAGCACATCTGATCGATGTCTTTCAACTTGAAGTTGAGACTCAAGAAGACAAACTGATTCAGGCAGCGAGTTCGAAGAGCTTGTGCCAGAAGTAGTGGCCAGTAACTCGAACACTACATCAAGACAGGACTTTTGGGTTCCCTCACTGTCGTCAAGATAGTTTTTATCAACTTCCTTGGAGACCAACAGGTATGCCTCACAATCTTGAACCATATCTGCATTACTTCCTTTACCATTGGATAACACGGTACCGTTCTCCAATATTTTGTCCGCATTCTAAAAGAGAAACAAGCAGACACATCACATGTTTACCATGTTATATATGAAACTCATTTTGGTAAATGAGTTCAGTAGTAAAGTGGACAGGATAACAGCATGACACAAACATATATCTATGTACCATGGTCACTTTATGGTCTATATCATTCTAGTTTTTGTTGCCAAATCAAGATAGAGACACAGTTCAAATAATATTTGTTGAAGACAAAGAAGAATAGACAGAATATAAGTGTGGGTAACTATAGAGCAATAACAACACTTGTAATGTGCATGACATGAGAACATAACTGTTTATTCAATTGAAACTGAAATCAACATAGAGCAGGTTACAACAGCAAACCAGTTAAAGAAACATGTTTAAAACATACTTGTTGCGCCATTGGAGTTTCAATTCCATCCTTCAAATTTGAAAATAGTTGGTATGAGTAAATACAGTAATGCAAGAGCAAAGGAGTATGAACCATAGCTATAGAACCTGACCTGAGAACAAATCTTCTTCTCCTTTAAGCATTGAGTTGGGATTCGGAGTGGTGGTCCTCGTGCTTTGGGCACTGCAGTTCCCTTACTAATTGCTCGTGTTTGGGTGCTTTGTGGTGGAGACGGTGATATGTCAACTGGAACTGGGTTACTATCTGCCGGGGTTGGGGTTAGAAGGGGTGTAGCTGGTTCTCTGTCCAACTGGGTAGGGGTACAATCTGCGAGAGTCTGGGTTATGTGTGGTGGATCTGGTCCTTTGGCAAGTACAACCATGGTTCTATCTGCATCAACTGGTAGCACTATCTTTTCTGAAGACCGTGTTGTTACTCCCTTAGATACTGCCATCACGCTCTCCAATTCAAATGGCTGATAAACAAGAAAAGTAATTGAAAGTATAGACATTGTATGATAGACAGGTGCAATGGATAGTGGGGAATAAAAGAGGGCATGAAATAATTCATATTTATGTTGTCTAACCAAACATGATAGCATGACACAATTTCACATATATGATGGCTAACTAAACAGGATAGCATGACACAATTTCACATTATGATGGCTAACTAAAAAAGATGGAAAGACATAGTTCAAAATATGAGACTATGTAAACAGGATGACATGACATAACTATATAATGTGTTTATTAAATAGGTTGGCATGCCATAATTCACATACATTCACGAATAGAATGCCATAATTCAAAATATGATGACTGTAAACACTAAACATGATGAGATGCTATAACTATATGATGTCTTTATTAAATGGGTTGCCATGCCATAATTCAGATAGATGATGTGTATGTACTATGTAAACATGATGGCATGATATAATTCAAATATATGATTTATATAGTAAGCAAGTAAGCAGATGGCAATCCATATATGATGTAGAAACTAAGCAATGCAAGACAACATGCATGACATGGGTAATATAACCCTGCCAAGTTTGAGCATAGACCTCAAGGAGGAAATAGGACTGATCATCAGTCTCTGAATCCTCCTCTGAGGAGCTCTCTGTAACCAGCAAGATGTCTGCTTCAGCAGGTAGCATTGTCTGCTCTGAATACCTTGTTTTCACTCCAGATACTTCCATCACCGCTTCAAATGGCTGATGCACAGGAAGAGTAGTTGAATATACAAACGTTGTCGACAAATGGAACACGTAATACAAAAAATGATAGCATGATATAATTCACATACATGATGATTGGCTAAACAGCATGGCATTGCATAATTCACATATATAATGCCTTTGAACAAGATAGCATTGTATAATTCACATATATAATGTCTTGCAATAAGATGGCAATGCATAATTCACATATATGGTAATTAGACACTGAACAGGTGGCATTCACACAAAGCATGTCTAAACTAATCAAATGACATAGCAATGCGAGACACCATACGCACGATATGAGCAACATAACCTTGCCAAGTTAGAGCATACACCTCGGGGGGGGGGGAATAGGATTGGTCATCTGTCTCTGAATCCTCCTCTGAGGAGCTATCTGTAACCAGCGAGATATGCACTTCGTCAGATAGCATAGTCTGCTCTGAAGACCTTGTTTTCACTCCAGAATTTGCCATCACCGTGTCAAATGGCTGATGCACACGAAGAGCAGTTGAATGTACTAAAATTGTTGACAAATGTAATATGTAACAAAAAAGGATGGCCTGATATAATTTACATATAAGATGACTGGCTAAGCAGGATGACATTGAAAAATTCACATATATGATGCCTAGCTAAACAAGATGGCGTTGCATAATTCACATAAACGATGAATAAACTAAACAAATGGCATTCGCACAAAGGATGTCTAAACTAAGTAGATGAAATATTTGATGTATAAAGTAAGCAATGCAAGACACCATATGCATGATATAACCAACATCAGCATGCCAAGTTAGAGCGAAGACCTCAAGGGGTAAATAGGAGTTGTCTTCTCCTTCTGAATCCCCCTCAGAACGGATATCTTCCTCTCGATTACAATCCAAAATGCGTGGAGGGGGGCTGCCTTTGCGCCTACCATGGAGCGAGTCTGCATGAAATTTTATTGCCACGCAAGGCTTGTCTCTTTTGCTCTACATGTTTAGTTCCATTGTTTAGAATAACTGTCATGCATAGGAATAAAACATAGTGAGATTATGTAAGGAGTGCATGCAGAAATCCAGAGTGATGGTAGCAACCTGTCGATAGACCCAAAACCAATAATAGCAGGCCGATAATGGCTTCAGTTAAAAAATACAGATAATGGCTTCTTTACTGTTTGTTTCCCACCCAACATGAAACTCATAGTAGACACCGGAGATTAACCAGATAGTAGATAGATACTATTGATAGCGGCCCCGATATGTACCCCACAACCATTTAAAAACTCAAGTTTGACCATTAGTTTGGAGCTGACTCAGAGTCTAATCGGTGAACAGGACGATAAAGTAGCATCTAATATTAAGCGATGCATAACGTAAGCAGACACGAAAGAGTGCGACCTCTCCTGCAGACCCGTGTAGTCCTCGAGGTCATTTGCTCGGTTGATGATGGTAATGCAGTTTTCACGGCTGCCAGCGGTGGGGAAGAAGATCTGAGGCGGTGAAAGACAGTATGGAGGCCGAATCCCTGCTGTGCTGGACCCTTCTGTCGTTGGAGCAGCTGAGCTGGGGTGGACGACGGCGTAGCAGGAGCGGGACAAACCATGCAAGGTTTTCTTTGACAACTATCTATAAGAGAAGTAATTCTGTAAGGGCTCGTTTGAATTGGAGGATTCCAACAATGCAGGGATAGGAAATAGACAGGAATAAGATAGGAATGCACGTGCAAAACAGAGAATTTAAAAACACAGGATTTCTGCCAATCTGGGTGTTTGATTCACAACAATTGGAAGATCACAGGATGCAAAGAAGCATGGTGAGATTAAGTCAAACCACAAGAAAATGTACGGTTATAATGCTATTATGCTACTATCTCTCAGTCTTGTGCTTCATGAATAGGAATTTTAAAAGGAGGACCAGTGAAAATTAAAATTCCTACATTTTTTTATTTCAAGGAGACACTAAAGGAACAAATCCGTGTGCTCAGTGGACAATATATATAACATGTAGAGTAAAAAAGAGATGCAACAAGTGTACAACCTCTTTGGCGAAGCCATGTCGATCTCAGCGTGATTGGGTTGGCCGGTGAGGATGCTCCAGCTGACTTTGCTGTCGGAGGAGGGGAAGAAGATCTTAGGCGTCTGGAGATGGAGCCTGAGGTACTGCTCTACTATGATGGAGGGTTTCGTCGTTGGAGCAGCTCCGGTGAGTTGTACGACGCCGAGGCTGAAGCAGGACAAGAGAGACAACGAACAACGTTAACCTTCGTGGAATTCTAATAGCATCTCCAATACATGACATAAAATACATAACCACAAAGTGCTAGATGTAAAATACATCAGCCGCTCATCTCTGAACTTAACTGCCGAAACTGAATTTAACTGTCGAAACTGAACTTAACTATCGAAACTGAACTTAACTGTCGAAACTGAACTTAACTGTCGAAACTGAATTTTGCTGTCGAAACTGAATTTTGCTGTCGAAACTGAACGCACTAGCAAGGTGGGGCTACACGTCGGTCGACTAACTTTTTCATCTCTGGTCACTCGATTTTGCAGCCATTGGATACGAAATCAAGGGCCTGCGGTTCATCTTCAACCTCCACCCCCTGAGCCGCCAACCACCACCGGCCAAACAGCAGCCCCTCGCCGCCCGCGGCCGGCGGTGCGCCGCCCCGCCCGCCCCGAAAACACTCCCCACCGCCGTGCCGAGATTTTTCTCCGGCGATCCCCACGCCACAGCCCCGCCACCGCCAGCAACCACTGCCCCCACCCTGAACCCTTAGATAGATAGTGGGGTACCTCACTAGTGAGCCCCCCTCCCCGCTGTGGCTGGTTCTTCCTTCACCCCGGCGAGCCCCCCCACCCCCTGAAAATCGACTGACCCAAAAGTCGATTCAGTCGACTGAAGTGTAGCTAGATCGGAGCAGCATCGCAAGCAAGAGCAAGAGCGAGAGCAGCAGCACGAGCAAGAGCAATAGCAAGAGCAGACCAGGCAGGGGACAGAGAGCAAGAGCAGAGCAGCAGCAGCTCCTACTGATGTGGACTTCGCCACTGAGGGAGCGACACCATGGAGGAAGTGGCCGGCGACGCCGCCGTGGATGGAGTCGCGCCGTATCAGCTCGGGACCGAGCGCCGGCAGCACTGTGAGATCGAATCAAGAAGAAAATGCGGCGATTAGTGTACAACCTCCTTGGTGGCGCCGATTAGGCCGAAGCTTCATCCGAGGAAACGGTGATGATGATACTCTTCCGGTGGAGCAGGTGAAGACGGCGGTGTGGGAATGGAGGTGGCGCGAAAGACGAGGGGAACGTCAGGGCAGCTCCTTGGAGGTGGAGGACAGGGTGGCTGATCCGGCGGGACGATGAGATCGACGACGGATCCTCATCCGGTACGATGGATGAGGGACGTCGAGGTGTTGCTGTGGACGACATCGTCGGGGAAGAGGCTCCGGCTGGGTGGCGGACGGAGCAGGGTGTGGGGTTTCGTCGTGGGTTTTCGCGGCCTCGGTGTACGAATGGGTGGGCGGATGGGATGGAAGTGGGGAACCATGGCTTAGAGACGCGCTTGTCTGAAATGTGGGGTAAGTTACGAAAGTACCCCCACCGATTTGAGGCGGTTCTTTCGGTTCAGGGATACCACGGGCATTTCGTGTGTCGGGATTTCACAGGAGGTGGGAGTTTTCGCGCGCGTTGTAATTTCGGAATAGCAAGGCGCGGGTTGAGATGGAGGGAGTTGTCGGAGCACAACGAGACAAAGATATATCTCAAATATTTCAGGCTAACAAGGCGCGGGTTGAAATTTTCGGACAAGCCTAATGTGTATTGTACCAAATCAATGCGCACTACAAATGTCATTCAAAACTTTGAATTCATGTTAGGTTCAATTAAAATATTTCACTACGTGTATAATGCATGCAACCTACTACTCAAATGAACGTTTTAGTGCATTCCAAACATATATACTACCGCTTCAATATGAACTAAATTTGAATTCGTTTCTCTATTTGAATAAGATCTACATTAATGATTGTTGTGAAGTCAAAGCATTTGAATTCGTTTCTCTATTTTAATAAGATCTACAATCATCATTATTGTCAAGTTAAACCATCGTTTGTGTATTATCTTCACAGCACACCACATGATTAGTCTCGAGTTACATATGAACTATGTGTACTATATGAACTCGAACTAGATTTTTTGAATCCACTTTATTTTGATTTCAAGTCACATTACATTTCTAGCTCTAGCTAGATCTTCATAATCTAAACCATGTCTCATATGTATAATGTGTTTATCACATTATGTATGGTGCCCCGCCCCCTACGCCTACAAGTATTTAGATGTGAGTTGCAAACACCACACATTGCCACAAATTCAAATAAAATGTGAGAATGTTTGATATATAGTATTGTTTATATTGTTCGATATTTAGTTGTAAGCTGCAAATGCCACACATTATCACAAATTCAAATAAAATGTGAGATTGTTTGATGTATAGTATGGTTTAGATTGTTTGGCATTTAGCTGTGAGTTGCAAACACCATGCATTATCACATTATGGTATAACATGTGCACAGCACGTGTATCACCGCTATATTCATGCATGCAATGTTTAAAACACTATGATCTCCTATTCAAATATATGAATCCGCTTTCATATCAAATTATGATCTTTGTTAGTCTCTTACACCCACACAATCCTCTAACCTTTGTAGCTACCACTAACTTTCTCTCGTGCATGCACACGCCCTCCTCGCCCTCCCCCTCCCTCAACATTCTATACACCGGGCACATTCATTTTTTTCTTTAGGTCGTTCTCCCAGAGTCTCCACTACTCCTTTCCGACACACACCGATCGATAAACCTCTCCAGCGATGCCTGCCTAGAACATACACACACACCTTCAATCTCCTCCTTTATGTGTCCTTGCCTCGTGTCTCTCATACGGTCAGACACACGTGTAAACTCTCGCCCCTCTTTTCATCGATCTCACAACCGCACACTCCTCCTAGTATCTAGCTAGTAGTTGGCCCTCTCGCACCACCTCCTAGCTCCATTCTCTCTGTCTATCCATCTCGCTAGGCCTTATTTGCCTCTAACAAATGGACGTACACCGATGCTACCTCTTGAGCTTGCGCTGGTTTTCCCCGAAGAGGAAGGGATGATGCAGCAAAGTAGCGTAAGTATTTCCCTCAATTTTTGAGAACCAAGGTATCAATCCAGTAGGAGGCCACGCTCAAGTCCCTCATACCTGCACAAAACGATAGCTACTCGCAACCAACGCGATTAGGGGTTGTCAATCCCTTCACGGTCACTTACGAGAGTGAGATCTGATAGATATAATATTTTTGGTATTTTTGATATAAAGATGCAAGTAAAAAGTAAAAGCAAAGCAAGATTAATGTGATGGAGATTGATATGATGAGAATAGACCCGGGGGCCAGAGGTTTCACTAGTGGCTTCTCTCATGAGCATATGTATTCTACGGTGGGTGAACAAATTACTGTTGAGCAATTGACAGAATTGAGCATAGTTATGAGAATATCTAGGCATGATCATGTATATAGGCATCACGTCCGTGACAAGTAGACCAAAACGATTCTGCATCTACTACTATTACTCCACTCATCGACCGCTATCCAGCATGCATCTAGAGTATTAAGTTAAAAACAGAGTAACGCTTTAAGCAAGATGACATGATGTAGAGAGATAAATTCATGCAATATGAAATAAACCCCATCTTGTTATCCTCGATGGCAACGATACAATACATGCCTTGCTACCCCTTCTATCACTGGGAAAGGACACCGCAAGATCGAACCCAAAGCTAAGCACTTCTCCCATGGCAAGAACTACCAATCTAGTTGGCCAAACCAAACGGATAATTCGAAGAGACTTGCAAAGATAACCAATCATACATAAAAGAATTCAGAGAAGATTCAAATATTATTCATAGAGAGACTTGATCATAAACCCACAATTCATCGGTCTCACCAAACACATCGCAAAAAGAAGATTACATTGAATAGATCTCCACAAGAGAGGGGGAGAACTTTGTATTGAGATCCAAAAAGAGAGAAGAAGTCATCTAGCTACTAACTATGGACCCGAAGGTCTGAGGTAAACTACTCACACTTCATCAGAGAGGCTATGATGATGTAGAAGCCCTCCGTGATGACGGCCCTCTCCGGTGGAGCTTTGGAACAGGCCCCAAGATGGGATCTCGTGGATACAGAAAGTTGCGGCAGTGGAATTAGGTTTTTTGCTCCTGTTCTGATCATTTGGGGGTACGTAGGTATATATAGGAGGAAGGAGTACGTCGGTGGAGCACCGAGGGTCCCACGAGGTAGGGGGGCGCGCCCTAGGGGGGGCACGCTCCACCCTCGTGACCGCCTCTTTGACTCCTTGGAGTAGGGTCCAAGTCTCCTGGATCACGTTCGGTGAGAAAATCACGTTCCCGAAGGTTTTATTCCGTTTGGACTCCGTTTGATATTCTGTTTATTCGAAACACTGAAATAGGCAAAAAACAGCAATTCTGGGCTGGGCCTCGGGTTAATAGGTTAGTCCCAAAAATAATATAAAAGTGGAAAATAAAGCCCAATATGGTCCAAAACAGTAGATAATATAGCATGGAGCAATCAAAAATTATAGATACGTTGGAGACGTATCAACCGACCAATCTCCCGCTATACATATAGCTAGCTAGGTCCTTATAACTTGTTTTTACCCACATGTCAATCGATCTACCTCATTAGTTGTGTCTCTCCCTTCCTCCGACAAACAACAATTGATCTACCGATCTAGTTAGGTTTTCTTACCAAACACATGGTTCCCCTTCATCATCCATGGATGCGTCCCGACAGATCTATCACGCACAGGCACACACAAAAACATATCCCCACTCTTATTGATAATATTGCAGTTCCACCCTCAGTTTGTCTAGTAGGCCTCTCCCACCATCTTCGAGAAGCAACTCCATCACCCATCCAGCACTCTACCCCTCTTCCTCTCTCTCTCTCTCTCTCTCTCTCTCTCTCTCTTTGTCCCATCATATTTCCCGTCCTTCAGTTATGTATGGATGTCGACCGATCTCCCTCAAGACATAGCTGGGTCTCTCCTTCTCAACACATATACGAGTCGTTCTACCTCTATAGTTAGGCCTCTGCCTACCACTGCCCCCCCACACACTGATACATCGAGCGCTCTAGTCATGTCTCCCTACCACACACAAACTTGACATGTGCCCTCTAACATTCTGGTAGGCCAGTCGCCCTATATCTTTGACTTGCACGGACACACAATTTCGATGGCTCTCTTCATCGATCTCGCACCCACCCACTTGATCCTCTCTTCGACTCTACCGATAGCTATGACCCCTCCATCTCTTCTCGTGGATTGCCCGACCCTCTATGTATGATATGGATAGGCCTCCATTTCACATACATTGCATGCAAAATTTTGTTTGAGATGTCATTGACACATATTCCCACAAATAATTCAAGAAATCAACCCCCCACCCCAAAACAAAAAACACTCACGAACGCGGTTTGTATCTCTCTCACACACCCACATAGGTGGGGGATGTGCACAAAGAGAAGACGTGCATGCACGGCGCACGTACTCCCATCTCTTTCCCAACCACACCCGCGCGTGTACACTGTGGAGCTCATTTCTGTACGAAAAAGGCAGTCCACGTGGTAATTTGGCACGTGTACTGGTTGTCCACTTGGTGGAGGGAGGATCGTCTACCACAGGTGAACAAACAAATTGCGACTTGACGTGTTATGTTAAAAAAGAGGCAACCCATGTGGGGCCTACCTTAGAGGCAAGGCTCTATACACTGGAGTACTTTTGATGTGTCCCGTCAACTTGCAGAACGAGGAGAAGCTTGCTTAGTACGCCGTCTCCCCCATTCCTAAATATAAGTCTTTGTAGAGATTTCACCATGAACCACATGCGGATGTATATAGATGCATTTTAAGTGTAGATTCATTCATTTTGTTCCGTATGTAGTGGAATCTCTACAAAGACTTATCTACTAGTAATAGCTAGCCCCCACTACTAGGAATTCTCTATCCTCTCCTTGAGCCACATCATCAAAATTGATGTAGCCGTTAGATGAAGTAAATCAGTCCATAATAGCTGCCTGATCTAGACGTTGAGAGGCTCCGCACTAAGCCACATGCACGCATGCAGAAATACCATGGCACATGCATGTGAGTGGGTTTTAAATGACATCAACATGTCTGCATGCAAGCATGCACCGGTAGCATGCATGTAAGTGAGCTTTTAAGTCCCATTAACATGTCAAAAAGAAAAATATAATCCCATTATGCAGTAGGAGTTGGCTGATCTTTTTTCCTTACGCGGGATGATCTAAATGATGATGGGAGTTTATTTAGTTTGGCTACCACATTTGTCATGCGGTTATAGAGTTTTTTTTAGTTCTATGAAATCGATAATTTTGCGCAGAGAGATATACCGCTGTTTCGCGGCAATGCGCGGGGACTCATCTAGTAATATTTAGGAACGGAGGGAGTACTATGTAAAGAGTTAGGTGTTGCACGGTGATAGTGTGAGGTGGGCCATGTAATCACTGAGCATGCATGTTTTCACTGCTCTTGCACGCCTCCGCTGTAAGAATGGAAAAAATTGTAATCTAGTAGTAGTACCTCCTTTCGCCGAAAGCGTGGGACATCCAGCAGTCCTACCACCTCAGTAATAAAGACCAATGAGCCGTCAAATCACATAGACCCAGTAGTAACCATCACTCTTGCGCTAGTGAGAGGTCGCGTCCGCTCTGCCCGGGCATGAATGCGGCACCGATTCTTTGGAGCGGTGCTGACCGTTTCGGGCGGGAAGCGCGTGCGGGCGATGGAGGGGCTTTGGTGGGCTAGGCTGGTCAACAGCGGGCATGGCAGCTGTCCGCGTGTCCCTACCGGACACGCCCGAAAATGAGAGGATGCACCGACTCTCGCGGCTAAAATCGTACACTACACAACATCTCTCTGTAGGAGTAGGTCGATCTGTCGCTCTCTCTAACACACGCATGCTGTTAAACACACACACACGCACACACATGCACGCACCTTGGTCCCGTTGCACCTTCTAACTTGAGGTCTCGGGTTCGATAACTACACTTGAGCATAATTTGTGCCAGGAGGATTCTTTGACTGGTCAAAATGTTTTCTAGGGTTTGCACGCTTCACACTCTCTCTCCAGTATATATATACACGCTGGAGCCTCAGCACTTGTAGTTGCTCTCTTCACACTCTCTCGCCCTCTCCCTTTGTTCTGAATTACTTGTCGCAGGTATGGATGTATCTAGATGTATTTTAGTTCTAGATACATCCATTTATTCGACGAGTAATTTGGAATGGAGGGAGTAGTTGCTCTCTTCACACTCTCTCGCCCTCTCCAGATCTAAACAAGACTTCGTTGGCCTCTCTCTCCCCTCACTGCTGCTCAAAGAGCTGGCAGGATCCGTCCACCGGGAAGGGAAGGAGGCTTAACGATGTCACCGTCGGCGAGGGACTACTGGCGCAGCTGTTCACTTTCCACCCAGCGGCGGCGCGGGAGGGCCTCAGACCCCTTCTTCTTCGCCGCCGTCCCATCGCCCACCGAACCACGCCCCAAGAACCTTAAGGTATAATTTACTTACTCAACATGTGTTGCTCTAGCTGCATGTATACCATGAATCTAGGACGTGGTTCAAACAGGAATGGAGTGGGGGAAAGTAGTGGGAAAAGTTGTATATATCATGAATCTAGGACGTGGTTCAAAGAGGAAATGAAGGGGGAAAGTTGTATAGCATGAATCTAGGACGTGGTTCAAAGAGGAAAGGAATGGGGGAAAGTAGTGGGGAAAGTTGTATCGCATAAATCTAGGACGTGGTTCAAAGAGGAAAGGAAGGGGCGAAATTACTAGTTCAAAAAGGAAAGGAAGGGACAAGGCTGTAGAGTTTGAGGAGGACTAGATTTGTTGCGCTCACATAGGGAAAGGTGTCTAAAGATAACAAAACTGGGACCAACACAAATATGCTCCTTGGTTGTTTGTTCTTTGTTGCAATAGACTGTGCATGACCACAGTACATTGGTAGATGCACATGGTGCTGGTGCGTCCACTGTCCCATGCAACTCATTAGCTGTTGTTAATCTATGGCCCTATTTGGTTAAAAATTCCCTAGTCCCTACCTGCTTGGTTCCAGGGACAAAACATGGACTAGAGGTTATTAAATGACATGCTAAAAGACTATGTTACCCCTAGTAATGAACTAATAGAGACAAGGTGCGATGTGTGGCAGGGGCAACTGTTGGAAAAAGTCCCAAAAAGACTCCCTCGGGGTCTTCTTTCTTTAGTCCCAAATGCCCACTTTTAGTCCCTAAAAGTCCCTCCTGTTTGGTTTAGATGGGACTGACACGGAGTTTTTTTATTCCCTACACCAAAATGTCCTTGTAAACAAACACCCTCTAATAATGCCATTGGAAAATTGATGCAATGCCACAGTTAAAAGCAAATCACATGTTTAACAAATTTTATTGTTAATATAATCTCTATGTTAATATTAATCAATGCCACTGTCGGTGTCAAAACCGGCAGATCTCGGGTAGGGGGTCCCGAACTGTGAGTCTAGGCCGGATGGTAACAGGAGGCAAGGGGCACGAAGTTTTACCCAGGTTCGGGCCCTCTCGATGGAGGTAAAACCCTACGTCCTGCTTGATTAATATTGATGATATGGGTAGTACAAGAGTAGATTTACCACGAGATCGGAGAGGCTAAACCCTAGAAGCTAGCCTATGGTATGATTTTTGACGTGTCTGTTGTCCTACGGACTAAAACCCTCCGGCTTATATAGGCACCGGAGAGGGTTAGGGTTACACAAAGTCGGTTACAATGGTAGCAGATCTGTACATCCGTATCGCCAAGCTTGCCTTCCACGCCAAGGAAAGTCCTATCCAGACACGGGGCGAAGTCTTCAATCTTATATCTTCATAGTCCAGGAGTCCGGCTGAAGGTATAGTCCGGCCATCCGGACACCCCCTAATCCAGGACTCCCTCAGTAGCCCCTGAACCAGGCTTCAATGACGACGAGTCTGGCGCGCAGTTTATCTTCGGCATTGCAAGGCGGGTTCCTCCTCCAAGTACTTCATAGAATATTTTAAACACAAAGACAGTGTCCAGCTCTGCAAAATAAGTTGCCACATATTGCCATAGAGAGAATAATACTTACACAAATCTAATCTGCTGACATATTCCGTAGCGTAACACACCACGGCCAAGCCTTTATCCGCGTCGTTTCATTATCCCACCTCAGCGCGTTATGCGAGGCAGTTTCCTTGGCACGTCTTGTCAAAGCAGAGATCGTGTCCCCTTATTCCGGGATTCTCATCAACACGGGCGTGGGTAACCCAACCGCACCATTGATTACGGCGCTTGGAGATAAGCGAGTTTTACCAGGCTGGTGGGGACATGTAGTTGTGTCCACCCATATAAGGGGATAAGGATCCACCCTTCCACCTACGCCTTCTTCCTCCTTTGCCTATCCATTCTTGCGCACTCGAGCTCCAGCGCCCAAGTCCGCACTCACACCTCAACCTTCTCCAGCCATGTCTGGAGCAGGAAGCAAGTGGATGGTCTCCTCCATCACGGAGGGACATATCAAAAAGCTGAGGAAGACCGGATACCTGTCCAACAACATCGCATATCGACTTCCCAAAAAGGGGCAGCTCATCCCCACCCCTAGGCCCCATGAGAGGGTGGTGTTCCTCCCCCATTTCCTCTGCGGACTGGGCTTCCCTCTTCACCCATTTGTCCGGGGGCTCATGTTCTACTACGGCCTGGATTTCCACGATCTGGCCCCGAACTTCGTCCTCAACATCTCGGCATTCATCGTCGTGTGCGAGGCTTTCCTCCGCATCCGCCCCCATTTCGGCCTATGGCTCAAGACTTTCAACGTCAAGCCGAAGGTGGTGCGCGGGAACCAGGCGGAGTGCGGCGGCGCCATGGTTGGCAAGATGGCCAACGTCCTATGGCTCGAGGGCTCCTTTCTGGAGACCCTGAAGGGGTGGCAATCGGGGTGGTTTTACATCACCGAGCCGCGTGACCCCGAATGGGTCGCACCCCCCGAGTTTTGATCTGGACCCCCTATGCGGCTCACCTCCTAGAAGGAGACAGGCCTGTCGTGGGGTAAGAAAGGAGAGCTGATAGGACTCCAAACATGCATCCAAACCTTGGTGGACAAGAAGCTCAAACTTGTCAACGTAATCCAGGTAATGCTCATCCGCCTGATCCTCCCGTGTCAACAACGGGCTTTCACCATGTGGGAGTTCGACCCGGCGCGGCACCGAACTCTGAACAGGCTCTTCGACACGACGTACGAAGATGCCTGGAAGGTGCTTTTCAAGGGCGCCGAGGCCCCCGCATCTGCTACTGAGGATCGCGGATTCAGTACGCAGCATCACGCTCATGCGGTAAGTTGTTTTTTCTTTACAGGATATCAGTGTTTCATAGTTTGACTCCATGCGGGGTCTAAGCTCCCTCACCTATGACAGGATTGGCAGGTGACATCCGGACAGATCAACTGTCCGGCTCCTTTGCCCGAAGGCCCAGCGGACGCTCGCTTGGCGAAGCTGCTGGTTCCGGCACCCTATGTGGTGCCGGAGAAGAAGGCCGCGAAAAAGGCCACGGGGACTCGAAAGAGTGCCCGGCGCCAGGAGGTGTTGGATCCATCATCCGGCGGTTCCGAGGCGCAATCCTCTCATGAAGACGAGGAGGAAGAAGAAGAGACCTCTCCCCCTCCAGCGGGAGGAGAGAAGAAAAGGAAGGCGCCCTCTCTGGGAAGGCCGGAGGGTCCAAGAAGGGGAAAACCCTTCCTCCGGACTACTCCACCAACGCCGACGATGGCGAAGAGGAGTGGTAGCCCAGGGCCAAGCCCCTGGCAAAATCGTAAGTATCCGGATACCGGAGTAATTCATAGTATTCGTTTATTGCACAACTTTCCCTTACGCTGAATTCGTTTATGCAGCCCGCCCAAAGACCGGCTCGACGCGTCGTCGAGCGGCTCACTGGATTCGTCGGATGTGAACTCGCTTCCGACTGCTTCCTCCCCCCCGCCCTGTGGACGACACCGAAGTGTTGTCCTGACAGGTCCCAGGCCGGGAGTAGGTGGTCCTGGAGGCGCCGCAAGGCGACCTCCCGGACTCCAGGAGTAAAGGGGATGAAACCCCCAGGGCTCCAAGTCCGGCTCCAGGCCGGACACCGCTCCGGAACCTTCAAAGGTTCCAGAGTCCGGCGGGGGACCTCCTTCCAAGAGGAGCAAGCCCACCGCGCCGGTGGCCCCCGTCCAACCGGAGGCGCCGGACAATATGTTGGAGGCGCTCCAAGGCGCCTCCATTGACGAGGAGCACCACGCTATTATGAGTCCGGTGGTCCAGAAGGTTCAGTCCCCCAAGAGCGAACTGACTGAAGCTTGTAATAGCCTTTTGGCAGGCTTTGAGGTAAGTAAATAATGTGAAAATAATATTACCGCATGGACAGTAGCTCCTGATGCTCTGTTGGGCGTTCGCGAAGAAAAGCCGAATTGAGGATCAAAAATTCGCAGGAGTCTAACAACGGAGTCAATATGCATATGCAGGCTTCTCTGCTGGCGTCCGCCGCACTGACTGCGGAAGTGGACACGTTGAAGCAGAGCCTCGAGAAGTCCAAGCAAGAGCTCGGGCGTGCCAAGAAGCAGCTCGAGGAGAAGGAAGGTAAGAAATACCTTGTTTGAATATGTTTAAAAAGGGTGCAATTGCAAAAAATGACAGGATCAACATGGCTATTGTAGGGGCCACATCTGAAGTGGCGACCCTTAAGCAAGCGCTGCTCGAGGCCGAGAAGAGTGCAGCCGTGGAGCGCACCGAGCGGGAAAAGTATGAGGCCGAGGTTGGCAAGGTGCGGCAAGAGCTCCAGGTTCTCATGAAGAAACATGAGAGTTTAGAGCTTGACTCGAAGACGCGAGCGTCCGAGCTCGCGGCGTCTATTGAAAATGCCAAGTCTGCCAAGACCGAATCCCAGAAGACCCTCCGGGAGTTGGATGAGGTGAAGAAGATAGCGGCGGGTAAGGCATTCTTTATGCAAAGGAAACATATAGACGTGAGTTACTTGTTACTTACCCGAATCCGGAGCTCCCCAGGAGCGTTCGCAGATCTTCCCCGGAGTGTGTCCGATGCCGCCGCATTCTATCGAGCCGAGGAGGGCAGCTCGACGGAGAAGGTGTTCTAGTCTCAGTATGCTGAGGCCGGACACCCCGTGCCCCTGAGCGGCCAGCTGAAGCAACTTTTCGAGCTCCACAAGGCGGCCGAACAGGCCATGAAGGGCCTCCTAGTTCGGCTGTGGCCTTGAGAGGCCCTGCCTGGGAGCTATTTCGGGCTGGTGCAGCGGCTGGTGGAGGCCTGTCCAAGGCTCGAAGTCATCAAGCGCTCCGTCTGCATTGAAGGTGCCCGTAGGGCCTTCGCCCGTGCTAAGGTGCACTGGGGGAAGCTGGACGCTGAGAAGCTTGTGAAGGATGGGCCACCACCGGGGAAAGAGCATCGCAAGCCCGAGAATTACTATAAGGATGTTCTGAAGGGTGCCTGCCTTGTGGCGGATGAATGTTCTAGGGATGTATTTTTTGAGTAAAACTCGCTCGTTTTTGTCCTGTGCGCTGAAAACTTGTTCATATGCGCTGAGCAATGTTGTCTGAATTTAAAATATTACCTTCTGTGCGGCTGTTTATCAATTCTGAGAGATGGCGAGTCGTCGGCTTCTGCCCCCGTGCCGCTAGTGTTGGGGTGTTCGGGGTTAAACCTGAGCGCTCTTTTTCCCATGTTTGGGTCCTTCGAGGGAGGCGCTCAGCCCAACGAACAAGGCAATCGGACTATAACGCGTGAACACTCTCACTTAGCCATAGAATTCTATAATTTTAAATTTCGGCGAAGCCCCTAGTATTCGGAAGACCGAGTTCGGGGCGCTATCCACGCCTTGGCCGGACAAAGCCGACTCCTCGCCCTAAGCGGCATAAGTCTTTAGGGACTCGAAAAAGCCTCTCGAACAGCGACCAGCTCTCGCTTCATCATGACAGTCAGTTTTAGCTTTCTCCACTGAGGTGCTCAGCCCAGCTCAACTGGGGCACAATCGCAGTGGTTCTCCTAGTGCTACCTTAGCCGATATAGCGGAACGTAAGGCGCCAAAACATAGGAGCCAGGCAAACCCAACTATTGACCCAAGACATGATTCGGAGCCGATGCATATAATGCTATAAGTTCGGGGTGCCGCACTTGTGAAAGTGTTCGGACTTCTCACACCATATTGAGGGGTACTAAAGCCCCTGGCGTATTTTGGCCGTACCCAATTGTACGGGTGCAACATGTCGTTAAGAAAACATATATTTATGAAAAAGTAATGCAAAAATAGACAAAAGCTATGCATTGTTTATTAAAAATAGCTGCGATCAAAGCAGAACGATACAAATAATGCGATAAACGAAAAGTTAGACTATTTAACATGTCTGCTCCAGGGGCAAGCTATGGAATAGTATGCGAAACAGGTATACTGCTCGTGATAGAGACCACCTGTGAGTTCCGTAATGCGGCGTGGCTTGGCTGCCTCCCTGGTTCTTGCATCGTTTGTGCGGTAATTGAACTGCCGAACAGGCCTTCCGAAGAATGAGTCCTGAAAGTAAGAGCAAATTAAAATATCGGCAGCCCCTGGTGCGGTTTAAGCCGCGTTTCGGGCGTGCCGTGATGGTGCCCCTCCCCCTGTACCCATGGTATTTTTAGGGCGTAGTTATGTACGCGAAGCACTGATGTCGCCTTTTTGCAAGGGTTGGGGTTGGGGCCGCATTGCTACGCCTACTCAGAACGTGCCAGGCGGTCTTGTTTTGGGTTACTCCAGGCGCGCTTGACGGTGTCCGGACGTTTAATGGCCGGACTGGAGAACTGCCTGGAGAGGCTGCTTTGTACTTCCGCTGCAAGGGCCGCCGTTCGGAGGGAGCGTTCGGTGTTTCCATTGACCGTAATTACTCCTCGAGGGCCTGGCATCTTGAGCTTAAGGTATGCGTAGTGCGGGACAGCATTAAACTTGGCGAATGCGGTTCGCCCGAGCAGTGCATGATAGCCACTGCGGAATGGGACTATGTCGAAGATTAACTCCTCGCTTCGGAAATTATCCGGAGATCCGAAGACCACTTCAAGTGTGACTGAGCCTATACAGCTAGCTTCTACACCTGGTATTACGCCTTTAAAGGTCGTTTTGGTGGGCTTAATCCTCGAGGGATCTATGCCCATTTTCCGCACTGTATCCTGGTAAAGCAGGTTCAGGCTGCTACCCCCGTCTATAAGGACTCTAGTGAGATGAAATCCGTCAATAATTGGGTCTAGAACCAATGCGGCGAATCCGCCAGGACGGATGCTAGTGGGATGGTCCCTTCGGTCAAAGGTGATCGGGCAGGAGGACCATGGGTTGAACTTCGGGGCGACTGGCTCTACCGCGTATACGTCCCTTAACGCGCACTTTTGCTCCCTTTTGGGGACGTGGGTTGCGTATATCATGATCACCGTCCGCACTTGTGGGGGAAAACCCTTATGTCCACTATTGTTCAGCGGCCGGGGCTCCTCGTCGTCATCGCTATGTAGCCCCTTGTCTTCATTTTCGGCGTTTAACTTGCTTGCCTGCTTGAACACCGAACAATCCCTGTTGGTGTGATTGGCCGGCTTTTCGGGGGTGCCATGTATCTGGAACAAGCGGTCAAGTATTCGGTCCAAACTAGACGTGCCCCTAGGATTCCTTTTGAATGGCTTTTTCCGCAGACCGGTTTTAGAGCCTCTGAATCTGGCATTAACTGCCGTATCCTCAGCATTGTCACCGTTAATGCGGCGCTTCTGCTTGTTGCGACGCGACCTGCCACTACTGTCCCTGGTATCCGAATTACCCGGGTTCTTGGACATATTGTTGCTACGAGCAAGCCAGCTGTCTTCTCCCGCGCAAAAGCGGGTCATGAGTGTCGTGAGTGCTGCCATAGATTTCGGCTTTTCCTGTCCTAGGTGCCGGGCAAGCCACTCGTCACGGATATTGTGCTTGAAGGCTGCTAGGGCCTCTGCGTCCGGACAGTCGATTATTTGATTTTTCTTTGTGAGGAACCGTGTCCAGAATTGCCTGGCCGATTCGTCTAGCTGCTGAATTACGTGGATTAGGTCATCGGCCTCTGGGGGTCGCACATAAGTGCCCTGGAAATTGTCGAGGAATGCGGCTTCCAGGTCCTCCCAACAACTAATTGACCCTGTTGGCAGGCTGTTGAGCCACTGCCGAGCTAGTCCTTTAAGCTTGAGTGGGAGGTATTTGATGGCGTGGAAATCATCGCCGCGGGCCATCTGGATATGAAGGAGATAATCCTCGATCCATACCGCGGGATCTGTTGTGCCATCATATGATTCGATGTTTACGGGTTTGAAACCCTCATGGATTTTATGATCCATTATTTCGTCTGTGAAGCATAGTGGGTGTGCGGCGCCTCTGTACTGGGCTATATCACGACGTAGCTCCAATGAGCTTTGTCTACTGTGTTCGGCCCTGCCGAATTTGTGGCCGGCGTGACGGATATCGTCTCGAGCCATGGGGTGCCCGCGCGATCCGTAGATCGATCTTGTTTGCCTTGCCTTGTCCACCAACATATCTCGTAAGTGCGGCGCATATTCCCGTGCCTTGGTACGGGGTGCGGCTTGAGTGGAGGGCTGAGAGGCCTCTCTGTCACGGCCACGAGGTGGTCGGTCGGCCGCATCAAGTGCTTCCTCCTCTAATCGGGGTAGCAACCTGCGTTTGGGTAGCTCTTGGAGGGGCGTTCGAGTTTATGCTCTTCGGCCGCAAGGACTTCAGTCCATCTGTCGACTAGCAAATCTTGATCAGCTTTAAGCTGTTGCTGTTTTTTCTTGAGGCTTCTTGCCGTGGCCATAAGCCTGCGTTGAAAACGCTCTTGTTCGACGGGATCCTCTGGCACGACGAATTCATCGTCGTCGAGGCTTGCCTCATCTTCGGAGGGAGGCATATAATTATCATCCTCGACCTCTCTGTCAGCCGCTCTCTCATGAGGGCTGGTTTCCTCATCCTCCTTTGCTAAATCTTGCTCGAGGGGATTTTCTTTGGCGCTTTCCGGAGTATTATTATCTCCCGTGCTAGAATCGCCGTGTTTGTTTTGGCGGGATTTTGAGCAGCGCCGCTGACGCTGGCGCTTAGGCTGTTTCTTGGAGGGGTCATCCTCCGCTGTTCCATCACCATCTCCTTCTTTTGGGGTGTCCACCATGTATATGTCATACGACGAGGTGGCTTTCCAGGGCCTAGTTGGCGTTGGTTCTTCATTATCTCCTTCATCGGCGTCCATACCATCGATGTCTTCTGGGTCGAAGTCGAGCATGTCGGTTAAATCGTCGATGGTGGCTACAAAGTGGGTGGTGGGTGGGCTTTGAATTTCTTCATCGTCCGAATCCCAACCTTGCTGACCGTAGTTCGGCCAGGACTCTCCTGATAAAGAGAGAGACTTCAGTGTCTCCAGAATATCGCCGAAAGGCGAGTGCTGAAAGATGTCCGCGGCAGTAAACTCCATGATCGGCGCCCAATCGGATTCGATCGGCAGGGGCGCGGAGGGTTCGGAGTCCGGAGAGGAGTCCGGCTCCTTGGAGTCACGAATCTCGCGGAGTACGGGGCTGGTGTTCGGCTCAATCACCGTTGGGATCGCAGCCCCCGAGGCGGCGTCCAACCGCTCATCCTCGATCGGCGCAGTTGGCTCCGAATTAAGGGTCGAAGCCGATGCGGGTGCGGCCTCCAGGGCACTGTTCGGCGGCAGAGCTAGATCATGCTCGTCGGGACAGTGCAGCGTGCTCGTCAGTGTATCGAATCCATCGAAGATCAAGTCCCCGCGGATATCAGCCGTGTAGTTTAAACTTCCAAATCTGACCTGACGGCCAGGGGCGTAGCTTTCGATCTGCTCCAGACGGCCAAGTGAATTGGCCCGCAGTGCGAAGCCGCCGAAGACGAAGATCTGTCCAGGGAGGAAGGTCTCACCCTGGACTGCATCGTCATTGATGATCGTAGGAGCCATCGAGCCTGACGGCGATGACACAGAGGAACTCTCAGTGAAAGCATCAATGTCGGTGTCAAAACAGGCGGATCTCGGGTAGGGGGTCCCGAACTATGCGTCTAGGCCGGATGGTAACAGGAGGCAAGGGACACGAAGTTTTACCCAGGTTCGTGCCCTCTCGATGGAGGTAAAACCCTACGTCCTGCTTGATTAATATTGATGATATGGGTAGTACAAGACTAGATCTACCACGAGATCGGAGAGGCTAAACCCTAGAAGCTAGCCTGCGGACTAAAACCCTCCGGCTTATATAGGCACAGGAGAGGGTTAGGGTTACACAAAGTCGGTTACAATGGTAGGAGATTTGTACATCTGTATCGCCAAGCTTGCCTTCCACGCCAAGGAAAGTCCTATACGGACACGGGACAAAGTCTTCAATCTTATATCTTCATAGTCCAGGAGTCCGGCTGAAGGTATAGTCCGGCCATCTGGACACCCCCTAATCCAGGACTCCCTCAGCCACTGTTTGAGAAATGCTACTATCTTGCTTTCTTTTTAGATAAGGTAGATGCTTCTTTTTGTTGGCTTCTATGTCATCCACCGTTATTGACCACTAATTGTTTCCTTTGCACCTCTATGTAAACAAGGTTATCTACTTCACCTCGTTGCCATTGTGACCTTTTGTTGCACTGCACAAAACATTTTTTGTTTTAAGAGTGTTTTGTGTAGTTCAACCAAAATGTCACACCGACAACGTTGCTTGATTACTTGATCTTAGTGGAACTGCACAAGAGGAGATCTTACTTCGTATCCGTTAAGGTAAATTTGGTTCAGATCTTCTTCTTGTGAGTTGTTTGAATTCCGCATCATGAGAGGTCAGTACTAGCCTTCTTTCACATGATTCTACAGTGTACTTTAATTTGTTGTGCAACTTGTACGATAATGTTGCTTGATTTTAGTGAACTGCACAAATCGAGACAAGACTTCCAATCTGTATGTGCACCGTAAGATCCCATTGAGGTAAGATAAGGATATTTCACAACTGCTGGCCTGTATTTTGCCACTTTCATCAGAAAATTAAGTTTAGTACTATACTTGTGCTCCATAATTGACATGCCAAATCTTACATTGAAGGCGAAGCTTGTCTCTTATTGAACCAAGTGATGAAGGGGAAGAACAAGCGGAAGAAAAACAAAAATCAACTCCCGGTGCTATAATGAAGCACTGGAAGTGTGATGACACAAGTAATGGTATAATTTTGCATCTTAATTTATTGCTATGGCTGGAACGAGCAATTGTTTTGCCACTGATTTGATGCCACTCTTAATGTAATATGTAATTATCTCAACTTATGCAAACAGGGATCTTCTTTGAAGATACCATATATTTTAGTGGAACTGCAGAAGAAGATGTTGGAAACATTAAACTAATCGAGGAGTATATAGTAAGCATGGCGACCATCGTAGATAGCAACAGATGGTTCCAGAGAAGTGCTTCATCTGTGTGCTCTACACAATAAGCCTCCTGAGAAAGGTTGGTACTCGCCCACTGATTTCATCCATATGATTGAGCTTTGTCATCTCTATTGGTGTTGTGCTACTGTTTAGATACTGTCATGAAAAAGTGGTATTGTCCTTGAGAAGTGCTTCATCTGTGCTGTTTTAAATATTTCCTTTCCATTTTTTCAAGCAAATAGGGATGCTTGCATTTAGTAGTCCTCTTGTCTTTGCACAACAGGATCATCTTCCTCTGAAGAAGAATATGGAGTACGTGAAGTGACTAGTTCCGATTATGCCAGGATGAAGAAGCCCTTTCTATCTTCTCATCAGAAGGACCAGTTGATGGATGGTTACATTACTCCCCATAAGACCAAACTAACTTCAGCTCAGAAGGACTGACAAATCTCCATCTTTTTGCTGTGATGCGCGAGTACAATGTTGTTCTAGGATTCTTTCTGGTGAGTTCCATTTTTCTAAAAGTGTGCTCTACAGACCATGTATGTGCCTGTTGAAACTGTCAATTCATAGTACAGTTTGCTTTATACTAATCACTTTTTGTATTTGTGCTAATAGGGGTGCTTAGCTTGATTTCAATGGGAACTGCACAAAATGTTCATGAATACATCGAATTATTCATTTCCACCACAAGAAAGGAGGTGCCGATAAGTTCAAGGCGTTGCAACATATAAGGGCGAAATCATACAAGCTACGCACGAATTTGGTTGATTTTGGTGGAACTGCACAAAAAGAACAGCTGGTTTATTTTGCACGAGGTGCCATGTCAATGTCCGAACTGATGGCAAACCCTGCCCATTCCACAATCGTAGGCATTTGATATTTTGGAATGGGACAACCTTGTCAAATTTTGCTCATTGATTTTAGCAAGACATGCGTTTGATATTTTCGAATGCGACGCCCTTTGCTGTCAGTAGCGTCGATCAATTTTTTCTTTATTCTTTAGTTGTGAAGTAAATATTGCCTCTGTCATGTGAGTCGCTGAGATGCATAATCATCGATTGTTTTGAATGTTCTCTATGAATTGCCAGGCCTGTGTGTTTGATTACAATGTACAGAAACACTAAAAAGCTGCTCAAACTCTTTGTACTCCTTCTGTTCCTTTTTACTTCACACATTGTGAAAGTGCATACTTTTTTGTATAAGATTGGTCAAAGTAGAGATGCTTTGACTACAGACAAAACTTGTATGCACACTAGAAAGGACCGGAGGGAGTACATGTGAAACTGCTACAAACGAGGTGATCACCCTGGGAATAATGCTAGTACGTATTGTTTTGCATGTTCATCCAATGCCAGTGATACAGGAATTCGAACTAATCGAAATAAATTCATTCACACACGGTCGGATTTCATATAAACATGCCGGATTTCATTACATTTCATACATTCTTCAACTAAAAAGGGGTGCGCTGGAGGTATAATTAATTAACCGAAGCTACCCACCTGTGTCCCGTTGAGCCGAACAGAATCTTTAGTGACTTAACTGCAGGTGCGGTTGCATAACTGACATGTGGCCTGTTGGGCCCACATGTCAGTCAGCCAACTGCACCAGTAGTTAAGTAGAAGCAGCGTTCTTCTCCAGCGCAGCTCTCCGACTCCACGTCACCGCCAAGAAGCTAACCGGTCATCAATGGTCAACCCGCCTAGCTTGGCTTCAACCGGAGGGTAGCAGCGGTGGCCTTACTTAGACCCGAGCGACGATGACCTACCGTGTTCTACTCTTCCTTATTTTCTGTGTGGCACATCCTCGTTGGCAGCGGGGCGGGGCCTCGGCGGAGCCGGCGATGTCCTCTGCCTCGTTGTTGGCGGGGCGAGGCCTCGGCGGAGTCGACGGTGTCCTCTGCCTCGTTGTTGGTGGGGTGGGGCCTCGGCGGAGCTGGCGGTGTCCTCTGCCTCGATGTTGGTGTCGCGGGGCCTCGGCGGAGCAGGGCCTCGTCGACGCCAGCGGAAGAGGGACTCGTCAGAGCCGGCATTGTCCTCTGCCTCGTCCTCGGTCTCGCCAAACTGTGCCTCGCCCTCTTTGCTAGCCTCTTTGTAGGCGGCCGCAGCCTCCGCCACCTGCATGCGATACCGCCAGCACTCGAGGCAGCCCTTCCGGGCGGAGCGGTACGAGTCGAGCAGCGCCTCCTGCTCCGCCCGCTCCGCGGCGATCTGCTCCTCCGCCTGTAGGTGCTCCTCGAGGAGATGGTGGTTGTAGGCGGCATCGGCCCGCACCTCCCGGAACTGCTCCTCACAAATCTGCCTCACCCTATCCATATATTGGGCATGGCCCTCGCCGATGGTCATGGTGCAATGCACCGGCGAGGATGGCACGGAGGAGGGGGTTGGCGCCGGATCATCGACTACCATGTTCTCCATTGGGATGTCGTCGTCCTCCGGCTGCCTGCCGGCCAGCCGGTCGGCAGCAATGGCTGCCATCTCCTTGTGGTCCGTCGTCCGCCCGTCCCAAAGAGCGCTGGAGCGCGAGGAAGCTATGGTGGGTAGTAGTGGTGTGGACATGAGAAAGGGAATGGATGCGGATGACTGTGGCTATGGCCGGTGCAGCAGTTTATATAGCAATGGTGGGCGGGCGGAGGGACGGACGTGTGGCGCCGGAGTAGCCGCCTCGGCAACCGCATATCATTAATGTGGGCAGCAGATGGACGGACGGACGACACTTGTGTCGTTTGAAGGCGGAGCAATCGCCTGCACCGGGAAGCGGGGAGGGCGGCGCTGACTGTTTCGGGCGAAAAGCGCGCATGGGCGAGGAGATGACTTTACTCGGAGAGGATGACAATGGGGACCCACCAGGTCCATAGCCTCACGTACGCAAGTTCCTCCTTATTATATATATATATAAACTATAATTTATTTTGCTTCCTCCTGGTTTCCTGACATCACAGTCCCACACCATTGTCAACCTATGTAGTACTCCCTCCTTTCCGGTTTATAGGGCTTATCTCAAAATTTTAGTTTTTCCATTTTATAAGGCTCAATTTGGTTATTCCCCATCACATGTTCAGACTTCAAGGTGCATTAAATCATTGGATGCAAGTATTAAGAGAAAACTGACCAACGCATGCATTGCAATTAATGCATTCGTAAACATAATTTTTTGAGGAAAACAAAAGCATTAATTGGGTGCTTTTGCAAACTACAAAAAATATTCCACCACTCATCATCTACCTTGGTTGGTAAGATTTTTGAATTGAGCCTTATAAACCAGAAAGGAGGGAGTAGTCAATAAACGAGAGAATTGCACAAGAAGCGGCCGACAGCTGCGACCAAGCAGCTTGAGCAGTATTTGTGTTTTTGAGGTGTCAGCACTGCGGAGTTTTTCGATGTTTAGCCCAGATATTAATTTTTCTCCTCTGAACAACAACGAAAACATCGCTGCAGGTATTAACTAGGCGGGCTGTGGCCCGTCTAGCCCAGGCCAGATATTCAGCACAGATATTAATTTTTTTCAAGCTGAAAATGGCTAGCCTAGCTATACTTTTTTTAGGAATACCCAGGCAAGGTCAAGTTGTTATTCTCCGCCCCACTGGGCTGCAAATCTTTCCTAGGAGGGATGCATTAGGCTTAACAAGAAAATGGGCTTTAAGAAATAATAAATGGGATGTATTTATAAAAACTGGGCAGTAACTATAAAAAAATGCACCAAACACGTGATTACTTTATAAAATATTATTTTTGGATATTGAAAATTTTAATTTCATTAATTGTTGCGAGCGCAATGTTTCATTGGATTTTTACATAATATAAATTTATATTGAAATGGTATTTAATCAAACTAGAAATTTCAGGATAAATATATTTTGGATCCCATCAAAATGTGGGAAATTTTATTGAATTCTGTTTTGAACGGTTGGTTGAAATGGGCTGTACTTTTAACAAACTATAAATGGGCTGTAGTAAATTCCATTAGAATTCAAAAATGGGCTACATATTCTTACAAAGCTCAAATGGGCTATAAGTTCTCTACCACACACTTCTGGCCTTACTAAGTTGACGCGTCCCCTAAAAAAACAGAGTTGACGCGTATGCAAGGCTTTGTCAACTTATAGTCAAGACACGGTTCTAGCAGCAGTAGCCGTTGGATGTCCATCCAACGGATGCCGTGCTTCTTCTTCAACCTCGGATATTCTAGCTTCACCCGCCCAAAAAATGATTCCTCCCCTGACATCTGGGGCGCACCGTTTCAGAAGCTGGCATGTGGGCCTACTAAGTTGACGTACCAAGGGCTTTGTCAACTTAGTCAATATAAACGATTCTAGCTGCAGTGACCGTACGATGTCCATCCAACGGCCGTCGTGCTTCTTCAACCTCTGGTCTTCTTGCTCTAGCCGCCCAAAGCAGCGCCGGTCGTGCCGCCTGCTCCTGCCTCCCGTGGCCGGCTGTGCTGCCGCGGAGGCCTCACCGCCCCCTACTACTCCCACCGCTGGCCAGGCCATCCCTCCACTCACCCACACCCCCTGTTATTCTGCGGCGATGACAGCGCAGTCGAACCAGTGAACCCTCGTACTCCTCTCCGCGTGCGCATCCACTGCCGCGTCTTCCCCGGCTCCGTGTCGTCTCCTTCCTAGGCCTCACCGTCGTCCACCGCCCTGGTGCTCTCGGCGCGGCGTGGTCAACGTGGTCAAGGAACGACTTCCATCAGACGTGGACTGTGCGTGGAGAGGCTGACAGCTGGGTCCAGGGCAGCCGCAAGGAAGTGCCTCCTTATTACGCGCAAAATAATTATTCCTCCACCTGACAGCGGGGACCCACCGGACGGGCCACCATATTTCGCGAAAAAATGATTCGCCCCCTGACTGCTGGGACCCACAAGCTACATCTTCGCACGAAAGGAAGTGCATCCGAAAAAAAACAATTCGCCCCCCTGACTGCTGGGACCCACCAGCTACATCTTCGCACGCAAGGAAGTGCGTCAAAAAAAAACGATTCGCCCCCCGACTGCTGGGACCCACCAGCTACACTTTCGCACGCAAGGAAGTGCGTCCGGGCAAAAAAACGATTCGCCCCCTGACTGCTGGGACCCAGCAGCTACACCTTCGCACGCAAGGAAGTGCGTCCGGGCAAAAAACGATTCACCCCACTGACTGCTGGGACCCACCAGCTACATCTTCGCAGGCAAGGAAGTTCCTGACAGTTGGGACCCACCTGGTGGAAGCGTATGTAGCGTTGTCATTCTGGTCGCGAACGTGTACGTACATACTGGTCGATGTAGAGGCGCGCACGTGTCGTAGTAGAGGTGCGCACGTGTCGTAGTAGAGGCACGCACATAGCATGTACACGTACGTACAGCGGCCAGGGTGCAAGAAAGAAAATACGGCCACGTATGTTTACATATGGGCAGGGTATCGAACTCCTACTCGCGCATACGTACGACCAGGGCTCGTGTGCATGGCTGGGTCGGAACGGAGAAACAACATCGTCATCGTGTTCATGGGGAGGCAATGGATTGTGTCGTGTTCATGGGGAGGCAACGGAATGTGTCGTGTTCATGGGGAGGCAACGAAATGCGTCGTGTTCATGGGGAGGCAACGAAATGCGTCGTGTTCATGGGGAGGCAACGGAATGCGTCATGTTCATCAGGAGGCAACGGAACACGTGGGAGCCAACCAGCTGGGTTGGAACGGAATGCATGGTCGTGTTCATCGGGAGGGCTTGGACGGAACAGGCGACGGAAATGAGGCCTGGCGTACCGCAAAACGGAGGAAACAGACCTCCTATGGTCGAAACGGGGGTCCTGTTGAACGGGAGGGGTGTCACCTACCGCAAAACGGACGAAACGGACCTCCTACGGTCGAAACGGGGGTCCTGTTGATCGGGAGGGGTGTGGCGTACCAGAAAATGGACGAAATGGACCTCCTACGATCGAAACGGGGGTCCTGTTGATCGGGAGGGGTGTGGCGTACCGCAAAACGGACGAAACGGACCTCCTATGGTCGAAACGGGGGTCCTGTTCATCAGGAGGGGTGTGGGGTACCACAAAACGGGACTCCACGGGATACTGTTCATCTCCACCGTCGACCTCGTCCAGCCTCCACGGGCTCCTGTTCATCCAGCCTCCACCGCGCGCTACTCCACCGGCTACTGTTCAACCACCCCTCCACCGTCTACTGTTCATCCAGCCCTCCACACCACGGGGTCCTGTTCAACCACCCCTCCACGGGCACCCCTCCATCGTCTACTGTTCATCCAACCCTCTACACCACGGGGTCCTGTTCATCCAGAGGCAATGCCACCGCTCACTGTTCATGCACCCCCCACCGCAATGCTCACTGTTCATCCCAGAGGCAGCATTGATCGGCTTCAGTTAGCAGCAGCAACGAAGGAATCGCTCGATCGGGTTCAGTTAACAGCCATCGATTGGTTGCTCGGGTTCAGTAATGCGTAGCCTGCAGTGCAATCGCTCGGGTTCAGTTAGAGCCCAACGCCTCGCTCGGGTTCAGTTAGAGCCAACGCCTCGCACACACGCGCGTACGTGTATGAGAAACACGCATCGCTCGGCCCCCGACCTCCCACCGTAACCGGGAACTCCCCGAAATTTTCCTCGCCCTCGCTTCTACCACGGTTTTTTCCATCATGGATGGCCCAAAGAATGTCATGCAACTGTGTCTCCGGCCCGCCCAGGACGAAAAGCCCATTTTTTGTCATGATTTTTTGTCATAGAAGTAGGAGCTCACCACATCTATGATGATACCGGGTTTTGTCACAATTATCGTCATAGAAGTGTCATATGTATGACAGAAAAAAAATCGTTCGGCCCAAAATGTCATGGATGTGTCTTTTTTTTGTAGTGGGAATGCATACTCCCATGGCAGCCTCCAGGAATCTGGAGGTGCCGGATACTCGAACAAGCACATTAAAAAGTGTGTCCATCTCAGAGGAACATCATACCTTAATGGGTACGATGGTTGAAAGAGTTCTGTCCACGAGAAGCGGATTGAATGAAGCTTTCCTGGGCCTGTTGAGAGGCTTCGAGGTATGTAATGTAATGGTTTTAACTATTTTTCATGCACAATGCACCTGTGTACAGATAGTAGCCCCTGAGGCTTTGGTCAGCTTCCACAGGGAGTCGATTAAAGGATCAAAAAGACATGCTCAGGAAGTAACCTTATTGATCCGAACACAGGCTGTTACGTCCATGGCGACCGCCCAAGCTACGGAAGATGCAAATCTAAAGCAGAAGCTTGAGTTAGCGGATGAGGACATCACTCTTATTAACAGGAAGCTTGACGAGGCACAAGGTATGTGTTGGGGTAGCTTGTTTATGCGTGTATAGTAGTATGAGCACGAGGCTGAAAACCATATGCATAACTGTAGATGGTGCTGCCGCGGTTGAGACCCTTCGGGCTGAACTTGCCCGGGCCAAGGAGCAGGCCAGAGTGAGAGACACCACTACCAAGAAGGCGGCTGCAGATTTAATGGCCGAACAGGCTGCCCTGCGCCCGTGCCAGGACAGAATATCCACCATGGAACGAGTGCTGAAGGATGCTACTAATAGGTGCAAATTTCTCGAGGAGGATAACAAAACCAGGGTAGCCAAACTCAACAAGGCCTTACTAGAGGCGAAAGAAGCGCGATCCGATTCTAGAGCAGCTCGGGAGGAGATCCGATAGGCTGGGGAGATAGTGGCTGGTAAGCCCTTTCTTTTACAGACTAAGTTCGGCGACCCAAAGTATGCTTTGCTTAACCAAATGTGGAGTTCTCCAGACGCATTCTTGGATCTGCCAAGGAGTGTTGCTGATGTGGCGCAGTTCTTCCAGGAACAGGAGGGACGTGCTGTGGAGAGGCTTTTCTGGTCGCTATTCATCGAGGCAAAGCGTTCGGCGCTGTTGAACGAACAGATGGCCTAGTGAGCTGAGCTACACAAGATGTCCGGAGCTGCCATGAAGGATGTCGTAGTTGGGCTATGGCCAGCCGAACCTGTTCCGAGCAGTTATTTTGGTTTGGTACAGCGGCTTGTCGATGCAGTGTCGCGTATTGATGCCGTCAAGCGGTCGGCGTGCATAGAAGGTGAGCAGATGGCCTTCGCCCGCGTCAAGATGCACTGGGCAAAGATGAAGGCCACCGATGTTGCAACCGAGGGTCCACCTGGGGGCAAGGACCATCGCACATTAGAGCATTGTTTGGAGGACGTCCTAGAGGGCACCCGCTTGATAGAGGGTCAGTGCTCAAAGGATATTATATTTGAATAAATGTACTGGAATTGTAAAAACAATATGATGATATGTTAAAGCTGTGTTATATACTCTTGCCATTATTTCCTCCTGTGCGGCCGTTTCTTATAACTTGAAAGTTTGCCAGTCGTCGGCTTCGGACCCCTCGCATATAATACGTGGGTGTTCGGAATAGCACCTGATTACTCTTGACCCAACGTCTTGGTCCGGAACGGAGGTGTCAGTGCGGCGAACGAGGCAATCAGACTATAGGGCTTTAACACCTTCACTTAGCCATAGCAGTTTTACGGTGGGTCTATGATGTAGCCCCTAGTTTGTACGCAGTTATCCGAATACGGTTGCATTACATAGGTGACCAGAAAACGGTCCTTCGTGTAATACGGAAGAAATCGCAAAAGATTCTGATAAGTCACCGAGTGGTTGACCAGCTCTCGCCGCATCATGACAGTCAGTTTTCGGCTCTCTCTACTGAGGTGTTTGACCAGGTGAACCGGAAACACAATCACAGTAGTTCTCCCTTTACTACCCTAGCCGATAGGGCGGAACGTAGGGTAGCAGCACAGGAGCCGGGCAACCCAACTATTGACCAAACACATGATTCCAAGCTGATGCATATAAGGCCAAACTTGTGACGCCGAAGCGTGCTATAGAGCTGTTTGGACTTTTTCGGAAACCCATATGTTGCCGTATCAAGCCCCTGGCGATTCGCGCTGAGGTGTCTGCGTGAAACAACCAAAGAAGCAAGGTTCATTTGGAAAAGCAAATACTGAAGACGAATTATGTTCACTAAAATCTGATTGATACGTCGAACGTAATCTTACAGATTATGACACCACCACGCAGGCCATTTTACATGCCAGGGGTCAAGGGTTAGGGAAGAGGCTTTGTACAGGTTTCAAATAGAACTTTTGATCTACGAAAAATCTTTTGGACCTCCTGTCGCATATCTGCGCTGCCTGTGCTTCTGCGAAAAGGCTTCCGTAAAGGGAGCAATCCCCGGTTATTTGCGGGGAAGCCGGACTCATAAAGAGTCCCTTAAGGTCCATGGGACAGACAAGTATTAATTTACCTGTAACGAAAGTATAGAGAAATAGTTAGAAAAGAGGAAAGGTTAAAGTCCGGACTAACCGATTTGTAGGCTTGTCCGTTTTGTGCCTCCGCCGATGACTAAGGTATTTTGAGCGCATAGTTATGTATGCGCGGTGCAAAATCCGCTTAGTATAAGAGGCGAACGACAGAGGTGGAGCTGCTAATCCAGCTCTGAAATTGACCGGTCCTGCAGAGTAGAGGCCGGCGGTTTAATGACCGATGAGATATGCGGCTTAAGGAGGCTTCTTGCACTTCGGCTGTGACTGTCGTACTGTGCCCCTCGGTGCGGAGGGAGTGTTCCGCATTTCCATTGATTGTTATGGTGCCGCGGGGACCAGGCATCTCAAGCTTTAAATAGATGTAGTTTGGGACCGCATTGAAACGAGCAAAAGCGGTCTGCCCGAGCAATGCATGGTAGCCAATGCGGAATGGGGCAATATCGATGATCAATTCTTCGCGTCAGAAGTTTTCTGGTGAGCCGAAGACAACTTCTAGTAAGATTGAGCCCGTGGTGGGTATTGCTCCCTTGAAGGTGGTTGTGTTGGGCTTGATCCTCGAAGGGTCAATGCCCATTTTGCGGACAGTGTCTTGATAGAGTAAATTGAGGCTACTGCCGCTGTCAATGAGGACTCGTGTAAGATGGAATCCGCTGATAATTGGATCGAGGACCATGGCTGCCGAACCTCCATGACGGATACTAGTTGGGTGGTCCTTGTGATCAAAAGTGATCGAGCAGGCCGCCCTTGGATTTCATTTTTGGGCTTTCGTCTTTATGGCGTGGTCATCTCGTAGTTCGTGATTGCGCTCTCTTTCAAACGTATGTGCCATGTATATCATGTTTACTATTTTTACTTCAGGGGGAAATTGCTTCTGTCCCCCGGTGCTCGGTAGGTGAGCCTCCTCTTCTTCACTTTCACTGGGCGGCCCCTTCCCTTTGTGTTCGGCATCGACCTTGCTGGCTTGTTTGAAAACCCAACAATTTCTGTTGGTATGGTTGGCAGGTTTATCGGGGCTGCCATGGATCTGATAGGGCCGATCCAGTATTTTATCTAGAATGGATTGACCATCTCTGTTTGCCTTAAATGGCTTCTTTCGTTGACCGGTTTTGGAGCCACTGAATCCGGCGTTGACCCTTGTATCTTGGGTTTCTGCATTATTGTTGCGACGCTTGTCTTTATTGCGTCGTGGCTTGCCATTGCCGTCCCAGACTTCTGAGGTGCCAGGATCGCCTGCGCTATTGCTTCTACGAGCGAGCCAACTATCTTCTCCCGCGCAAAAGCGGGTCATTAGTGCGGTGAGAGCTGTCATGGACTTTGTCTTTTCTTGGCCGAGATGGTGGGCGAGCCACTCGTCGCGGACGCTATGTTTAAAGGTTGCGAGTGCTTCGGCATTCGGACAGTCGACAATTTGATTGTTTTTAATTAGAAACCTAGTCCAGAGTTTCCTGGCCGATTCTCCGGGCTGTTGAACTATGTGACTTAAGTCATCGGCATCCGGAGGTCTGACGTATGTGCCTTGGAAGTTGTCGTGGAAGGCGTCTTCCAGGTCCTCCCTGCTACCAATAGAGTTTTCAGGCAGGCTGTTCAACCAGTGCCGAGCTGGTCCCTTGAGTTTTAGTGGGAGGTATTTGATGGCATGAAGATCATCACCGCGGGCCATATGAATATGGAGAAGAAAGTCCTCAATCCATACCGCGGGATCTGTTGTTCCATCATATGATTCAATATTCACGGGTTTGAACCCTTCTGGGAATTCATGTTCCATTACTTCATCAGTGAAGCAGAGGGGGTGTGCGGTGCTGATACGTCTCCGTCGTATCTACTTTTCCAAACACTTTTGCCCTTGTTTTGGACTCTAACTTGCATGATTTGAATGGAACTAACCCGGACTTACATTGTTTTCAGTAGAATTGCCATGGTGTTATTTTTGTGCAGAAATAAAAGTTCTCGGAATGAGCTGAAAATCAACGGAGAATTATTTTGGAATATATAAAAAATACTAGAAGGAAGATCCATGTCAGGGGGGCCTCCACCTGTCCACGATGGTGGGGGCGCGCCCACCTGCTTCGTGGGCCCCCTGACGCTCCACCGACCTCAACCCTGACTCCATATATTCACTTCTGGGAAGGAAAAAATAAGGGAGAAGGATTCATCGCGTTTTACGATACGGAGCCGCTGCCAAGCCCTAAACTCTCTCGGGAGGGCTGATCTGGAGTCTGCTCGGGGCTCCGGAGAGGGGAATCCATCGCCATCGTCATCATCAACCTTCCTCCATCACCAATTTCATGATGCTCACCGCCGTGCGTGAGTAATTCCATCGTAGGCTTGCTGGACCGTGATGGGTTGGATGATATTTATCATATAATCGAGTTAGTTTTGTTAGGGTTTGATCCCTAGTATCCACTATGTTCTGAGATTGATGTTGCTATGACTTTGCTATGCTTAATGCTTGTCACTAGGGCCCGAGTGCCATGATTTCAGATCTGAACCTATTATGTTTTCATCAATATATGAGAGTTCTTGATCCTATCTTGCAAGTCTATAGTCACCTACTATGTGTTATGATCTAGTTACCCCAAAGTGACAATAATCGGGACCACTCCCAATGATGAACGTAGTTTGAGGAGTTCATGTGTTCACTATGTGTTAATGCTTTGGTCCGGTACTCTATTAAAAGGAGGCCTTAATATCCCTTAGTTTCCAATAGGACCCCGCTGCCACGGGAGGGTAGTACTAAAGATGTGATGCAAGTTCTTTCCACAAGCACGTATGACTATATTCGAAAGACATGCCTACATTACATTGATGAACTGGAGCTAGTTCTGTGTCACCCTAGGTTATGACTGTTACATGATCGATCGCATCCGGCATAATTCTCTATCACCGATCCATTGCCTACGAGCTTTCCATATATCGTTCTTCGTGTATTTACTTTTCCGTTGCTATTGTTATAATCACTATAAAACACCAAAAATATTACTTTTGCTACTGTTACCTTTTACCACCGTTACCACTACTATCATATTACTTTGCTACTAAATACCTTGCTGCAGATATTAAGTTTCCAGGTGTGGTTGAATTGACAACTCAGCTGCTAATACTTGAGAATATTCTTTGGCTCCCCTTGTGTCGAATCAATAAATTTGGGTTAAATACTCTACCCTCGAAAACTGTTGCGATCCCCTATACTTGTGGGTTATCAAGACTATTTTCTGGCGCCGTTGTTGGGGAGCATAGCTCTATTCTTTGAGTCACTTGGGATTTATATCTGCTTATCATTATGAAGAACTTGAAAGATCCAAGAACCAAGATTTATCCCTCAACTACGAGGGGAGGTAAGGAACTTCCATCTAGCTCTGCACTTGATTCACCTTATGTTTTGAGTAAACTTGCGACACCTAAACCTGCTTCTGCTATTAATTCGGATATGTCGCATGTTATTGACGATGCCACTTCTGCTATGCATGACACTTATGATGAAACTACTTCTATGCTTGATACTACTGTGCCACTTGGTGAATTTCTAGATGAACAACTTGGTAGGGCTAGAGAGAATGAAATTATTGAAACTAATAATATTGATGATGAAGATTATCCCCCTAGATATGAATTGCCTGTTTTTCCTGAGGGTTATGTTATGGATGAAGAAACTGCTAGAGACTTTCTTGCTTGCAATGATAGAAGTGATCTTAAGAAGCTATTAGCTAAGCTGAAACAAAAAACTTTGAATGCTAGAATGAAATATGATCCCGCTTATGCTACTTCACCTATCTTTGTTACTCATAAGGATTATGATTTCTCTGTTGATCCTGAGTTAATTACTTTAGTTGAATCTGATCCTTTCTATGGTTATGAATCTGAAACTGTTGTGGCACATCTTACTAAATCTATAATACCTAAATAGTTCATCCCCGCTATCCTAATTCTCTTGACATGCGGCCTATCCACCTCACCAGCCTTGCCACATCATATTTTTTTTCTCTTTTTTTCAATGAAATCATGTGAATCAATTTCTATTTAGTAGTACGTATCTAGCTTTTCCTGGTGAACGAAGCGAACAGTCAGGAGTAAAAAAATCAAGTCATGCATTATGGATAGCCTCCAATTCAAGGCAACCTCTCTGATTCCCTTCCTATCCCTCCCCACGATCGAGTGGCTTTCTTCGTTCTTCCCGTCACAGAGTCGCTTCCTTCGATCGGTTACGATCTAGGCAATCGAACAGACGTTGCTCCGCTAAGCTGGTCCCTTGACCTCTCCACTACGATCTATAAAGGTTGGTTTCATGGCATGGCACTACCATATGGACATCAAGAGCCCCTTCATGGTTCTTCTCCTCTTCTGCCCCTTCTCCACTGTTAGCGTATGATCTTTTTTGTTTGCCTCTGTTGTTCTTTCTGCAGATGGTGATGCCTACCTTTATTTCATGGCGGCCGGTGAACCAATGGTTGCGTGGGTCATGGTGAGGGGGGTTCTAGAGCATGTTCTGATGGACATGGAAGCGGATATCATCATGAGGATGAGGTGGCCAATCGCCGGGCCGTAGGCACACCACTCCCTCCTAGGAGCCGATGACCATGGTAAACAAAGTCGATGTAAAGTACAGGGCGCGGCAGAACGTCGCTCTACCAACAGACGCAGATGAAGTCGAACACTATGACTCTGGTCACTGAGCGAAACCTGTCACTGTCAACACCATAGCAGTATATCTCGTGGTGATCGAGCGGTGACCTTGGCGACGGCGGTCGGGCGTCTGGTGTTGGTGCAGTCGAAGTTCCTGTGGTGTATGGCGGAGCGCCAGGTTCTGCACACGACGCTGCAATGTATCAGGCTGGCAGGCGGACGTGGATCTCCATGAGCACGAAGGCTGGCAGATACGGGAGGGCATCCATGGTAAGGCGGATGAGGAAGTGAGGATCGTATCAGAAGGAGAACAGGGTCCGCTACATGCCGCAGCCTCTGCAACTTCTCTTGGCTACACTGCAGGTGATTAACCTTCATGATTTCTTAGTCTACGTTGCCGGACGCCCACAACACATGTAATGATGCAGGCATGTTGCCATGCACTCAATCTAAGCAATTGATTTTAGCTGCGTAAGGGGCTTCCCAAGATGAGTACGCATACAAATGGTCCTTTGAGGTCAAATCTCCATTTCTTCGCTTCCCCTTCTCAGATTCATGTGATTTTTAATCTACGGAATCTGTCAAATTGGTACATACACATAGATTTAATTAAATTATATTCTTAATGTGTAATTAGGAGGGTAATAGATAATGCATATTATTATTTTTTGACAATAGAAAAATAGAAAAATCATTTTTTGTTCATATTACTAAATTATACATTTTCTATTGACATTCCTTTCTCTTATTATATATAGATGCCTGATGTTATGGACTAATCTGAATATTTCATATGCAGCTCACATTTGCCAACTGTTATTTCTTTGAAAATTTCCTTATGAGACGACCTCACATGCTACATGGTCAATCACACATTCAACTTCTTACAAACTACACTATGGATTATACGAGAAATTAGTAATTAATTGTGTTGCCTAAATTTAGAATTAGTTATCGGTAGAGTGATCACCTTAATGTGTAATTAAGAACTATCATTAGTTTTCTGTACCATAGTAAATCCTTCATACATTGTTCTATCCATAGCGTAATCACTTTGATCCTTTTCGAAATCTAGAGGGAAAAGGTGAAAGAAGTAGATAAATGGTTTTCTGAATGTACGTGACCGAGAAACAACTCTTAGCCTTCAGGTTTGTTATAGACCTCAGGGCATATGTATCCCAAAATTCAGAAAAGCAATTTTGGTATATTCCATTGACGTGGATAATCCATTTTCTGATCTGTTTGTGCACAAATTTGTTCTGGAATGTCACATATAGCTGTTCGTTGTATCAGTGTTGATTTCTCCTTAGCAAGTTTCACCTTCAGAGATATGTTGTGTTTCTATTCTTACCAAACCTTTGTTCACATACAAGCTTATACAGAAGTATTGTGTTCAATGTGGTAATAAAATTAATTGATTATTCTGTTGTATGTATGTAAATGATACATCTGTGAATGCATTGTATCATCTACCATTCTAACCGATTGGTGTTTTGTAACGAACAGAATATATGTTTCAATGTGACAATCTTTCATATTATTTCCTAATTAGCTTCCAGTAATTCATAAATCTAATAGATGCATCAATTCCGCAGCAACGCGTGGGGTATTATCTAGTTAAATGATATAGCCACCCTGTTCACTAATGATGAGAAAACTCGCTATTATTATATCCTTAAATTATTTCCGTTCTCATTAAAGGGTGATGCTAAGATATGGTTTAATTCTCTTGATCTTGGTTGTCTGCGTAGTCCCCAGGATATGATTTATTACTTCTGTGCTAAATATTTCCCCACTCCTAAGAAACAAGCTGCTTTAAGGGAAATATATAATTTTGTGCAAATTGAAGAAGAGAGTCTCCCACAAGCTTGGGGGAGGCTTCTCCAATTACTTAATGCTTTGCCCGATCATCCTCTCAAGAAAAATGAAATACTTGACATCTTTTATAATGGACTAACTAATGCTTCTAGAGACCACCTGGATAGTTGTGTTGGTTGTGTTTTGAGGGAAAGAACTGTTGATGAAGCTGAAATTCTATTGAATAATATGTTGACTAATGAAAATAATTAGACACACCCTGATCCAATTCCTGAACCAACTCCTGAGCCAACTCCGAAGAAAAGGGGTACTCTATTTCTCAGTCCTGAAGATATGCAAGAGGCAAAGCAATCTATGAAAGAAAAAGGTATTAAAGTTGAAGATGTTAAGAATTTACCTCCTATTGAAGAAATACATGGTATTAATTTACCGTCTGTTGAAGAAATACATGGTCTTGATAACCCGACATAGGTAGTAAAGGTAAATTCTCTCTATAGATTTGATGAAGGTGATATTCCTCGTTATAAGTCTGCTAGCCAATGCTTAGATGAGTTTGATAATTTTATTGTTAAACAAGAGAACTTCAATGCTTATGTTGGTAGAAAATTGAAACACAATGCTTACATGATTGGACACTTGAGTGATTATATGGCTAATGTTAAAGGTGAACTTAAAATTATTAGTAAACATGCTTCTATGGTTACCACTCAAGTAGAACAAGTACGTAAAGCTCAGAATGATCTGCTCAATGAATTAAACAATAAGAATGATAATGTTGTTCGAGTTATGACTAGCGGAGGTAAAGTGACTCAGGAGCCTTTGTATCCTGAGGGCCATCCTAAGAGAATTGAGAAAGATTCTTAGAGAACTAACGTTGATGCACCTAGTCCTTCTAAGAGGAAGAAAAAGAAAAATGATAGGACTTTGCATGCTTCTAGTGAACATGTTATTGACACACCTGAGAATCCCAACAATATCTCTATCTCCGATGCTGAAACACAATTTGGTAATGAACATGAACCTAGTGATAATGTTAATGATGATGCTCATGTTCATACTGAACCTAGTAATGACAATGATGTAGAGATTGAACCTGCCGTTGATCTTGATAACCCACAATCAAAGAATCAACGTTATGATAAGAGAGACTTTGTTGCTAGGAAGCATGGTAAAGAAAGAGAACCATGGGTTCAGAAACCCATGCCTTTTCCTCCTAAACCATCCAAGAAAAAGGATGATGAGGATTTTGAGCGCTTTGCTCAAATGATTAGACCTATCTTTTTGTGTATGCGTTGGACTGATATGCTTAAAATGAATCCTTATGCTAAATATATGAAGGAAATTGTTCCTAATAAAAGAAAGATACCGGAAGCTGAAATTTTCACCATGCTTGCTAATTATACTTTTAAGGTTAGAATACCAAAGAAACTTGGAGATCCAGGAGTACCAACTATACCATGCTCCATTAAAAGAAACTATGTTAAAACTGCTTTATGTGATCTTGGAGCCGGTGTTAGTGTTATGCCTCTCTCTTTATATCGTAGACTTGATTTGAATAAGTTGACACCTACTGAAATATCTTTGCAAATGGCTAACAAATCAACTGCTATACATGTCGGTATTTGTGAGGATGTGCCTGTTGTGGTTGCAAACGTTACTATTTTAACGGACTTTGTTATACTTGATATTCCCGAGGACGATAGTATGTCTATTATTCGTGGAAGACCCTTTTTGAATACTGCAGGGGCTGTTATTGATTGCACCAAAGGCAATGTCACTTTTCATGCTAATGGTAATGAGCATACGATACACTTTCCGAGGAAACAACCTCAAGTCCATAGTATCAATTCTATTGGAAAAATTTCAACTATTACTATTGGAGGTTTTGAATTTCCTCTTCCTACTATCAAGAAGAAATATGATATTCTTATTGTTGGGGACATGCATATCCCCGTTGAGGTAACCTAGTGTTATTCGAAAATTCTCCGGTTACATGTTATTCGGAATGAGTTTGTTAACAAGACCTGATCAACCTTGTTAGTGGATTCCTTTTGATGAGCATGAGATGGATGAATTTAGAAAACACAACTCTCTGTACCCTTTTTTACTTTCTGTTATTTATATTAAATAAAGCAAAAATAGTAATTTATGTCTATTTCCTGAATTATCCATGCAATAAAAAATACCCCGAAAATAAAATTTCTCCAAATGCCCTGAAATTTAAATATGATTTTTTCTGGAATATTTGAGAATATCTGGCACTGAGAACACAGCAGGGGGAGCAAGTACCTGGCCACGAGGGGCCAGGGCGCGCCCACCTCCTGGGTGAGCCCCCTGCCTCATGGGCCCATGGTGACACCCCTCCACTTATTCCAGCTACCACACACTCCTTCCTTCCACAAAAATCACTAGCCAGCTCAAACCCGAG
The DNA here is from genome assembly GCF_056163025.1 of Triticum urartu. Classification (NCBI taxonomy): domain Eukaryota; kingdom Viridiplantae; phylum Streptophyta; class Magnoliopsida; order Poales; family Poaceae; genus Triticum; species Triticum urartu. The sequence goes on along the minus strand of NC_141875.1, from coordinate 576,436,658 downwards.
TCCAAGCTCATCTTGCCGCCATTTTCGATCTCCTTGCTCAAAGCTCCATTCACAAAACTGCTTTGGGGGATTGTTCCTTGGTATGTGACTCCTCCAATGGTCCAATTAGTTTTTGTTCTAGTGCTTTATTCATTGCATATTTTTGCTGCTTAGATGACCCTGTTCTTGAGCTTGCAGGTCAAATTTATGTGGTCAAAAGTAGTTTTGATGCATGATATTGTCTCTAGGCACTTGTAGGAGTAGTTGCTATCAATCTTGTCGAGTTTGGTTCACTTTTATTTTCAAGTTACTAAAAATTTCAGAAATTTTTCAGAGGAAGAAATATGTTTAGGAAAATGTACCAAGGTGGTCTTTCAAGGAAGCAAGGACCCAGGCTCGCAATACGTGATGCCGATGATGAACCACCGAGGGAAGCTCAGGTGCGGGCTTGTGAATGGCCGTTAGAGGACTTTATGGATAGAGCAGGAATCAAGGAAGAATTTAATGTGTATGTGTGTAATGCCGATCTTCAGAGCTTCGAGGCAGATAAGTGCCGCCAATACCACTATCTCACTGATTCCTTTGTGAGAAGGTTCGAATTTTCATCATCATGCAATTCTCAAACTGTCCTATTTGATCTTTATGAAAATTCTTATACTATGGACTTAGAGGATTTTAATACTGCTTGCAAACTTCCACAATGAGGCAGCACTAGTGAGCCTCGCAAATCTGAGTTTAGAGATTTTCTTTCTAGTCTAACTGTGGGGGAATCTAGAGATATAACACAAGCTACCATAGGGAGCATTCACTTTCCTGCTATACATTATTTTGCTCTCTTCATAGGTAGGTGCATAAATGGTAAGGATGAAGCATGTCACATGTGTGTCCCTGACCTCAGTGTTCTCAGGAGTGCTATGCTACCTCTTGAGCACTTGCATTGGTTTTCCCTTGAAGAGGAAAGGGTGATGCAGCAAAGTACCAAAAGTATTTCCCTCAGTTTTTGAGAACCAAGGTATCAATCCAGTAGGAGGCCACGCACGAGTCCCTCGCACCAACACAAACAAATAAATCCACGCAACCAACGCGATAAGGGATTGTCAATCCCTACACGGTCACTTACGAGAGTGAGATCTGATAGATATGATAAGATAATATTTTTGGTATTTTTATGATAAAGATGCAAAGTAAAATAAAAGGCAATAAAAATAACTAACTGTTGGAAGATTAATATGATGGAAGATAGACCCGCGGGCCATAGGTTTCACTAGTGGCTTCTCTCAAGAGCATAAGTATTCACGGTGGGTAAACAAATTACAGTTGAGCAATTGACAGAATTGAGCATAGTTATGAGAATATCTAGGTATGATCATGTATATAGGCATCACGTCCGAGACAAGTAGACCGACTCCTGCCTGCATCTACTACTATTACTCCACACATCGACCGCTATCCAGCATGCATCTAGAGTATTAAGTTCAAGAGAACAGAGTAACGCATGTTCATGACTGTATTCAGTGTTCATGGTGCATTATATCCTACTCATGCTTGCATTCGGTGTTCATTAATTTTAATGCATGTTCATGACTGTTGTCGCTCTCTAGCTGGTCGCTTCCTAGTCTTTTTCTAGCATTCACCTATACTAAGCGGGAATACTGCTTGTGCATCCAATTCCATAAACCCCAAAGTTGATCCATATGAGTCCACCGTACCTACCTATATACGGTATCTACCTGTCGTTCCAAGTAAATTTGTATGTGCCAAACTCTAAACCTTTAAATAAACCTTCTGTTTTGTATGCTCGAATAGCTCATGTATCAACTAGGGTTGTCTGTATCTTCCATGCTAGGCGGGTTATTCTCAAGAGGAGTGGACGCCGCTCCTCACTCACGAGAAAAGGGCTGGTCACCGGGATGCCCAGTCCCATGCTTTATGCAAATCAAATCAAAATAACTGCAAACAAAACTCCCCCGAAACTCTTGTTAGTTGGAGGCACTCGTTGTTTCGAGCAAGCCATGGATTGATGCTTGTTGGTGGAGGGTGCTACCTCTTGAGCACTGCGCTGGTTTTCCCCGAAGAGGAAGGGATGATGCAGTAAAGTAGTGTAAGTATTTCCCTCAGTTTTTGAGAACCAAGGTATCAATCCACTAGGAGGCTACGCACGAGTCCCTCGTACCTGCACAAAACAAATAAATCCTCGCAACCAACGCGATAAGGGGTTGTCAATCCCTACGCGGCCACTTATGAGAGTGAGATCTGATATATATGATAAGATAATTTGTTTGGTATTTTTATGATAAAGATGCAAGGTAAAATAAAATCAAAGTAAAAAGCAAAGGAAATAACTAAGTATTAAAGGATTAATATGATGAAGATAGACCCGGGGGCCATAGGTTTCACTAGTTGCTTCTCTCAAGAGCATAAGTATTCTACGGGGGTGAACAAATTAATAGTGAGCAATTGACAGAATTGAGCATAGTTATGAGAATATCTAGGAATGATCATGTATATAGGCATCACGTCCGAGACAAGTACACCGACTCCTGCCTGCATCTACTACTATTACTCCACTCATCGACCGCTATCCAGCATGCATCTAGAGTATTAAGTTAATGAAAACAGAGTAACGCCTTAAGCAAGATGACATGATGTAGAGGGATAAACTCATGCAATATGAAGAAAACCCCATCTTGTTATCCTCGATGGCAACAATACAATACGTTCCTTGCTGCCCCTACTGTCACTTGGAAAGGACACCGCAAGATTGAACCCAAAGCTAAGCACTTCTCCCATTGCAAGAAAGATCAATCTAGTAGGACAAACCAAACTGATAATTCGAAGAGACTTGCAAAGATAACCAATCATACATAAAAGAATTAAGAGAAGATTCAAATATTGTTCATAGCTAGACTTGATCATAAACCCACAATTCATCGGTCTCAACAAACACACCGCAAAAAGAAGATTACATCGAATAGATCTCCACAAGAGAGGGGGAGAACATTGTATTGAGATCCAAAAAGAGAGAAGAAGCCATCTAGCTAATAACTATGGACCCATAGGTCTGAGGTGAACTACTCACACTTCAACGGAGGGGCTATGGTGATGATGTAGAAGCCCTCCGTGATGGATACCCCCTTCGGCGGAGCTCTGGAATAGGCCCCAAGATGGGATATCATGGGTACAGAAAGTTGCGGCGGTGCAATTAGGGTTTTGGCTCCGTATCTAATCGTTTGGGGGTACGTAGGTATATATAGGAGGAAGGAGTACGTCGGTGGAGCAACAGGGGGCCCACGAGGGTGGAGGGCGCCCCTGGGGGGGGGGGGTAGGCGCGCCCCCTACCTCGTGGCCTCATCCTTTGTTTCTTGACGTAGGGTCCAAGTCTCCTGGATCATGTTCGGTGAGAAAATCACGTTCCCGAAGGTTTCATTCCGCTTGGACCCCGTTTGATATTCCTTTTCTTCAAAACCCTAAAATAGGCAAAAAAACAGTAATTCTGGGCTGGGCCTCCGGTTAATAGGTTAGTCCCAAAAATAATATAAAAGTGGATAATAAAGCCCAATAATGTCCAAAACAGTAGATAATATAGCATGGAGCAATCAAAAATTATAGATACGTTGGAGACGTATCAAGCATCCCCAAGCTTAATTCCTGCTCGTCCTCGAGTAGGTAAATGATAAAAACAAATTTTTTGATATGGAGTGCTAATTGGCATAATTTTAATGTAATTCTTCTTAATTGTGGTATGAATATTCAGATTCGAAAGATTCAAGATAAAAGTTCATATTGACATAAAAATAATAATACTTCAAGCATACTAACTAAGAAATTATGTCCTCTCAAAATAACATGGCCAAAGAAAGTTCATCCCTACAAAATCATATAGTTTAGTCATGCTCCATTTTCGTCACACAAGAATGCTCTCATCATGCACAACCCCGATGACAAGCCAAGCAATTGTTTCATACTTTAGTAATCTCAAACCTATAAACTTTCACGCAATATATGAGCGCGAGCCATGGATATAGCACTATGGGTGGAATAGAATATGATGATGGGGGTTATGTGGAGAAAACAAAAAAAGGAGAAAGTCTCACATCAACGAGGCTAATCAATGGGCTATAGAGATGCCCATCGATTGATGTTAATGCAAGGAGTATGGATTGCCATGCAACAGATGCACTAGAGCTATAAATGTATGAAAGCTCCACAAAAGAAACTAAGTGGGTGTGCATCCAACTTCCTTGCTCACGAAGACCTAGGGCACTTGAGGAGGCCCATTGTTGGAATATACAAGCCAAGTTCTATAATGGAAAATTCCCACTAGTATATGAAAGTGACAAAACAAAAGACTCTCTATCATGAAGATTATGGTGCTACTTTGAAGCACAAGTGTGGAAAAAGGATAGTAGCATTGTCCCTTTTTTTATTTGGCCTTTCTTTTTTTGGCCTTTCTCTTTTTTTTAATTTGGGACAATGCTCTATTAATGATGATCATCACACTTCTATTTATTTACAACAATGATTACAACTCGATACTAGAACAAAAGATGACTCTATATGAATGCCTCCGGCGGTGTACCGGGATATGCATTGAACCAAGAGTGACATGTATGAAAGAGTTATGAACGGTGGCTTTGCCACAAATACTATGTCAACTACATGATCATGCTAAGTAATATGACAATGATGAATGTGTCATGATAAACGGAATGGTGGAAAGTTGCATGGCAATATATCTCGGAATGGCTATGGAAATGCCATAATAGGTAGGTATGGTGGCTGTTTTGAGGAAGATATAAGGAGGTTTATGTGTGAAAGAGCATATCATATCACGGGGTTTGGATGCACCGGCGAAGTTTGCACCAACTCTCAATGTGAGAAAGAGCAATGCACGGTACCGAAGAGGCTAGCAATGATGGAAGGGTGAGAGTGAGTATAATCCATGGACTCAACATTAGTCATAAAGGACTCACATACTTATTGCAAAAATCTACAAGTCATCAAAAACCAAAGCAGTACGCACATGCTCCTAGGGGGATAGATTCGTAGGAAAAGACCATCGCTCGTCCCTGACCGCCACTCATAAGGAATACAATGAAATAACACCTCATGTTTCAAATTTGTTAGATAACGTTTACCATACGTGCATGCTACGGGACTTGCAAACTTCAACACAAGCATTTCTCAAATTCACAATTACTCAACTAGCACGACTTTGATATTATTACCTCCATATCTCAAAACAATCATCAAACATCAAACTTCTCTTAGTATTCAAAACACTCATAAGAAAAAAAAATCTTGAACACCTAGCATATTAGGATTATTTAAGCGAATTACCATGCTATTTAAGACTCTCAAAATAATCTAAGTGAAGTATGAGAGATCAATAGTTTCTAGAAAACAAATCCACCACCGTGCTCTAAAATATATAAGTGAAGTACTAGAGCAAAACTATATAACTCAAATGATATAAGCGAAGCACATAGAGTATTCTAACAAATTCCAAATCATGTATGGCTCTCTCAAAAGGTGTGTACAGCAAGGATGATTGTGGTAAACTAAAAAGCAAAGACTCAAATCATGCAAGACGCTCCAAGCAAAACACATATCATGTGGTGAATAAAAATATAGCTCCAAATAAAGTTACCGATAGAAGTAGATGAAAAGAGGGGATGCCTTCCGGGGCATCCCCAAGCTTTGGCTTTTAGGTGTCCTTAGATTATCTTGGGGGTGCCATGGTCATCCACAAGCTTAGGCTCTTGCCACTCCTTGTTCCATAATCCATCAAATCTTTAACCAAAACTTGAAAACTTCACAACACAAAACTTAAAGTAGAAAATCTCGTGAGCTCCGTTAGCGAAAGAAAACAAAAGACCACTTCAAGGTACTGTAATTAACTCATTATTTATTTATATTTGTTTTAAACCTAATGTATTCCAACTTATCTATGGTTTATAAACTATTTTACTAGCCATAGATTCATCAAAATAAGCAAACAACACACGAAAAACAGAATCTGTCAAAAACAGAACATTCTGTAGTAATCTGTAGCTAGCGCAAGATATGGAACCCCAAATATTCTAAAATAAATTTCTGGACGTGAGTAATTTATCTATTAATCATCTGAAAAAAGAATTAACTAAATATCACCTTCCAAATAAAAATGGCAGCAGTTCTCGTGAGTGCTAAAGTTTCTGTTTTTTACAGCAAGATATCAAGACTTGCCCCAAGTCTTCCCAACGGTTTTACTTGGCACAAACACTAATTAAACACAAAAAACACAACCTAAAAAGAGGCTAGATAAATTATTTATTTATTACTAAACAGGAGCAAAAATCAAGGAATAAAAACAAAATTGGGTTGCCTTCCAACAAGAGCTATCGTTTAACGCCCCTAGCTAGGCATAAAAAGCAAGGATAGATCTAGGTATTGCCATCTTTGGTAGGCAATTACTCAATGAGGCATCTACCATTTTTAGGATTTTATTTCTTTTTATTTATTATCAAACTTTTAGGAACAAGATCGAAAAATTCATTTGTAACAAATGGTTCCTTAATGATAGCAAAAAGATTGGGACGAATACTTATAGATTTGAGATCCGCAGTTTCCTTACTAGAGGATTCACCCTTATTTTTAGGAACATACATAAGCTTGGCAATTTTAGTGGGAGGACTTGGAGTTTTCTTTACGGAAGAAAAAGCGGTTCCCAAGTTGGTAATAATATCCTCAAGTTTATCAATCCTAGTGGAGTCGTGATTTATTTTCTCATTAACTATGGGTTCCTTTTCTTTAATATTTTTCAAAGTGACTCCTACTTTAGATCCATATTGAGAGATTCGGTTGTGGATCTTTTTATCCAAATTTTCAGTTAACTCTATGGTAGCAACCTTATTTTCAATAATTTTGAGCCTTTGTATTACATGCTCCAAAGTTAATACAGTTCCATTAACCAAAAGAGGGGGTGAGTCAAACAAATCTATCATAGCATTATAAGAATCAAAAGTACGGCTACCCAAGAAGTTCCCTCCGGTAATAGTATCAAGGACATATCTGTGCCAAGGAGTAGCGCCTACATAAAAATTGCGAAGAAGAACAGAAGTAGATTGCTTCCTGGTAGATCTATTTTGATCATTGTAAATTCTATATCAAGTGTCTTTTAGATTTTCTCCCTCCCTTTGCTTAAAATTTAGAATTTCATTCTCGGGAGACAACGGAGAAGATAAGGGACTAGCCATAACGACAAGCAAACAGAAAAGAGGCGAACGGAAAGAGAGGGAGGATAGAGAGAGAGAGGGCGAATAAAACGGCAAGGGTGAAGTGGGGGAGAGGAAAACGAGAGGCAAATGGCAAATAATGTAATGCGGGAGATAGGGATTGTGATGGGTACTTGGTATATTGACTTTTGCATAGACTCCCCGGCAACGGCGCCAGAAATCCTTCTTGCTACCTCTTGAGCACTCCGCTGGTTTTCCCCGAAGAGGAAGGGATGATGCAGTAAAGTAGCGTAAGTATTTCCCTCAGTTTTTGAGAACCAAGGTATCAATCCAGTAGGAGGCTACACACGAGTCCCTCGTACCTGCACAAAACAAATAAATCCTCGCAACCAATGCGATAAGGGGTTGTCAATCCCTACACGGCCACTTACGAGAGTGAGATATGATATATATGATAAGATAATATTTTTGGTATTTTTATGATAAAGATGCAAAGTCAAATAAAAGCAAAGGAAATAACTAAGTATTAAAAGATTAATATGATGAAGATAGACCCGGGGGCCATAGGTTTCACTAGTGGCTTCTCTCAAGAGCATAATTATTCTACGGTGGGTGAACAAATTACTGTTGAGCAATTGACAGAATTGAGCATAGTTATGAGAATATTTAGGTATGATCATGTATATAGGCATCACGTCCGAGACAAGTAGACCGACTCCTGCCTGCATCTACTACTATTACTCCACTCATCGACCGCTATCCAGCATGCATCTAGAGTATTAAGTTAATGAAAACAGAGTAACGCCTTAAGCAAGATGACATGATGTAGAGGGATAAACTCATGCAATATGAAGAAAAACCCATCTTGTTATCCTTGATGGAAACAATACAATGCGTGCCTTGCTGCCCCTACTGTCACTGGGAAAGGACACCGCAAGATTGAACCCAAAGCTAAGCACTTCTCCCATTGGAAGAAAGATCAATCTAGTAGGCCAAACCAAACTAATAATTTGAAGAGACTTGCAAAGGTAACCAATCATACATAAAAGAATTCAGAGAAGATTCAAATATTGTTCATAGATAGACTTGATCATAAACCCAGAATTCATGGGTCTCAACAAACAAACCACAAAAAGAAGATTACATCGAATAGATATCCACAAGAGAGGGGGATAACATTGTATTGAGATCCAAAAAGAGAGAAGAATCCATCTAGCTAATAACTATGGACCCGTAGGTCTGAGGTGAACTACTCACACTTCATCGAAGGGGCTATGGTGATGATGTAGAAGCCCTCCGTGATGGATAGCCCCTCTGACGAAGCTCTGGAACAGGCCCCAAGATGGGATCTCGTGGATACATAAAGTTGCGGCGGTGGAATTAGGGTTTTGGCTCCGTATATGATTGTTTGGGGGTACGTAGGTATATATAGGAGGAAGGAGTACGTCGGTGGAGCAACAGGGGGCCCACGAGGGTGGAGGGCGCATGGGAGGGGGGGTAGGCGCGCCCCCTACCTCGTGGCCTCATCCTTTGTTTCTTGACGTAGGGTCCAAGTCTCCTGGATCATGTTCGGTGAGAAAATCACGTTCCCGAAGGTTTCATTCCATTTGGACTCCGTTTGATATTCCTTTTCTTCGAAACCCTAAAATAGGCAAAAAAACAACAATTCTGGGCTGGGCCTCCGGTTAATATGTTAGTCCCAAAAATAATATAAAAGTGGATAATAAAGACCAATAATGTCCAAAATAGTAGATAATATAGCATGGAGCAATAAAAAATTATAGATACGTTGGAGACGTATCAGAGAGGGAGTATAAACTTTACCATTCTGTTTGGGAACCGCCTATAATGTGTGTATCATGGAAGATATCGAGATCTCTCGTTTGTTATGTTGACAATGAAAGTATACTGCTCAAAATATTATTCATATCTATTTCAAAACCGAGCTCTGGCACCTCTACAAATCCATGCTTCCCTCTGCGAAGGGCCTATCTATTTACTTTTATGTTGAGTCATCATGCTCTTATTAAATAGCACCAGTTGGAGAGCACCACTGTCATTTGCATCCATTACTGTTAGTTTACATTGAGTATTACTTGACTGGATCTCTTTTACCATGAATTACAATGTCTAGTCAGTCCTTGATCTTTAAAGGTGCTCCGCATTTATGTTTTGCGGTCTCAGAAAGGGCTAGCGAGATACCATCTTGTTATATCATATCATGATTGTTTTGATAAAGTGTTGACATCCGAGATTTATTATTATTGCTCGCTACTTGATTATGCCATTGATATAAGTAAACATGGGACCTAAATGTTATTATGAATATGGTTAGTTCATAATCTTTGCTGAAAACCTGAATGCTGGCTTTACATATTTACAACAACAAGAGAAAACAGAGCTTGTAAAAGTTTTTCTTTATCACTTTTAGTTTATCAACTGAATTGTTTGAGGACAAGCAAAGGTTTAAGCTTGGGGGAGTTGATACGTCTCCATCGTATCTACTTTTCCAAACATTTTTGCCCTTGTTTTGGACTCTAACTTGCATGATTTGAATGGAACTAACCCGGACTGCCGCTGGTTTCAGCAGAATTGCCATGGTGTTATTTTTGTGCAGAAATAAAAAATTCTCGAAATGACCTGAAAATCAACGGAGAATTATTTTGGAATATATAAAAAATACTGGAAGGGAGATCCACATCAGGGGGCACCACCTGTCCACGAGGGTGGTGGGCGCGCCCTACCCCCCTAGGCGCGTGCCCTGCCTCGTGGGCCCCCTGACGTTCCACCGATCTCAACCCTGACTCCATATATTCACTTCCGGGAGGAAAAAATAAGGGAGAAGGATTCATCGCGTTTTACGATACGGAGGCACCGCTAAGCCCTAAACTCTCTCGGGAGGGTTGATCTGGAGTCCGTTCGGGGCTTCGGAGAGGGGAATCCGTCGCCATCGTCATCATCAACCTTCCTCCATCACCAATTTCATGATGCTCACCGCCGTGCGTGAGTAATTCCATCATAGGCTTGCTGGACGGTGATGGGTTGGATGAGATTTATCATGTAATCGATTTAGTTTTGTTAGGGTTTGATCCCTAGTATCCACTATGTTCTGAGATTGATGTTCCTATGACTTTGCTATGCTTAATGCTTGTCACTAGGGCCCGAGTGCCATGATTTCAGATCTGAACCTATTATGTTTTCATCAATATATGAGAGTTCTTGATCCTATCTTGCAAGTCTATAGTCACCTACTACGTGTTATGATCCGGCAACCCCGAAGTGACAATAATCGGGACCACTCCTGGTGATGACCGTAGTTTGAGGAGTTCATGTATTCGCTATGTGTTAATGCTTTGGTCCGGTACTCTATTAAAAGGAGGCCTTAATATCCCTTAGTTTCCAATAGGACCCCGCTCCCACGGGAGGGTAGGACAAAAGATGTCATGCAAGTTCTTTCCATAAGCACGTATGACTATATTCGGAATACATGCCTACATTACATTGATGAACTGGAGCTAGTTCTGTGTCACCCTAGGTTATGACTGTTACATGATCGATAGCATCCGACATAATTCTCTATCACCGATCCATTGCCTACGAGCTTTCCATATATTGTTCTTCGCTTATTTACTTTTCCGTTGCTATTGTTATAATCACTATAAAACACCAAAAATATTACTTTTCCTACCGTTACCTTTTACTAGGCACCTCTATATCCGGCCAGGTCACAGCGTAGCCCGGATGGAGTCCGTCTGCGGTTTTTGGCCCGGGTGTGATTATGCTTGTTACGTCCGGCTAGATAGCCGTCATCGCGCCTCGGGGCACGCCCTCGCGATCCGTAGATCGATCTGGTCGGACCTGCTCTATTTTGCAGGTCTTGTCGTAGGTCATATGTATATCCCGAGCTGTTGTGTCTCGACATTTACGGCGAGATAGTATGGGCTGGTGTTCGGCTTGAGGTGCCGCTTTGTTTCGGCCGCGTAGTGGCCGGTCAGCCGCATTACGTGCTGATGGTACGGGCTCAAGTGCCTCGTCATCGAATTGAGGTAGCAGTTTACACTTCGGGTAACTTTTAGTTGGGCGCTCGAGGCCGTACTCCTTGGCTGCCAGGACATTAGTCCACCTATAGTTGAGTAGATCTCTATCAGCTTGAAGCTGCTGTTGTTTCTTTTTCAGGCTCCTCGTAGTGGCTATTAGCCAGCGCTTAAAGCGCTCATGCTCGAGAGGTTCCTCAGGCACGATAAAGTCTTCGTCGTCGAGGCTCACCTCATCTTCGGAGAGTGGAAGATAGTTACTGTCCTCTGAGTCTTCTTTTATGGCCTGTTCATCAGGGCTAACTTGCCCATCTTCCCGATCGTCCTTTTCGGAGGTAGGCTCGACGGGGTTTTCTTGGTCTGCAGCATCGTCCGGAGTATTGTTGTCTCCCGTGCCGGTATCGCTATCTTTTCCACGGCATGATTTAGAGCGGCGTTGCTGACGTCGGCGCTTTGGCTGTATCTCGGGAGGTTTATCCTCGACTGGATTTTTCTCATTATCGTCGTCACCCTCTTTGGGTGTATCCACCATGTACACGTCATACGAAGAGGTGGCCGTCCAACGTTCGGTAAACAGTGGGTTTTGGGCCTGCTCTTCTCCGGCATCGTCCTCCATACCGTCGATGTCTTCGGAGCCGTAATCGAGCATGTCAGATAAGTCCTCGACTGTGGCGATGAAGTGGGTGGTGGGTGGGACGTAAAATTCCCCGCTCTCAGCCCCTAGTCCGGGCTGGGCATAGTTCGGACGTTGCTCCTCTGTAATAACGAGGGATCGCATCAAGCCGAGAGCCTCGCTTAAAGGCGAGGTTTGTCCAGGGAGAAAAGAATATATGGAGTATGGCAGGACGGGGACTCCATGGCCGAGCTCACATGATGCTGACTCCGAGGGTTCGGAGCCAGTGTCTGGAGAAGAGTCCGGCTTTATGATGGTTGCCAGCGACACTGCTTCCTCCGGCTCTCCCGTACTGGGCTTAGTAGCCGCAGATAGTCCGGCGGGCTTAGAAATCCCTTCTTCGGACCTGGCGACGCGCTCCGGATCTAAGGCCAGAGCGGAGGTTGGGGTCGTGAATCCTTGGAAGATCAAGTCTCCTTGGATAATCCAGGTTTCCAAAACTAATTGGGTAACCTGGGGCGTAGCTGTCGATCTACTCTAGATGGCCAAGCAAGCTGGCCCGCAGTGTGAAGCCGCTGAATATGAAGATCTGGCCGGGGAGAAAAACCTCCCCCAGGGTAGCATCATTATAGATGATTGATGGAGCCATCGAACCTTCTGGCGGCGACACAGTAGAACTCTCAATGAAAGCACCAATGTCGGTGTAAAACCAGCGGATCTCGGGTAAGGGGTCCCGAACTGTGCGTCTAAGGTTGATGGTAACAGGAGATAGGGGACACGATGTTTTACCCAGGTTCGGGCCCTCTTGATCGAGGTAATACCCTACGTCCTGCTTGATTGATCTTGATGAGTATGAGGATTACAAGAGTTAATCTACCACGAGATCGTTGTGGCTAAACCCTAGAAGTCTAGCCTGTATGGTTGTGATTGTCCTCCTAAGGACTAAACCCTCCGGTTTATATAGACACCGGAGGGGCCTAGGGTTATACAAAGTCGGTTACAGAGAAAGGAATAATACATCTGGACACCTAGCTTGCCTTCCACGCAAAGGAGAGTCCCATCTAGACACGGGAGGAAGTCTTCTATCTTGTATCTTCATGGCCCAACAGTCCGGCCCATGTCGCACAGGCCAGACGTCTGAGGACCCCTTAATCTAGGACTCCCTCACCATCCACTGAAGAAAAAAATTGTGTCTGATGTGCTTCTTCGGTTGCGCCGCCGGCCCCCTCTTTAATCCAGTTCGCTCAGGGATCGAGCTGGTATAATCTTTTTCCAGAGGGCGAACAAGTATCAGCTAGGCCTAGGTATGCGTAGCCCACAACATACGGAGGCAGTGGTTTCAACTTATTTTTTGAGGTCCATACCGGCCTATGGGCCTCCTAGCGTAGGTTTTAATTTTTCTTAAAAATCGGCAGCCCAATGTATTTTCTTAATAAAACGCAGATCTCTGTTCGGTTTATCTATATATAAGAATACTAATGTTGTGTCCAATTTATGTTTTCCCTTCTAACCATATTATATATATTTATATAATTACTATTATCGTATATTTTATAGAGACTTATATATACATTATAAAAACATCCCACGTGTTATTAACTTATAAAAGTAAATGTTTAACAGAAGTTGGCAAAGAAAATCCTGGTTGTTTTTGACTCACAGGTAGGAAAATTGTGACGCCCTCGATTTGACCGTACACTAATGATACATGCAAATGTGTACGATCAAGATCAAGGACTCACGGGAAGATATCACAACACAACTCTAAACACAAATTAAAATAATACAAGCTTTATATTACAAGCCAGGGGCCTCGAGGGCTCGAATACATAAGCTCGAAAACACAAGAGTCAGCGGAAGCAACAATATCTGAGTACAGACATAAGTTAGACAAGTTTGCCTTAAGAAGACTAGCACAAAAGCAACATCGATCGAAAAGGCAAGGCCTCTTGCCTGGGAGCCTCCTAACTACTCCAAGTCGTCAGCGGTCGTCACATAGTAGTAGGCACCCTCGGGGTAGCAGTAGTCATCAGTGGAGTCGTCTGGCCCCTGGGATCCGTCATCTGGTCGCAACAAACGGGTATGGGGGAAAAGGAAGTAGCAAAGCAACCGTGAGTACTCATCCAAAGTACTTGCAAGACTTACATCAGATCTAAACTAAGTATGCATCTGTATCAAAGGAATGGGTTGTATATGTGGAGTGGGCTGCAGAAATGCCAGAATAGGGAGAAGGCTTAGTCCTATCGAAGACTAGCATCTTCTGGAAACCACCATCTTGCAGCAACAGGAGGGAGTAGAGTACCATAAAGTAAAGTAACAGTAGTGTTATCAACCTCGACCAGAGATCCTTTCTCGACTCCCTGTGAGAAAGCAATCCCAGAGGCATACTATCCATTTCTCATCACCATCCATTTCTCATCACAATCCATTTCTCATCACAATTATCCAGTTCTAGTTGTATCGATCGGGATACAACTCCAAGTGTCCGTTACCGTAGGACAGGCTATCGATAGATGTTTTCTTCCCTGCAGGGGTGCACCAACTTACCCACCACGCTCGATTAACTCCGGCCGAACACACTTTCCTGGGTCATGCCCAGCCTCGGCCAAACAATACGCTGCAACCCGACCTAGGCTTAATAGAGAGGCTAGCACGCCGGACTAAACCTATGCCCCCAGGGGTCATGGGCCATCTCCCCGGGAACTCCTGCACGTTGCGTACGCGGCCGGTGAGCAGACCTAGCTACCTCCTTCAACAAGGCAGGAGCTTACGCAGTCCAACCCGGCGCGCGCCGCTCAGTCACTGACGTCTATTAAGCTTCGGCTGATGCATACGACGCAGAACGCCCATACTATGCCCACGTGATGGTTAGTGCTATCAGGCCAGAGGCCCCTTGGATCAAATATCCAAATCGTAGTGGATTGGGAGCATGCGGTAACGAGCAGAGACTCACGATCGATGTGACCCCGTCGCCCCGTCTCGAGTACTTGCGGCAAGGGCTAAGAATGCCCGGCCACGCCTCGTAAGTATCTCGTTGGCACCTTCCAGGTCAACCCGACTCCACATCACTCGCTATTAAGCTCGCACGGGTACCCCTCAGGGTCGACCCGTCTTTAGTAACATGGCTCAGTGTAAAGTCATAGTAACCATAGTAACCGTGTGTCTAACACCAAGGGGAAAACCCAGGAATCACCCCCGGTGAATCCCACTCGATGTTATCATCAAGGTGAACATAAGAGGATCCACCCTCGAGTTTCACACTTGAGGGGTTGCACGACAGAGCGGTAACGGAAGTGGTTAAGTAGGAAATCACCCTCGATGACCATGACCGAATAGCTACACTACAGGGTTAACATCAGAAGTGCTGAAGAGGTCTCACCCTCGGCACTCGATAATAACCGGGTAGTGTCGAGCAACTAAGGGGGGAAGTGATGTGCGGTGTCGGGCCTGGTCTTCGATCCTGTTGATCGAGTCATCGAACATAAAGCAAGGCAACTGGGACAAGGTGGGGGTCACTGATGGATCTCTAACCAACCTATACTAAGCAGTTTAGGATAAGTAGGTAAGGTCTAAAAGCAAGTAACAACAACAGGCTATGCATCAGAGTAGGATCATACAGAAAGCAGTAGCAGTTCTAATGCAAGCATGAGAGGGAAAGAAATGGGCCATATCGGAATGCTCAAGGGGGGTTTGCTTGCCTAGTTGCTCTGGCAAGGAGGGGGTCGTCAACTCCGTAGTCGTACTGGACAGCAGCAGCGTCGGTCTCGTAGTCTACCGTAGAGAAGAGGGGGAAGAAACAGTAAATATAATGCAAACATAAGCATGACGATGGAAGACATGACAATGCGCGGTGCTAGGTGTGCACTAACGCGGTAGGAGGTGGTACCGGCGAAGGGGGGAAACTATCCCCGATGTTTCACGTTTTTGGATAGATGAACCGGAGGGGAAAGTTGCGTGATCGCTATGTTAGGGAGGCGTGGCGGACGAACGGGCTGCGTATCCGGGTTCGTCTCGTCGTTCTGAGCAACTTTCATGTACAAAGTTTTTCCATCCGAGCTACGGTTTATTTTATATTAATTTTAAAAGATTTAAAATAATTCTAGAATTTATTTAATTTATTTAATTCAACATTATCCAGAATAGTGCATGTTGACGTCAGCATGACATCAGCAGTTAATAGAGGTGTTGGCTGGTCAACTGACGTGTGGGACCAAGTGGGACCCACCCGTCATTCTCTGTTTAGGTTAATTATAGGGTTTAGGTTAATTAATTACTGTTTAATTAAACTAACAGGTTAATTAGATTAACTAACTTAATTAATTTATTAATTATTGATTTTTTTAAAAAAATCTTTTTTTTAAACGTTCAAGGGGTGGGCCCCCGTTGTCCTTGGCCCAAGGGCAAAACGGGCGCTGGGCAGCGGTTGCGGGAGCGTGCGCCCACCTGCAGGCCCGAGGCCACCAAGGGGGGGTAGCCACGGCGGCAGCCGGAGCAGCGCGGAAATTGGGGCGATAGGGCGAGGTTCGGCCCCGGCGGGAAGCGGCTCAGCGTGGGGGGAGTCGGCGCGGCTGCCGGCTTCGGGGAGGGCGTGGAGCGACGGGCAGAGGGTCGCGGTGGAGGCGACGATGGGGCGAGCTGGGCACTGTAGCGAGGCGTGGCGCGACGGTGCGGAGGCGGCGCGGGTCAGGCGGCCCGGGCGAAGGCGGGGCGCAACGGCGACGGCGAGCGGTTGCGCTAGGTGGAGACGTGGCCAGAGTGGTGCGCTGCCGGCAGTGAAGCGGCGAGCAGGGGCCGCGGCAGGGGGCCTAGTGGCGCGGTGGCGCGGGGCATGCAGTGCATGAGGCCCCCGCGGGCGGGCGACACGAGCTGCGGCGCGTGCGTGCGAGTGCAAAGAGCAGCCGGAATGGGTGGGCACGGCGTCGGGCGGGAGAAGCGGCGAGCGGGGCTTAGCCCAAGCAACGGCATAGTCGGGCGCGGCGGACAAGGTCGTGGCGCACGGGGCAGAGGGGAGAGGAGGAGGGCGCGGCCGTCACCGGCGTTGGAGAGTAGAGGGGGCAGCGAGGCTCGATGAGGTCCGATGGGGAGGAGGACGGGGATGGGTCGGCGACAGCGGCGGGGTCGACGACGGGGAGGCGATCCAGTTGGCGGCGCAGTCGGCATGTGGCGTGGCCACGGCTTTCGGCGGTGTCGCGCGAGGGAGAGGAGGGGTGCGGAGTCAACGGGGGCGGGGGCGTGGTCGCCCCGATCCCGATCTGGATCGGGGAAGTGGTGGGAGAGCGAGTGGGGGAGGGAGTGCGTGGTGGGGGGTTAGGGTTGGGGTGGCCTTGAAGGCCAGAGAGGGGGGCCGACTGGGCCGGCCGATTGGCTAGCTGGGCCGGTCGGTCCAGCGTGGGGAGGGGTTGTTTTCTGTTTTCTTTTATTTTCTTTTCTTTTACAGAAGAATTTTGTAGATAAATGAGCTACCAAATGTATTTTGTAAAAAGTGAAACTTGGTCACACAGATATAATGCCTTAACCAGCACTGCCACAAAAAGTTTGGGGCCATCAGGAGTTGTCCAAGCATTTTTAGAAAATGAAAAGGACATCTTAAATAATGATGGACCAGATAATAAATTCCCAATGGCAATTTAGGACTTTCCAAAAATGTTGGTTTCAACATGACAAATATCTAGGGATTATTTGCCATAGGATGAACTATTTTATTTGCATGACAGAAGAAGCAAATATTTGACATGCAATTTAAATTTGAAATTGAAGCAGATTTTGGACAAGTGGCATTTTGGCATGATGATCATGATGACATGACCTTCATTAGGGGGAGATTACCGTGGTGCGATGCTGGGGATGTTACAAATCTCCACTACAAGAAATCTCGTCCCGAGATTTAAGTGGGGAAGTAAAAGAGTAACTTCGGGAGAACTGACCCTTATAGGGTTAATTATCTGATGAGCAATTCAGGGAATGAGGCAGAAGTATATCTCGAGTTGAAACTTAATTAACATCGAGAGCAAGTATGAAGATACCATAGGAAGTTTCAAGCGAATAGACAAACGATTGATACCTGAACAAAGGGTGAGGAAGGGGTTCAGAGCACTGGGAACAGATCATCTCTTGAAAGGTGACAAGATACGAAGCCAAATGCAAGAATATTCCGGAATCAAAGATATACAAGAGAGTCAGGTTTCGATCGTGTGGACCTGTGGGTTATGGGCCCACCATGTGGGTTAAAATAGAAGGAGCGATGACATCTTGCACGGTCATGATAGCAAGGCATGTCAATGGGTAGCCTGTCAGTTATGTCGGTCAACAACGTCGGTACCAAGGGCGAGGGACGAAGGAACCATTTTCCTGCTCGTTAAGACGAGGCGGACCAATTGGCAAAGTTCTCGTCCATCGGTGGTGGCCGGAATGTCATCAACAGTAGTAACAGGGTCTTTGTCGGTGTCAAAACCGGCGGATCTCGGGTAGGGGGTCCCGAACTGTGCGTCTAGGCCAGATGGTAACATGAGGCAAGGGACACAAAGTTTTACCCAGGTTCGGGCCCTCTCGATGGAGGTAAAACCCTACGTCCTGCTTGATTAATGTTGATGATATGGGTAGTACAAGAGTAGATCTGCCACGAGATCAGAGAGGCTAAACCCTAGAAGCTATCCTATGGTATGATTGTTGATGTGTATGTTGTCCTATGGACTAAAACCCCCCGGTTTATATAGACACCGAAGAGGGTTAGGGTTATATAGAGTCGGTTACAATGGTAGGAGATCTGAACATCCGTATCGCCAAGCTTGCCTTCCACGCCAAGGAAAGTCCCTTCCGGACACGGGACAGAGTCTTCAATCTTGTATCTTCATAGTCCAGGAGTCCGGCTTGAAGGTATAGTTCGGCTATCCGAATACCCCCTAATCCAGGACTCCCTCAGTAGCCCCCGAACCAGGCTTCAATGACGATAAGTCTGGCGCGCAGATTGTCTTCGGCATTGCAAGGCGGGTTCTCCTCCAAATTCCGTGTACCTTTTTGAATAAAGTCCGGTTTCTTGTAGATGTTGCGCTCCTTGGATTCTACGCCCAATAATGGCCATTTCCCAAGTGTCAAACGAATATGAAAAGTCTAAGTGTTTTTTCGTTCATACCCCTAGCCGCGTAAATGAGCTACCCTATTTAAGGGGACGAGGATTTAGATACAATCCACACCTTCTCCCCTCCACGAGTGTTCATCAGAGCGCAGTATATCTGTCCGGAACCCCAAAGAAGGCGTCCAAGGATTGGCCCTCGGAATGATTCTATATAGAAGACGTCCCGCTGTCGGATCCTGTCCGGATGGGCCTCCCAGAATTCGATAGTGCTCCCTTAAAGAAGCGCCTAAGCTGGCGTCCACGGAGATCTCAAAGGGAAAGTGACAGGAACATCGTTTACCTAATGGGCCGAATAAGATTGGTGGCCCATTCCGGACTAACCATGATCGGAGTTATGGCCGAATGCATCATGCGGGGGGTGCAGCCGCTTCAGTATAGAAGCCACCCCGTGTGGGATTTCAACGGGGAGGACGACGCCACCCGCTATGGCCGTAAAGGGCCAGATTCAGTTGCCGCTCTATTAAAGATCTTGTCCACTTTGTACAAGGGAGAAGAGGAGGAATTTCTCCGCGTCAACCCACAGGGTGGATTATCTATGCACAATCCCCGAAGCTGGGTAAGTGGTCACATCTACTTGCTCATCCGTTTAGTGTTCCCATTGTTAAATACTTAGTCTGATGACCTCAACGCAGGAACTGCGCCGGGCTGTTAAAGAAATAAGCAGCCTGCCTCCACAACCCGAGGACCCAGGACGGTCTCTCGACCCGGCCTCTCAAGAGGATCCGGACATATCTGTGGAGCTGATTGATGGAGTGATCCATCAATTGAGTGAGGACAACACCTTGGTGGCCATTACGGCCGATTACCCAGGGCTAATCCCGACGCCCCAGGTACCTGAGATCGAAGTCCCAGTACCCCGGATAGGGGTCCGTCCATGCGTGTTCAATTTCCTGATTGCAACCGAACTTTGCAGGGGAGGTTGTTGAGGCGGAAGGCCGAACCTGCGGCGACAAGCCAGCGAGGGGCCACAGGGCCACGTGGGCAGAAAAGAGGTGCAGTCCGGACCGAGGCATCAGCGCAAAGGTATGGCGCGCCCCTCTATCCCAGTTGTTATACCTTCGAGGCACATTTGACACTCGTGCCCTCTTCAAGACAAAGATACCTCGCCGGACTATATCCGGAGAGGCTGCCAATCGCGCCTCCACCAGCCAGGCTCCAAAGTCTGGTATGAGGGCGGAGGCGAACGCAAGGCGCGTGCCGGACGTTCCTCCGACGGAGGATGCGGACGGGTTGTCTGCCACCAACTCTGAGGTGGAAAGTGCCATGAACCACATGCGTCGCTGGACAATTCTTCGGGACGCTTGCTTCTCCCAAGAGGCGTTAGATGCCTTCAATTCGGGAGATGCGCACCTCCGTGCCGCTCAAAATGGTCTAGCCAGAGCCACGGAGCAATATGTAAAAGACATACGGGTAAGATAATTTTGGTAAATATATATGTAGCAGTAGCCCCCGAGACTTAAAACAGTTAGAATAACTAGTTTAAGGATCATCTGATATGCAGGCTCTTACAGAAAAGAATTCCCTACTGTCCCAGGAGCTGGAAGAGTGCAAAGCCCAACTGGAGGCCGCAATATCCGCGGAAGGAGAGCCTAAGGAGGCCCCCTCTGGTAATATACATTTCGAAAGATAAGTATTTTGCGAAGCACGGCTTTAGTGCGAATCTGACAAATAAAATTGCAGATGGCGCCGGGGGAGATGAATCCGGAAAAGCAACATCTCCTACGCCAGCTAAAGGCTGGTGAGAGGGTGCTATTAAAGGTGATGGGGGAGAAGAACGTTCTCCAAGATGCCAACACCCGGCTGGGCGTCGAGCTGAAAGATGTTCGTGCCCAGCTATCAGACTCCGTGAAGGAGAATCAGCGGCTTCGGCGCGGCATATTTAGTAAGTGCTTGAATGAACCTTTTGAAATAAAGTTCGGCGGGGAAGTCGACTGACAGAGCAATGCCTGTAGGTGTGTTAACAGGTCGTCCGGCGGAGGAGACGCCCGGTTCTACGGGTGACCTTCTTCCCAAGCTCTTGCAACTGCTTGATCGAGTTCGGCAGGCGATGCGAGGCGTCGCCCAGGCCCTATGGCCATCCGTCTCCATGCCCGAAGGTATTGGAGAGCTTGTGGAGAAGCTAAAGGGAGCACGGCGGCGCTTCCAATTGTAGATCATTTGTCATGGCCGACCTTTTCGCTTCAACCTCGGGGCCTGGCGGTCCGGAGTGTGTCCAAATTCCCATGCAGTTATATAGGAACCAGGGAATGCGTGGAGACCAGGCATAGGGGTCATTAGTGCATGAACAGACAAGTGCCCAACTAGTTATGTTATATTACATGGTTAGTAAGAAACATCTTCCAGGGAGAATAGTTCCGTTAGGGGTTCCTTTCCCTGGGGGGCATGCCCTAAAGTGCATGTCCATGCTGCGAAAAGAAACGCAAGAAAAACGCCTGGGGGCACATAGATAAAGAAAAAGATCATCTTTAGTTCACCGACCGAATATTCTCTTAATAACGCTAGCATTCGGCTTCACCCAGTCTGAGGTACACGTCCGGCTGATCCGGCAGTAACAATCGCAGAGGTGCTCCCTTTACCACCTAGCCGAATAATCGGGAACGTAGGGGTAAGCACAGGAGCCAGGCAACCCAGCTTGGCCAAAACTTAAGTCATATCGATGCATATAATGGTGAATAAAAGGTACATGCGGAAGTTTGACACATGTGTTAGGCATGAAGCCCGTATAAATAAGCTTCTATTTAAAGAAGCCCCCAGGTTTACTGAGCACGGATAGCGCGTCAATTTGTGAGCCTTTAAAGGTTATAAGAGAGAGAAAAAGGGAGAAGGAGAGAAATGTAAGACGGACAGTATATAAAAAATGGACAGAGTAAGGAGACGAACACAGGATCCGGCGCTAGGCATAGAATCTTCGGAGACGGGCTGCATTCCATGGGTTCAGCTCGAGTTGGTTATCCGATGCGTTTCGCAGGCGGTACGCTCCACCAGTCAGGACTTGGTCAATTATGAAGGGACCTTCCCACTTGGGCTTGAGTTTGTCCTTTTTCTTGTCCGGCAGGCGTAGAACTATTTCGACAATGTTGTAATTTTTGGCCCGTACTTCTCTGCTTTGGTATGTTCGAGCTTGCTGTTGATAGAATATGGAACGGGCTTTCTCCACGTCACGCTCCTCCTCTAATGCGTCCGAACTGTCCTGCCGATTGAGCTCGGCTTCTCTTTCCTCGTACATGCGCACTCGAGGTGAGTCATGAATTATGTCGCAAGGCAGAACTGCCTCTGCGCCATACACCATGAAGAATGGTGTGTATCCGGTGGTGCGATTCGGCATGGTCCGCAGCCCCCAGAGTACGGAGTCGAGCTCCTCTACCCAGTGCGTGTTAGATTCCTTGAGGGACCGTACTAGTCTGGGTTTGATGCCGCTCATGATAAGACCATTTGCACGTTCGACCTGGCCGTTAGTTTGTGGGTGATAGATGGAATCATAATCAAGCTTTATGCCCATGTTTTTGCACCAGAGTTTTACCTCATCGGCCGTAAAGTTCGTGCCATTATCAGTGATGATGCTGTGGGGGACGCCGTAACGTTGTACAACCCCGGATATGAAGTCTATCACAGGTCCGGATTTGGCCGTCTTAACAGGCTTGGCTTCTATCCATTTGGTGAACTTATCCACCATGACCAGTAAGTACTTGTGCTTGTGGGTTCCGCCTTTAAGGGGTCCAACCATATCAAGCCCCCAGACCGCAAAGGGCCAAGTGATGGGGATAGTTTGGAGGGCGGTGGGTGGCATATGGCTTTGGTTTGCAAAGAGCTGGCAGCCGGCGCATCGTTGGACTAAGTCCTGAGCGTCTGCCCGGGCCGTCGGCCAATAAAAGCCTGTACGGAAGGCCTTGCTTACCAGGGACCGGGCTGCAGCGTGATGACCGCCGAGTCCGGCATGAATTTCAACCAGGAGATTCCGCCCCTCCTCTTCGGAGATGCACCTTTGAAGGACTCCGGTAGTGCTTTTCCTATAAAGCTCTCCCTCATGGACTCTGTAGGCTTTGGATCGCCGCACTATGTAGCGTGCCTCATTTTGGTCCTAGGGGAGTTCCTGCCTAGTAAGGTAGGCGAGGAATGGTTCTGTCCACGGGGCAATGATGGTCATTATTACGTGGGCTGAAGGTGTTATTTCAATGGCAGAGCCTCTGATTGTGTCAGAATGTTCGGTGTCGGGTAGTGCGGTTGCGTCCGGGCTGTTATTGTTCGGCTCCCCTTCCCATGCCACGGATGGCTTGAAAAGCCTTTCCAAGAAGATGTTGGGGGGACTATATCCCATTTTGCGGAGATGCGTGCCAGGACATCTGCCGCCTGATTATTTTCCCGGGCTATATGGTGAAATTCAAGTCCCTCAAACCGAGCTGACATTTTTAGGACAGCATTGTGGTAAGCTGCCATTTTCACATCCTTGGCATCGAAGTCTCCATTTATTTGGGAGATTGCGAGGTTCGAGTCCCCGCGCACCTCTAGGTGTTGGATGCCCATGGATACTGCCATCCGGAGACCATGTAGAAGGGCCTCATATTCGGCTGCGTTGTTGGAGTCTGTGTACAGAATCTGTAGTACGTATTGAACTGTGTCTCCTGTCGGGGACGTCAAAACGATGCCAGCCCCCAGTCCAGCCAACATTTTGGAGCCGTCGA
This sequence comes from Triticum urartu, assembly GCF_056163025.1. Lineage (NCBI taxonomy): Eukaryota > Viridiplantae > Streptophyta > Magnoliopsida > Poales > Poaceae > Triticum > Triticum urartu. The sequence goes on along the minus strand of NC_141875.1, from coordinate 576,413,004 downwards.
AATGCATGATCCAATTTGAATATGTGTCGTACTCTCTAGGGAGTTCGGCCTCCGTCCATTCTGCGACGAAGTCGGCCAAAACTTGTGACTTGATGGCTCGTCGTGGCTTATTAGTTATGTCGAACGGGAGGAGCTCGATGGCCCATTTCGCAATCCGGCCCATTGCGTCACGGTTGTTTATAATGTCGTTAAGTGGTACTTCTGAGGCTACTGTTATTGAACACTCTTGAAAGTAGTGTCGTAGCTTCCGGGATGCCATGAATACCGCGTACGCAATATTTTGATAATGCGGGTACCATGATTTGCAGGGAGTGAGGACAGTGGACACATAATAGACCGGCCTTTGAAGGGGGAATTTGTGTCCGTCCGCTTCTTGTTCGACGACGAGCACTACGCTTACAACCTGATGTGTTGCTGCGATTTACAATAGCATTGGTTCGCCGGTGTTTGGCGCGGCCAGGACTGGGTTTGTTACCAGTATGGCTTTTATTTCGTCGAGTCCGGCCGTGGCTACGTCCGTCCATTTGAAGTGTTCGGTGCGCCAAAGGAGGCGGTAAAGGGGAAGGGCCTTTTCTCCCAAGCGGGAGATAAAGCGGCTTAGAGCCGCCACACATTCGGTTAACTTTTGTATTTGTTTGAGGTCCTTTGGGATATCCAGTTGCGACAGAGCTCGGATCTTGGCTGGATTTGCTTCAATTCCTCTACTGGAAACAATGAAGCCCAAGAGCTTTCCGGCTGGAACGCCGAAAACGCAGTTTTCCAGGTTGAGCTTGATGTCGTATGTTTAGAGATCATCAAATGTGAGCCTCAAGTCGTCTACTAGAGATTCAACATGTCTTGTTTTGACGACCACATCATCTACGTACGCCTCCACTGTTTTACCGATCTGGCTTGCCAAACATGTCTGAATCATGCGCTGATATGTTGCGCCGGCGTTTTTGAGCCCGAAGGGCATCATGTTGAAGCAGAATGGCCCGTATGGTGTGATAAATGCCGTTGCAGCTTGGTCTGGTTCTGCCATCTTGATTTGATGGTAGCCAGAATTTGCATTGAGGAAACACAACAAATCGTGTCCTGCGGTAGCATCGATAATTTGATCGATGCGGGGGAGGGGGAAGGGATCCTTTGGGCAAGCCTTGTTAAGGTCTTTAAAATCAACACACAGGCGCCAGGATTTGTCCTTCTTTGGTACCATCACCAGGTCTGCTAGCCAGTCCGGATGTTTTATATCTCTGATGAATCCGGCCTCTAATAGCTTTGCTAGCTCCTCTCCCATAGCCTGTCTCTTAGGTTCGAAAAAACGCCGGAGAGCCTGTTTGACAGGTTTGAATCCTGTTTGGATATTTAAGCTGTGCTCGGCCAGCCTGCGTGGGATTCCTGGCATGTTTGAAGGGTGCCAGGTGAAAATGTCCCAGTTCTCTCGTAGGAACTCTCGCAATGCGGCGTCGACATCAGGGTTTAACTGTGCCCCGATGGAAGCTGTTTTATTGGGGTCCGTTGGATGGACTTGGAATTTGACTATTTCGTCCGCTGGTTTAAAGGAGGTGGATTTGGATATTTTGTCGAGTACCACATCGTCCCTATTCACCGTAGAGCGCAGCGCAGTCAGCTCCTCAGCCGCTAGGGCTTCGGATAGTGCCTCGAGGGCCAGTACGGCTGCCTTGTTTTCGGCGCGGAGTGCTATGTCCGGATCACTAGCGAGAGTGATGATCCCGTTAGGCCCGGGCATCTTGAGCTTCATGTACCCGTAATGGGGTATTGCTTGGAAGATTGTGAATGCTTCCCGCCCTAGCAAAGCATGATAACCGCTGCTGAACGGGGCCACATGGAACGTGACCTCTTCGGACCTGTAATTGTCCGGCGTACCAAACACCACATCTAGTGTGATTTTTCCTGTATAGCGCGCTTCCCGACTGGGGATTATTCCTCTAAAGGTTGTGCTGCTTCGCATGATGCAGTTCCAGTCTATATCCATTTTTTGAAGAGTTTCCTCATAGATGAGGTTCAATCCGCTGCCGCCGTCCATGAGTACCTTGGTAAGATGAAAGTCGTCCACTATTGGAATGAGGGCCAATGCAGCTGGTACTCGGGCTGTTCGGAATTTAGGTTCATCACTGGCGTTAAAGGTAATGGTCGTGTCACTCCATGGGTTTATTGTTGCTACTTGGTAGACTTCGGCAAGGCTGCGGAGTGTCCTTTTTCGCATATTATTTGATGCGAAGGTCTCAAAGACTGTTAATACCGTATTGGTGTCTCTGGGGTGGCTTTCTGTGGCCTCCGGAATTAGGAGGTTTTTGCCAATTTTGGCCACCTGCCGGAGTATCCAACATGCTCGAAGGCTGTGAGTTGGTGTGGCGTCCTCTGTACTATGAATTTTACAGGGTCCATTAAGCCATCCTTCTAGTACGGTTCCATGCCCTGTAGAGGGTTTTTGCCTTTTGGTGTTTGACCCGGGTGTCTGGCGATGATGCACCCTTTTATTTCAGACTGGGCTTGCCTTAAGGGCCGGATTGTCCCAAAATTTTGTTTCGGTTTTCCGGGCGCTTTCCATCGCACAGTACTTTCGTACTATGGACGCTAAGTCAGCGAAGAGTATTATATCACGGCGACTTATGGCGTTGAGTATTCCCTTGTCCATGCAATTATTGCAGAAGAATGAAATTGCGTCTTCCTCGCGGCAGCCCTTTATCCTGTTCATAACCAGGAGGAATCTGGCCCAGTAATGATGTACTGTTTCTTTGGGCTCTTGCCTGATTTGGGATAGATCGCTAATGTTTGGGTGGGTGGGTGGAATTAAATCCGAAGCCTTACCCCTTCTGAGGCTCAGAGGCCGAGGAATTTCCGAACTCAGAAATTTGGATTCCTGGATGTCGTCCAATGAATCCAGTCCGTCGCCTGATTCTAGGTTCAAGTCTTGAGTGATATCCTCCCCTCCGCGGACATCCGCTTGGAGGGATCGGGAATCCGGACGTAGCAGGTCCTTAAGATAGATGAAGGGTCGCCGCACTGTCCCTCTACCACGGCAACGTGATGGGTGGCTTGGGGAGAGTTAATCTCTCTCAGATCGGTTTTAGGCCCAATCTGGTCGTAATCCGTAGCGACTCCGAGGGTGGCAAAGCGATCCAAGAGCTCGTTTATGGAGGAAAGCTCTATTGGATCTAACTGCTCGGCAAGTTCCTAGTTAACATGAAGATTGTTTTTGATGGCTCGAGAGGTCATCATCGGCGCAGAAGCCGAACAGGTGGTCATAAGAAAACCACCTAGCCGGAGGGTTTGGCCGACAACCAAAGCTCCCTTAGCAACGGTGCCGTCTTTAAAGACGGGGCGAGGCATCCTTCCTGATGGCGACGACACAGAGGAACTCTCAATGAAAGCACCAATGTCGGTGTCAAAACCGGCGGATCTCGGGTAGGGGGTCCCGAACTGTGCGTCTAGGCCGGATGGTAACAGGAGGCAAGGGACACGAAGTTTTACCCGGTTTTGGGCCCTCTCGATGGAGGTAAAACCCTACGTCCTGCTTGATTAATATTGATGATATGGGTAGTACAAGAGTAGATCTACCACGAGATCAGAGAGGCTAAACCCTAGAAGCTAGCCTATGGTATGATTGTTGATGTGTATGTTGTCCTACGGACTAAAACCCCCTGGTTTATATAGACACCGGAGAGGGTTAGTGTTACATAGAGTCGGTTACAATGGTAGGAGATCTGAACATCCATATCGCCAAGCTTGCCTTCCACGCCAAGGAAAGTCCCTTCCGGACACGGGACGGAGTCTTCAATCTTGTATCTTCATAGTCCAGGAGTCCGGCTTGAAGGTATAGTTCGGCTATCCGAATACCCCCTAATCCAGGACTCCCTCAGTCTTACCGACAGAGTTGACACCGAGGTGTTTATATATGCCGGAAATATTACTGCTCATAGCATATAGACCACAAGAAAGGTTAAACAAAACAATGGAAAGGAAAATGTGATGTCCAGAGTAAACAGAACAATGGAAAGGAAAATGTGTTTGGACACATATTTCAGGGGTATATCCTTTCCAAGGACAAGCACAACATGATATCCACGACATGATAGAAAGTAGAAACCCATTTAGGCAAGGGGAGAGAAATTTCATGACATTACCAAAACAACGGTGTTTGGATAATTGAGCAAGAAACCTTTAGCATTGGGCTTCAAAATGTTTTATTGAAAATTGGAGTACCAAAGACATGCTTCGAGGCAGCACCGACATGGTGTTCCAATTATGGATTGGGTCTGTAGATCATAAGAGATTCAAAGGAACATTTCCAAGATTATCTCGGAACGTAAGGTATAACCAAACACAATCAGGTCTGTGTTGGCAGGAAGTCAAGTACGTTGTTGATGATAACAAATTCATAGAGGGGCGAGGATGGTATTTCTCATCATGAATTCGATTGATATCCTGAAACAGGTCAGTATATAGATGGGGATCATGACAGATTTTGTCGAGTTACTATGTAGTGGCCATCGAACAGCGACCACATCAAGCAAAAGGAATGATGAAGCAAAAGGTTATTGGAACCATGGATGAGACACAAGCTCGAAAACAAGCTTGTTGTTTGAGGTGAAATGATAAGATGAGGAAGATCGACGTAAGCTTAGCTCGTCGTCGAAAGTTATGCTCCAAAAAGAAGGACCGGATAGCACAGTTAAAATTAGCACAATAATGATATAGCCAAACAGGCTATGAGTGACTTGATGGATTATTAAACTCGTAAGCAACGGAAATAGCTTAGATTTATTGAGTCGGAGTGCGGAATCGATTCACTTATCGGAGTTCTCGAGTGACTAATAACTCGGAACCCGGGGAAATCTAAAATCGCTAAGGAGCAATACCAGATGACGACTCATAGGAAGCAACACAGTTCTTTGTTATTCTCGAGATACCGGAGGGTAATACTCGAAGGAAGGTCAAGGTAGAGGTTGCAAAGAAGCATTGATCTACAGAAGATAAGTGTTTAACTTGTCCGAGAAATGGAATCAAAGGGGAACAATCATGGTCAGAACCACAGTTGCAAAGGAACAAACATAGTTACCAGATGAACATATAACAAGGGGATTATTATTATCACAAGAAGCTTCCATGATAAGATCTACATCGTGTCCACGGGCATGAACACAAAGTTCAAGGTAGACTCCTACTTCTTCAATGCATATCATTTCATTTACTTCTCGCTTTCGATGAAGTTCTAGTGTTGAAATTATATCTGGCAAAACACCAGAAGAGTATGAAAAGTGAAAACTCTCAGGTTCACACGGATTAGGGAAGGCATAGGTTCAACCCATAGGGGCATATTAGGAACATATACCACAAACCTCAGGAGTAATATAACACAAGCTCGAAGGCAGAGCATGGTTGAGAAGGCAGAGGATACATTTTACCAAAGGCATTATGTATCCGAGGAAAGGCTCAAAAGGTTATTTAATATGAAGGACGTTGTCGGATAAAATCCAACAAAGGATTTGGCGGTCCACATAGGATCTGATGTGAGTACCGGTACTCAACCAGAAGAAGAAATAATGCAAAGGATTCGGATTATAGAAACATCTGAATAATTCGATGCTTAAATGCAAAGAACTCATGATTTCAAAAATAGAAGATCAGAAGCAGACGCTCTGATCAAAAGATAAGTAAGTTGAATAGCCTTAAGGATACAATCGACAGCAATTTGATTGGTCGAGAAATAGCTCTTGGTCAAATGACGTTCAAGCCGGAAGGATGAATTCTATGATCCGACTGAGGATTGCGAGCATCCGCAACATATTGAATCAACAGACTCAAAAGGATAGTGACAAAGGATGCCAATAAGATTACTAGACTTATGGGATTATCCATAATGCAAACCAGCAAGAATTTTAAGAACAACAAGATGTTGAGGATTATCGAAAGATCGAATAGTATTTCAAAGACTTTTGTGAAACATATGAACAACTGGGGAAAACAAATCCTCGATATGTGTGAGGATTAATTTGTCATTGTATTCAGGTGACAAGGAACTGCAAGGCAGTAGGCACAAAAGGATTCTCGGAACAACGACACGTATTTCAAGGTATCTTGTAATAACAAGAGCAATTAGGGATGAAGGTATGAGGGACAAGGATATGCAGTTAGTCATAGGGGCTTTTCGGTGGTAGGGAATTGCAAACGTGATGAGCACAAGTTATCGGGATAACATCAGAGAGTATCTTCGGAATCTTCTGGTGCCGCAGGCGATCATCTATAGTACGGGGCTCTCCGGGAGGAAGTAGTTACGAGATCCTAATGTTAGAGTTAGCAAAATCGTTTAACCCTAATGGAAGAGAGATCAGAGTCCCGGAGTATAGACGAGGAATAAAAGATCCTAATACCACCCAATTGGCGACGTGGGCCCGTAAGCCACACAGCCAAGTTAGTAAAATGATTTTAGGTTTCTATACTCAACTTCGGCCAAGGAGTTGGAAAAGGGGATCCTACAGGCAGTCGGCTCTGATACCAACTTGTGACGCCCTCGATTTGACCGTACACTAATCATACACGCAAATGTGTACGATCAAGATCAAGGACTCACGGGAAGATATCACAACACAACTCTAGACACAAATTAAAATAATACAAGCTTTATATTACAAGCCAGGGGCCTCGAGGGCTCGATCGAAAAGCATCATTGATCGAAAAGGCAAGGCCTCCTGCTTGGGAGCCTCCTAACTACTCCAAGTCGTCAACGGTCGTCACATAGTAGTAGGCACCCTCAGGGTAGCAGTAGTCATCAATGGAGTCGTCTGGCTCCTGGGATCCGGCATCTGGTCGCAACAAACGGGTATGGGGGAAAAGGAAGTAGCAAAGCAACCGTGAGTACTCATCCAAAGTACCCGCAAGACTTACATCAGATCTAAACTAAGTATGCATCTGTATCAAAGGAATGGGTTGTATATGTGGACTGGGCTGCAGAAATGCCAAAATAGGGAGAAGGCTTAGTCCTATCGAAGACTAGCATCTTATGGAAACCACCATCTTGTAGCAACAGGAGGGAGTAGAGTAGCATAAAGTAAAGTAACAGTAGTGTTATCAACCTCGGCCAGAGATCCTTTCTCGACTCCCTGCGAGAAAGCTATCCTAGAGCCATACTATCCATTTCTCATCACCATCCATTTCTCATCACAATCCATTTATCATCACAAGTATCCAGTTCTAGTTGTATCAATCGGGATACAAGTCCAAGTGTCCGTTACCGTAGGACAGGCTATCGATAGATGTTTTCTTCCCTGCAGGGGTGCACCAACTTACCCACCACGCTCGATTAACTCCGGCCGGACACACTTTCCTGGGTCATGCCCGGCCTCGGCCAAACAATACGCCGCAACCCGACCTAGGCTTAATAGAGAGGCCAGCACGCCGGACTAAACCTATGCCCCCAGGGGTGATGGGCCATCTCCCCGGGAACTCCTGCACGTTGCGTACGCGGCCGGTGAGCAGACCTAGCTACCTCCTTCAACAAGGCAGGAGCTTACGCAGTCCAACCCGGCGCGTGCCGCTCAGTCACTGACGTCTATTAAGCTTCGGCTGATGCATACGATGCAGAACGCCCATACTATGCCCACGTGATGGTTAGTGCTATCAGGCCAGAGGCCCCTCGGATCAAATATCCAAATCGTAGTGGATTGGGAGCAGGCGGTAACAAGCAGAGACTCATGATCGATGTGACCCCGTCGCCCCGTCTCGAGTACTTCGGCAAGGGCTAAGAATGCCCGGCCACGCCTCGTAAGTATCTCGCTGGCACCTTCCAGGTCAACCCGACTCCACATCACTCGCTATTAAGCTCGCGCGGGTACCCCTCAGGGTCGACCCGTCTTTAGTAACATGGCTCAGTGTAAAGTCATAGTAACCATAGTAACTGTGTGTCTAACACCAAGGGGAAAACCCGAGGAATCACCCCTGGTGAATCCCACTCGATGTTATCATCAAGGTGAACGTAAGAGGATCCACCCTCGAGGTTCACACTTGAGGGGTTGCACGACAGAGCGGTAACGGAAGTGGTTAAGGAGGAAATCACCCTCAAAGACCACGACCGAATAGCTACACTACAGGGTTAACATCAAAAGTGCTGAAGAGGTCTCACCCTCGACACTCGATAATAACCGGGTAGTGTCGAGCAACTAAGGGGGGAAGTGATGTGCGGTGTCGGGCCTGGTCTTCGATCCTGTTGATCGAGTCATCGAACATAAAGCAAGGCAACTGGGACAAGGTGGGGGTCACTGATGGATCTCTAACCAACCTATACTAAGCAGTTTAGGATAAGTAGGTAAGGTATAAAAGCAGGTAACAACAACAGGCTATGCATCAGAGTAGGATCATACAGAAAGCAGTAGCAGTTCTAATGCAAGCATGAGAGGGAAAGAAATGGGCGATATTGGAATGCTCAAGGGGTGTTTGCTTGCCTGGTTGCTCTGGCAAGGAGGGGGTTGTCAACTCCGTAGTCGAACTGCACAGCAGCAACGTCGGTCTCGTAGTCTACCGGAGAGAAGAGGGGGAAGAAACAGAAAATATAATGCAAACATAAGCATAACGATGGAAGACATGACAATGCGCGGTGCTAGGTGTGCCCTAACACGGTAGGAGGTGGTACCGGCGAAGGGGGGAAACATCCGGGAAAGTATCCCCGGTGTTTCGCGTTTTCGGACAGATGAACTGGAGGGGGAAAGTTGCGTGATCGCTATGTTAGGGAGGCGTGGCGGACGATCGGGCTGCGTATCCGGGTTCGTCTCGTCATTCTAAGCAACTTTCATGTACAAAGTTTTTCCATCCGAGCTACGGTTTATTTTATATTAATTTCAAAAGATTTAAAATAATTTTAGCATTTATTTAATTAATTTAATTCAACATTATCCAGAATAGTGCATGCTGACGTCAGCATGACGTCAACAGTCAACAAAGGTGTTGACTGGTCAACTGACGTGTGGGACCCAGTGGGACCCACCTGTCATTCTCTGTTTAGGTTAATCATAGGGTTTAGGTTAATTAATTACTGTTTAATTAAACTAACTGGTTAATTAGATTAATTAAATTAATCAATCAATTGATTAATTAATTTATTTATTTATTTATTTATTTTTTTTAAAAATCTCTTTTTTAAAATGTTCATGGGGTGGGCCCCCGTTGTCATTGGCCCAAGGGCCAAACGGGCGTTGGGCAGCGGTTACGGGCGCGGGCGTGAGCGTGCGCCCACCAGCAAGCCCGAAGCCACCAAGGGGGGGGCGGCCACGGCGGCAGCCGGAGCAGCGCGGAAATGGGGGCGACAGGGCGAGGTTCGGCCCCGGCGGGAAGCGGCTCGGCGTGGGGGGAGTCGGCGCGGCTGCCGGCTTCGGGGAGGGCGTAGAGCGACGGGCAGAGGGTCGCGGTGGAGGCGACGATGGGGCGAGCTGGGCGCTGCAGCAAGGCGTGGGCGACGGTGCGGAGGCGGCGCGGGTCAGGCGGCCCGGGCGAAGGCGGGGCGCAACGGCGACGGCGAGCGGCTGCGCTAGGTGGAGACGTGGCCAGAGTGGTGCACTGCCAGCAGCGAAGCGGCGAGCAGGGGCCGCGACAGGGGGCCTAGTGGCGCGGTGGCGCGGGGCATGCGGTGGATGAGGCCACCATGGGCGGGCGACATGAGCTGCGGCGCGTGCGTGCATGCGAGTGCAACGAGCGACCGGAGTGGGTGGGCACGGCGTCGGGCGGGAGAAGCGGCGAGCGGGGCTTAGCCTGAGCAACGGCGTGGTTGGGCGCGGCGGACGAGGTCGTGGCGCACGGGGCAGAGGGGAGAGGAGGAGGGCGTGGCCCTCACCGGCGTTGGAGAGTAGAGGGGGCGGCGAGGCTCGATGAGGTCCGATGGGGAGGAGGACGGGGACGGGTCGGTGACAGCGGCGGGGTCGACGACGGGGAGGCAATCCAGTCGGCGTGTGGCATGGCCGCCGCCTTCGGCGGCGTCGCGCGAGGGAGAGGAGGGGTGCGAAGTCAACGGGGGCGGGGGCGTGGTCGCCCCGATCCCGATCTGGATCGGGGGAGTGGGGGGAGAGCGAGTGGGGGAGGGAGTGCGTGGTGGGGGTTAGGGTTGGGGTGGCCTTGAAGGCCAGAGAGGGGGGCGACTAGGCCGGCCGATTGGCTAGCTGGGCCGGTCGGTCCAGCGTGGGGGGGGTGTTTTCTGTTTTCTTTTATTTTATTTTCTTTTACAGAAAAATTTTGTAGATAAATGAGCTGCCAATTGTATTTTGTAAAAAGTGAAACTTGGTCACACAGATATAATGCCTTAACCAGCACTGCCACAAAAAGTTTGGGGCCATCAGGAGTTGTCCAAGCATTTTTAGAAAATGAAAAGGACATCTTAAATAATGATGGACCAGATAATAAATTCCCAAAGGCAATTTAGGACTTTCCAAAAATGTTGGTTTCAACATGACAAATATCTAGGGATTATTTGCTATAGGATGAACTATTTTATTTGCATGACAGAAGAAGCAAATATTTGACATGCAATTTAAATTTGAAATTGAAGCAGATTTTGGAAAAGTGGCATTTTGGCATGATGATCATGATGACATGATCTTCATTAGGGGGAGATTACTGTGGTGCGATGCTGGGGATGTTACAAAAATCCTGGTGATTGCGTACAAAAGCTTGCGAAGATTCTAAGGACCAATGTAATAATAACGCGCTCATTTTTATTTTGAGCAATAAGTCGCTAATTTGTTCATTATATATATATATAATGTGTCGCAACGCTTTATTTTTTATATTAATTGCTCCTTCTAACCTAACATTATACTGTATATAGAATGAGCCCAGCTAATTCGTGTATTTCAAGAAAGTGCAAATGGGCTGGGGTTTCTTAGAAAATATTAAATGGGCCGCATTGACGCAAAATTATTTGTTCACCCAGCCCAGCAAATGGACTGTACATTCTAGAAAACATGGGTTAAAAAACATGGGTTAAATATATGCCACATTTTTGCAGGCTGACATGTGGGCCAATAGGTCGCAGCCTACGCAGGGCGTTGTCAACTTGGTGAACAAATGATTATAGCATCCACGGCCATTGGATTTATATCCAACGGCCGGCATGCACCTTCAATCTCTCATCTTCTTCCTCCGGCATCGTCGGGACCGCCTGGTCCGGCCTTCGGCGGCTAGCAGGTCTGCTTAGCATGCATCACTGCGAAGCGCTACCCCATCGCCGGCCAGGCTATCCTTCCACACCTCCACACCTCCTATTATTTTCCACCGACTGTAGCCCCACGCCACACCAGAACCACTTATAACCCTTGTACTCCTCTCAATCTGTGACTCCACTGCCGCGTCTTCCCTTCTCCGGGTCGTTCCCGTCCGAGGCCTCGCCGTCGTCCACCGCCTCGCTGCGCTCGACGTGGCGTGGTCAACAAACGAGAGTCATCGGAAGAGGACTGTACGTGGAGAGCTTGCCGGCTAGGACCCACAAGGTCGATGGTTGCACGCAAGGAAAGTTCCTCCTTATTAAGCTGGAAAAAATGTTTCCTCCCCTGACAGCTGGGACCCACCGGCTATATCTTCGTACGGAAGGAAGTGCCACCTTGTTATGCGAAAAAAACTATTCCTCCCGTTGATAGTTGGGACCCGTCAGATTTGGTGGCTGACTTGTGGGCCTACTAAGCGGACGTGTACGCAGGGCTTTGTCAACTTAATCAACAAATGATTCTAGCAGCTGGACCATTGGATGCTAATCCAATGGCCGTGTTCCTTCTTCAACCTCGGTTCTTACTCCTGTCTCTCGTGGGCGGCAATGCTGCTGCGCACCCGAACCAGTCAAGTTTCCCACTCCTCTCCATCTGCGACTCCACTATCGTGTCTTCCCCATCTCCGGGTCATTCCAGTCTGGGGCCTCGCCGTCGTCCATCGGCCTTGGTGCGCTCGACACAGTGTGGTCAACATGGTCAACAAACGAGAGTCATCGAAAGATGACTGTACATGAGAGGTTGACAGTGGGGACGCACCACGCCCATGGACGCATGCATGCAACTACATCTTTTTTACCCTAAAAAATAATGTTTTCTCCCCATGACTGCTGGGACCCACCAGCTACATCTTCGCACGCAAGGAAGTGTGTCCATATTATGGGAAAAAATGATTCGCCCCCCTGACTGCTGCGACCCACCAGCTACATCTTCGCACACAAGGAAGTGCCTCACAGTTGGGACCCACCCGGTCGAAGCGTACGTAGCGTTGTCATTCTGGTCGTGAACGTGTACGTACATACTGGTAGATCGGTCTGTCTGCAAGCTGTAGCGATGGACCGTGGCCGTGTAAGAAAGGGCACATGTGGTAGTAGAGGCTCACATGTGTGGTAGTAGAGGCGCGCACGTGTCGTAGTAGAGGCGCGCACGTAGCATGTACACATACGTATAGCGACCAGGGTGCAAGAAAGTGAAGACGGCCACGTACGTACATACGGGCGGGGTCTTGAACGCCTACTCGCGCATACGTACGGTCAGGGCTCATGCACATGGCTGTGGCTGGGTCAGAACGGAGAAACTGCGTCATCGTCGTGTTCATGGGGAGGTAACAGAACGTGTCGTGTTCATCAGGAGGCAACGAAACGCGTGTTGTTTATCGGGAGCCAACCGGCTTGGATGGAACAACCCATGGAAACGAGGCCTGGCGTATTGTAGAACGGAGGAAACGGCCTTGTGTTCGACCGAGCACGGTGGAAACGGGATTCTGTTCATCAGGATGGGTCTGGCGTAACGCAAAACGGAGGAAATGGACCTCCTACGGTGGAAACGGGGTCCTATTGATCGGGAGGGGTGTGGCGTACCGCAAAACAGAGGAAATGGACTTGTGTTGGAGCGCTACGGTCGAAACTGGGGTCCTGTTCATCGGGAGGGGTGTGGCGTACCGCAAAACAGGACTCCATGGGATACTATTCATCTCCATGTCAACCTCCTCTGAAGGAAATATGCCCTAGAGGCAATAATAAAGTAGTTATTTATATTTCCTTATATCATGATAAATGTTTATTATTAATGCTAGAATTGTATTAACCGGAAACTTAGTACATGTGTGAATACATAGACGAATAGAGTGTCAATAGTTTGCCTCTACTTGACTAGCTTGTTGAATCAATGATGGTTATGTTTCCTAACCATAGACATGAGTTGTAATTTGATTAATGGGATCACATCATTAGAGAATGATGCGATTGACTTGACCCATTCCGTTAGCTTAGCATTTGATCGTTTAGTATATTGCTATTGATTTCTTCATGACTTATACATATTCTTATGACTATGAGATCATCCAACTCCCGAATACCGGAGGAACACTTTGCGTGCTACCAAACGTCACAACGTAACTGGGTGATTATAAAGGTGCTCTACAGGTGTCTCCAATGGTGTTTGTTGAGTTGGCATGGATCAAGATTAGGATTGTCACTCCGATTGTCGGAGAGGTATCTCTAGGCCCTCTCGGTAATGCACATCACTAAGGATGTGACTAATGAGTTAGTTGCTGGATGATGCATTACCGAAACGAGTAAAGAGACTTGCAGGTAACGAGATTGAACTAGATATTGAGATACTGACGATCGAATCTCGGGCAGGTAACATACCGATGACAAAGGGAACAACGTATGTGATTATGCGGTTTGACCGATAAAGATCTTCATAGAATATGTAGGAGCCAATATGAACATCCAGGTTCCGCTATTGGTTATTGACCGGAGACGTGTCTCGGTCATGTCTACATAGTTCTCGAACCCGTAGGGTCCGCACGCTTAAGGTTCGGTGACGATCGGTATTATGAGTTTATGTGATTTGATGTATCGAAGGTAGTTTGGAGTCCTGGATGAGATCGGGGACATGACGAGGAGTCTCTAAATGGTCGAGACATAAAGGTCGATATATTGGACGACTATATTCGGACATTGGAAATGTTCTGAGTGATTCGGGTATTTTTCGGAGTACCGGGGAGTTACGGGAATACGGGGAAGAAGTATTGGGCCTCATGGGCCAAGTGGTGGAAGAGAGGAGTAAGGGCGCGCGGCCCCCCTAGACCAAACTGAATTGGACAAGGAGGCGGCCCCCCTTTCCTCCTTTCCTCCCTCTCCTTCCTTCTCCCTCTCCTCCTTCCTTTCCTCCTCCTAGTAGGAGTAGGAAAGGGGAGTCTTACTCCTACTAGGAGCAGGACTCCTCCTCCTGGCGCGCCCTACAGGGGCCGGCCGTCCTCCCCCCTTTCTCCTTTATATACGGGGGTAGGGGGCACCCTAGAACACACAAGTTGATTTTTCCAAGCCGTGTGCGGTGCCCCCCTCCACCATAATCCACCTCGATCATACCGTAGCGGTGCTTAGGCGAAGCCCTGTGTCGGTAGCAACATCATCACCGTCATCATGCCGTCGTGCTGACGGAACTCTCCCATGAAGCTCTGCTGGATCGGAGTTCGTGGGACGTCATCGAGCTGAACGTCTGCTGAACTCGGAGGTGACGTGCGTTCGATACTTGGATCGGTCGGATCGTGAAGACGTTCGACTACATCAACCGCGTTCTCATAACGCTTCTGCTTACGGTCTACGAGGGTAGGTAGACGACACTCTCCCCTCTCATTGCTATGCATCACCATAATCTTGCGTGTGCGTAGGAATTTTTTTGAAATTACTACGTTCCCCAATAGTGGCATCCGAGCAAGGTTTATGCGTAGATGTTATATGCACGAGTAGAACACAAGTGAGTTGTGGGTGATACATGTCATACTGCTTACCAGCATGTCATACTTTGGTTCGGCGGTATTGTTGGATGAATCTGCCCGGACCGACATTACGCGTACGCTTATGCAAGACTGGTTCTACCGACGTGCTTTGCACACAGGTAGCTGGCGGCTGTCAGTTTCTCTAACTTTAGTTGAACCGAGTGTGAATACGCCCGGTCCTTGTTGAAGGTTAAAACAGCACTAACTTGATGAACTATCATATCGGTTTTGATGCGTAGGCAAGAACGGTTCTTGCTCATCCCGTAGCAGCCACGTAAAACTTGCAACAACAAAGTAGAGGATGTCTAACTTGTTTTCGTAGGGCATGTTGTGATGTGATATGGTCAAGGCATGATGTTATATTTTATTGTATGAGATGATCATGTTTTGTAACAGAGTTATCGACAACTGGTAGGAGCCATATGGTTGTCGCTTTACTGTATGAAATGCAATTGCCATGTAATTGCTTTACTTTGTCACTAAGCGGTAGCGATAGTCGTAGAAGAAATAATTGGCGAGACGACAACGATGCTACGATGGAGATCAAGGTGTCGCGCCGGTGACGATGGTGATCATGATGGTGCTTTGGAAATAGAGATCAAAGGCACAAGATGATGATGGCCATATCATATCACTTATATTGATTGCATGTGATGTTTACCTTTATGCATCTTATTCTGCTTTGATTGACGGTAGCATTATAAGATGATCTCTCTCTAAAAATTTCAAGGTACAAGTGTTCTCCCTGAGTATGTACCGTTGCAAAAGTTTGTCGTGCCGAGACACCACATGATGATCGGGTGTGATAAGTTCAACGTTCTTATACAACGTGTAGCGACCCGACCTCATATGGTCAAGTCTGTGTGCTTCAGTGTCATCCCTGGATCGGTAATGCTGACACACACAGTACTCGAAGGATTTATAACAGAGTAGAAATCACACACTTATTACATCGAATGTCTCCAAAGAGAACTTATTACAAGAATATGGCTTAAGGCCATCTAATACGATAACATCGGAAGGCTTGGAAGATAAGGTGAGTCCATCAACTCCAACGGCATAGCTGAGTTGCACGGCAACGACCTAACGAACCTTACTCCTTGTCTGAAAAGTCTACAATATAATACGTTGCAGCCCGAAAACGGGTCAGCACATGGAATATGCTGGCAAAGTAACACAGTAGAGCAAGAACAAAACAATGCTATCACTATATGCATATATGGCTGGTGGAAAGCTCTATGGTTATAGTTTTGCGAAAAGCCAATTTTTCCCTACAACAAAGGAATAGATTTTAATTTAACTATCATGGTGGTTGAAACATCATTGAGAAGGTACCCCCAACTCAATCCCAATTAAAGTGATTAACAACCCAACAGTATTAATTAAACATGGTGAGATACATGTGATAACCCAAGTACTAGATACTCAAGAACTGTCCATAACCGGGGACACGGCTAACCATGATTAGATTGTACACTCTACAGAGGTTTGCGCACTTTTCCCCACAAGACTCGACTGGCTCCATTGGATTTCTCGCACTACAAGGTGTTTGGGGAACGGATGACCGAGAGACAGTCTTTCAGAAACGTTAACTCTCTACTCCGGGTAGACCATACCAAACCTACAAAATCCACTACCTGCTGATCTACCTCTTCAAGAGCTTCACGTAACTTACTCAACTATGCTAGAGCCCATAATAGCTTGTGGCTGCACACGGAAGTTTCTAGCATGAATCATCTCAGTTCCCTTTGAGCCTGGGTGGCGGTCCATAGGAAGATCACACGGGTACCCCGGGATTTCCAAAAAAACAGACAACACTGGGTTCCCCAGGTGCCTCAATCCACCTAGTTGTTTGATTAAGTTGCTACCTTAAGTTGAACCATTAATTAACAATCTCACATCTGACATGAATTTCACTCAAACCCAAACCACGTCTACGAGCATAGCATAGCGATATAAGCAATACGTAGAAGTAACTCCCAAGGGTTTGAATATAACAGGGCAATAGGTTCTACCTCAGCAACTACTTCCCAACCCACAAGTTAATGACATCCTAATCATGCAATGTTTGAGGATTGGAGCTAATGCATAAAAACTGGGTAATAATGGGATATGATTAAAGTGTTACTTGCCTTCCTGACGATCAGCGAATCCTAGAGACTCGTATTAACACGCTTCGCACTCCGGGAATTCTATCGCAAGCAAACAATAACATACATAAGTAACAAGAAACGATGCACAAACAAAACTCAAATAAGATAGGTTGACCAGAAAGTTCAACTTAAGAACTCCGGTACGCAAAAAGAATCAAATCAAACGAAGCAACGAAAGTCAAACGGCGAAAGAAAGAAGCTTCGTTTACTAATCTGAAACTACGTCAAATTTTACAGTAGAGAAACATGTTTGAGTTGATTAAATGGAAAGAGGGTTTCGAGACGAAACTCCAGGCGCTTGAATCGCCTGATTCCGATAAACGAGCGAAAAGATAAACAGAATCTAAGATCGGATCAGAAATCGCGATCAGAGAAAATCGCGGAATAAATCCGATAAAAGAAAACTCACGAACAGACTAACGAACGAGTGTTCGTTAGTTGTAACTAACAGGCGAGGAAACGTTCGTTAAAATGAACGTTCGGACGAACGTCCGCTAACTAGAAGAACCGAGAAAAAAAACGGCGAATCCGAAAAAACCCGGATCTAGGGTTTCTAAAAAAACCGAACGGTCTTTATAAAAAAACCGGCGGGGGGGCGCGGTGGCTACCTCCGGCGAGAGGTCCGGCGAGGCGAGGCAGCAGCGGGCGGCGGCTTGCGGGGCGGCGGCGGCTTGGCGTGGCGCGGGCGGTGGTGGTGTGGTGTTGGGGGTGGGGTGGCGGCGTATATAAAGGGGGGGTGGGGCAGCGACTTGGAGGAGGGGGCAAGGCCCGGTTGAGGCGGAGTCCAACTCGGACTCCGGTCCGAGTGGCGGCGGCGGCGGCGCGCGCGCACGCAGGATGCGGCGGCGGCGGCCTGGTGCGGCTGGGCCTTAGGCCCAGTCGGTGCAGGAAACCTTTTTAAAAAAACTTCGCCGACCGAAATAAAATCCTAGAAAAAAATAAATAAAAACCTAAAAAAATGCCAAAACAAATTTTCACCGTCTAAATAAAATATTTAGGACGAGTTGAACATTTTCTTGGCCCTAAATGAAATTTTGAAAATGTGCAATTTTTCTAATGCAAATAAAATCCGAATAAAACCTAATAAAATCCAATGAATGATTTAATATTTTTCCTCCGATATTTCAATTATTTTGGAGAAGTCATATTATCTCCACTCATTTGATTTAATATGAAATATTTCGCGGAGAGAAAAATTATTAAAATCAAAATCCTTGTTTCATTATTTGATAAAAATCAAATATGAAAACCGAAAAATCCCCAACTCTCTCTGTGGGTCCTTGAGTTGCTTAGGATTTCGAGGATTGCGGAACGGAAATGCAATAAATCATGATGTGCATGGATGATCTATGTATAACATTCCAAATTGAAAATTTGGGATGTTACAAACCTACCCCCCTTAAGATGAATCTCGCCCTCGAGATTCGGGTTGGCTAGAAAATAGGTATGGGTGGTCCTTGCGGAGATCATCCTCTCGTTCCCAGGTGGCTTCATCCTCGGTATGGTGGCTCCACTGAACTTTGAAAAACTTGATAACCTTACTGTGGGTGACTCTGCTGGCAAACTCAAGAATCTTAACTGGCTTCTCCTCGTAAGTCAAATCACTATCCAACTGAATCGCCTCCAAGGGTACTATATCTCTTAATGGTATATCAGCCATCTCAGCATGACACTTCTTCAGCTGTGAAACATGGAACACATCGTGGACTCCTGACAATCCCTCAGGTAACTCCAACTTGTACGCAACTTCTCCCATCCGTTCCAAAATGTGATACGGTCCTACAAATCTCGGGGCTAACTTTCCTTTAACTCCAAAACGTTTCACTCCTTGCAAGGGCGATACTCGCAGATATGCTCTGTCTCCAATTTCGTAGGTTACCTCCTTGCATTTTGAGTCTTCATAACTCTTCTGCCTGGACTGAGAAATCTTCAGTCGGTCTCGGATCAATTTTACCTTCTCCTCAGATTCTTTAATCAAGTATGGTCCAAACAACTATCGGTCTCCTACCTCATCCCACATCAATGGTGTTCTGCACCTGCGTCCATACAGGGCTTCAAACGGTGCCATCTTCAAACTGGCTTGGTAGCTATTGTTGTATGAGAACTCTGCATACGGCAAATTTGCATCCCAACTAGATCCATAATCTAGCGCACAGGCTCTCAACATGTCCTCCAAAATTTGATTGACTCTCTCAGTCTGTCCATCTGTCTGCGGGTGAAACGCTGTACTGAACTCCAATCTCGTTCCCAGAGTCTGGTGTAACTGATGCCAAAACTTTGAAGTAAACTGTGTTCCTCGATCCGATACGATGGTCCTCGGAACTCCATGCAGACATACGATCCTGGACATATAGATCTTGGCTAACTTTGCACTTGTATAGGTGGTTTTCACTGGGATGAAGTGAGCTACTTTGGTCAAACGATCAACTACTACCCATATGGAATCATATCCTGCTTTAGTCATGGGTAATCCGGTGATAAAGTCCATGCCAAGTTTATCCCACTTCCATTCGGGTATCGGCATAGGTTGTAGCAGTCCTGCTGGCTTCTAATGTTCTGCCTTAACTCTCTGACATACATCACATACGGCTACATACTCGGCAATATCCTTCTTCATACCAGTCCACCAGAAACATTCCTTCAAATCCAAATACATCTTGGTGTTTCCGGGGTGTATCTAGTATGGTGAGTCATGGGCCTCTTGAAGTATTAACTTCCTGATCTCCTGGTTGTTGGGCACATAAACTCGGTCTTCAAACCATAGGGTATCGTGCTCATCTTCACGAAACCTTTGGCCTTTCCTTTGCCCATCTTCTCCTTTATCTCTGCAATCTCTTTATCATCTTTCTGAGCTTGCCGAATCTTGTCCAGCAATGTCGACTGAACCTCCATTGTGGCAATGAACCTTCTAGGTACAATCTCTACTCGAAGTTCCATGATGTCCTTTGCTAATTCCTTCGGCAGTCCTTTACTTTCAAGGATATTAGCATAACTCTTCCGACTCAATGTGTCTGCTACGACATTGGCCTTTCCTGGATGATAGTGTAGCTTCATGTCATAATTCTTTATAAGCTCCAACCATCTCCTCTGCCTAAGGTTCAGCTCCTTCTGGGTGAAGATGTACTTCAAACTCTTGTGATCCATGTACACATCACAACGGTTTCCAATAAGGTAATGTCTCCAAGTCTTCAACGCATGCACTACGGCTGCTAGCTCCAAATCATGCGTAGCATAATTCAACTCATGAGGTTTTAGTTGTCGTGAGGCATACGAAACAACTCTTCCGTCCTGCATAAGCACACATCCAAGTCCTAAGCGAGAGGCGTCGCAATACACTTGGAACTCCTTATGTATATCTGGCAGTACTAGCACTGGGGCTGTAGTCAAACATTTCTTCAACTCCTGGAAACTTGCTTCACAATCTTCTGTCGATTTAAACTTGGTATCCTTCTTCAATAGTTCAGTCATTGGTTTTGCAATCTTGGAAAAATTCTCAATGAATCTCCGGTAGTATCCTGCGAGTCCAAGAAAACTGCGGATCTCGCTAACTGAGGTGGGTGCCAACCATTCAGTGACTGACTGAACCTTGTTGGGGTCTACTACTATACCTTCTCTTGATATAACATGTCCAAGGAATCCGACTTCCTTCAGCCAAAACTCGCATTTGCTAAACTTAGCATACAACTGGTGTTCCCTGAGCTTCTCGAGAACTAAACGCAAATTCTCTTTGTGCTCCTCCTCGTTCTTCGAGTATACCATGATATCATCAATAAACACCACAACAAACTTGTCCAAATACTCCATGAACACCTTGTTCATCATGCTCATGAAATAGGCAGGGGCGTTAGTCAGTCCAAATGACATGACCGTGTACTCGTATAATCCATATCGCATTGTGAACGCCGTCTTTGGTATGTCCTTCTCTCGTATCTTCAACTGATGATACCTTGATCGATCTTTGAGAACACTTTAGCTCCTTGCAACTGATCAAACAGATCGTTGATCATCGGTAGTGGGTACTTGTTCTTTATCGTCACTTCATTCAAGGCTCGATAATCAACAACCATCCTTAGAGATTTATCCTTCTTCTCAACCAAAAGTACTGGGGCTCCCCAAGGTGATGAACTTCTTTGGATGTATCCTTTCTCCAATAACTCCTTGATCTATTTCTTAATTTCTTCCATTTCATTTGTGGGCATCCGATAGGGTCTATCCTGTTCCTGGTAACAACTCTATCAAAAACTCAATGTCTCTGTCCGGTGGCATGCCTGGTAACTCCTCTGGGAAAACATCCGGGTAATCCTTTACTACCGGCACTTCCTCCTAAAAAACTCCCGTAAGGGCATTCACTTGGCTCCTTTTTGGCACATGCCTAGACACATACTTAATCCTTTTTCCCTCCGGGGTGGTGAGATAAATCGACCTACTCGCACAGTCAATGCTTCCTCCATACTTTGACATCCAGTCCATACCCAATATCACATCCAATCCTTGAGACTCCAAGATAATTAGGTCAGACAGAAACACATGTGTGCCAATGGTTAAGGGTATCTGGTCACACCATCGGCTAGCCATATATTTTGCTCCAGGTGAACTCACTAAAAGAGGGGTCCTAAGGGTTTGGGTTGGTAGTTTAAACTTATCCATGAATCTCCTTGATATGTATGAATGTGACGCACCATTATCGAAAAGAACAAGAGCGGTAAATGACTTAACCAAAAACTTACCTATTACCGCGTCCGGCTGCTCTTCAACCTCCTCCATGTTAACGTGGTTAACTTGTCCTTTGTTGAATGGATTGGGTTTCTTCCCAGCACTTCCATTTCTGTTTCCATTCCTTCCTTCGGGGCAATCATTGGCATAGTGCCCTGTCTTCCCGCACTTAAAACAGGTAACCTGACTTAAGTCTCTTTTGGCTAGAGTGGACGGGTTGGAGCGGTTCTGATTGTTGTTAGCTCCGTTCCCATTCCCATTCTTAGCACCACTGTGGTTATGTGATCCTCCTCCAGTGTGGTTGTGACCTCCATGGTTGTGAACAAGTCCTCCCGAGTTCGGGGTTAGGCGAGGCTTCTGCTAAGCTCCTGAGTTATACTTCCCTTGTCCATACTTTCTCTTGCGGCTCTCAATCTGCTGCTGTTTCCCTTCAATCATAAGAGCCTTATCTACCAACTCCTGGTAGTTGTTGAAGGTTGCTACCATCAACTGCATGCTCATCTCATCATTCAGCCCTTTCATAAACTTCTCCTGCTTCGTGGCATCTGTGGCCACATCATCAGGGGCATAGCGTGATAACTTGCTAAACTCATCCACGTACTAAGCCACAGTACGGTTCCCCTGGCGTAGGTTGCGAAACTCCCGCTCTTCATCTGCATAGCTCCAGTTGAGACATGGGCGGTGCGGAAGGCTTGCTGAAACTGGTCCCAAGTGACGTTGGCTACAGGAAAAGTGGCTGTGTAATTCTCCCACCATGAGGCTGCTGGTCCATCCAATTGATGTGCGGCAAAGCGCACCCTCTCAGTATCTGTGCAACCTGCGGTGTTCAACTCCCTTCTAATACGACGTAGCCAATCATCAGCAACTATAGGCTCGATGCTACTAGAAAACACCGGCGGCTGTAACCTTAGATAACGGGCTAGGTTGTCCACTAGCGGTGGGTTGTTGTTGTTGTTGCCCTGGTTCTGAACTAGCAATTGCATCAAGGCATTCTGCTGCTGGATCAACTGGGTGAGCTCCGGTGGGAAAGCAAAACCGGGGTCACGTCTCGGAGGCATCTGAGGGGTTTAGACGGGAGAGATTTAGAATAGAAAAGGGGTCTAATGAGAAAACACTACCCATATGCACATGAGACAAACACAATCATTTCACTCAATCAATCAAGCAAGGGCATACAAACGATCTAGAACTATCGCACAAGTGCTCAACTACTCCTATATACATGGGGGAAATACTACTAATAGTTGGTGGTCATCTAGAAATTTTGATCGGTGGAAGACTCCATGATGTCTGCTCCAGCTTCGTCTTCAAAGTCATCATCACTAGGGTCGGAGTCGGTGTCGTCGATGATGATGTAGTCCTTGGGGCGTATTTCCTTGGGTTCTTCTTCTTCTTCTTCTTCTATTGGTGTTGGTCCTCCCATGAACACTCCGATCTTCTTGACTAGGTCGTCATTCTTCTCCAGTAGGGTCTTGATTTCCTCCTCATATCCATTGCGGGTAAACTTGAGTTCTTCCTCCAGCTCAATGATCCTAGTATTCGCCTTGTTCAAGTCCATCATGTCTGCGCACATCTGGTTTTCTTGACGTCGGATGTGCTGGTTTAATTCCTGGATGAAAGCTGTAATGGATCTATCCTTCCTGGTGCTGATTACTTCCCATTGCTCGTCTCGGCGCCCACATATTTGGTAAATAGTGTCCTTAAGCTCCCTGTTGTAAACTTCTCCAATGCGTCCCATGGTAATGTGGGCTGCCATGCTCTTGCCTAGACTCCAGGTGGGTAATTCGAAAGAAAATTCTATGGGTTTAGAAGTTGGCGAGAACGTCCTTCCTGGAACTTGTACTTGAATCATCCAGCGCTCTTCTTCTGGTAAAGTGGCATTGTACGTCCCGGTGAAGCTTGGTATTCCAATGTTCAAGTACCTAGTGACTTCCTTCAAGTGGCGTCCAAAAGGTGTGTCTTCATCCGGTTGTGCAAACTTGTTCTTCATCTCCGTCATACTAAAGAGTAGAAAATGGAGAGGAGTCAGAAATGAGAAGAGAAGTGTGACCTAGGGTTTATCTTAGTGGTCGTGTCCTACAATCATCGTGTGCTCTGATACCATCTTGTAGCGACCCGACCTCAGATGGTCAAGTCTCTATGCTTCAGTGTCATCCCTGGATCAGTAATGCTGACACACACAGTACTCGAAGGATTTAAAACAGAGTAGCAATCACACACTTATTACATCGAATGTCTCCAAAGAGAACTTATTACAAGAATATGGCTTAAGGCCATCTAATACGATAACAACGGAAGGCTTGGAAGATAAGGTGAGTCCATCAACTCCAACAGCATAGCTGAGCTGCACGGCAACGACCTAACGAACCTTACTCCTCGTCTGAAAAGTCTGCAACATAATATGTCGCAGCCCAAAAACGGGTCAGCACATGGAATATGCTGGCAAAGTAACACGGTAGAGCAAGAACAAAATAATGCTATCACAAATATGCATATATGGCTGGTGGAAAGCTCTATGGTCATAGTTTTGCGAAAAGCCAATTTTTCCCTACAACAAAGGAAAAGATTTTAATTTAACTATCATGGTGGTTGAAACATCATTGAGAAGGTACCCCCAACTCAATCCCAATTAAAGTGATTAACAACCCAACAGTATTAATTAAACATGGTGAGATACATGTGATAACCCAAGTACTAGATACTCAAGAACTGTCCATAACCGGGGACACGGCTAACCATGATTAGATTGTACACTCTGCAGAGGTTTGCGCACTTTTCCCCACAAGACTTGATCGCCTCCGTTGGATTTCTCGCACTACATGCTGTTTGGGAAACGGATGACCGAGACATAGTCTTTCAGAAACGTTAACTCTCGACTCCGGGTAGACCATACCAAACCTACAAAACCCACTACCTGTTGATCTACCTCTTCAAGAGCTTCATGTAACTTAATCAACTATGCTAGAGCCCATAATAGCTTGTGGCTGCAGACGGAAGTTTCTAGCATGAATCATCTCAGTTCCCTTTGAGCCTGGGTGGCGGTCCATAGAAAAAAACAGACAACACTGGGTTCCCCAGGTGCCTCAATCCACCCAGTTGTTTGATTAAGTTGCCACCTTAAGTTGAATCATTAATTAAGAATCTCACATCTGACATGAATTTCACTCAAACCCAAACCACGTCTATGAGCATAGCATAGCAATATAAGCAATACGTAGAATTAACTCCCAAGGGTTTGAATATAACAGGGCAATAGGTTCTACCTCAGCAACTACTTCCCAACCCACAAGTTAATGACATCCTAATCATGCAATGTTTGAGGATTGGAGCTAATGCATAAAAACTGGGTAATAATGGGATATGATCAAAGTGTTACTTGCCTTGCTGACGATCCGCGAATCCTAGAGACTCGTAGTAACACGCTTCGCACTCCGGGAATTCTATCACAAGCAAACAATAACATACATAAGTAACAAGCAACGATGCACAAACAAAACTCAAATAAGAGAGGTTGACCAGAAAGTTCAACTTAAGAATTCCGGTACGCAAAAAGAATCAAATCAAACGAAGCAACGAAAGTCAAACGGCGAAAGAAAGAAGCTTCGTTTACTAATCTGAAACTAGGTCAAATTTTACAGTAGAGAAACTTGCTTGAGTTGATTAAACATAAAGAGGGTTTCGAGACGAAACTCCAGGCGCTTGAATCGCCTGATTCCGATAAACGAGCGAAAAGATAAACAGAATCTAAGATCGGATCAGAAATCGCGATCAGAGAAAATCGCGGAATAAATCTGATAAAAGAAAACTCATGAATAGACTAACGAACGAGCATTCGTTAGTTGTAACTAACGGGCGAGGAACCGTTCGTTAAAACGAACGTTCGGACGAACGTCCGTTAACTAGAAGAACCAAGAAAAAAAAGGCGAATCCGAAAAAAACCGGATCTAGGGTTTCTAAAAAAACGAACGGTTTTTATAAAAAAACCGACGGCGGGGCGCGGCGGCTACCTCCGACGAGAGGTCCGGCAAGGCGAGGCAGCGGCGGCGCTCGGCGGCGGTGCGAGCTGCGGCGGCGGCGGCAACGGCAAGCGGCGGCGGCGGCTTGGCGTGGCGCAGGCGGCAGCGGTGGTGGTGTGGTATTGGGGGCGGGGTGGCGGCGTATATAAAGGGGGTGGGGCAGCGACTTGGAGGAGGGGGCAAGGCGCGGCGGAGGCGGAGTCCAACTCGGACTCCGGTCCGAGTGGCGGCGGCGCGCGCGCGCACGCAGGAGGCGGCGGCCTGGCGCGGTGGCCTGGCGCGGCTGGGCCTTAGGCCTAGTCGGCGCGGGAACCCTTTTTTTTAAACTTCGCCAACCGAAATAAAATCCTAGAAAAAAATAAATAAAAACCTAAAAATGCCAAAACAAAATTTCACCGTCTAAATAAAATATTTAGGACGAGTTGAACATTTTCTTGGCCCTAAAATGAAATTTTGAAAACATGCAATTTTTCTAATGCAAATAAAATCCGAATGAAACCAAATAAAATCCAATGAATGGTTTTAATATTTTTCCTCCGATATTTCAATTAATTTGGAGAAGTCATATTATCTCCACTCATTTGATTTAATATGAATTATTTCTTGGAGAGAAAAATTATTAAAATCAAAATCCTTGTTTCATTATTTGATAAAAATCAAATATGAAAATCGGAAAATCCCCAACTCTCTCTGTGGGTCCTTGAGTTGCTTAGGATTTCGAGGATTGCGGAACGGAAATGCAATAAATCATGATATGCATGGATGATCTATGTATAACATTCCAAATTGAAAATTTGGGATGTTACACAACGGGTGCAAGCCAGTTTTGCAAACGCAGAATACTCGGGTTAAACTTGACGAGCCTAGCATATACAGATATGGCCTCGGAATACTGCGACCGAAAGTTCGAGCGTGAATCATATAGTAGATATGATCAACATAGTGATGTTCACCATTGAAAACTACTCCATTTCACGTGATGATCGGTTATGGTTTAGTTGATTTGGATCACATGAT